>NC_057813.1:744465915-744472621 GCF_018294505.1 Triticum aestivum
GAGGGGAGGTGAAGGCAGCGGGGGAGGAAGAAGGGCGGCGCTGGTGGCTGCCACCGGCTAGGATTTGGGCGCGGGGAGGGGGAAGAAGGTGGGTAGAAGTGGGATGGGTGCGGGGTGGGGTGCGGTTTTGTTTTTAATTCCTGTAGTTTGTGTCGATGGGTGGGGTGTTAGCAGAATAAGAAAGTGGTGTGCAGAATAAGATTCTTAAGGGTGTTATCATAATAGACCCACCCTATATATATATTTATTTATTTATTTATTTTAATAGACTGTGGGGTGATTACCATTTATATCAGGGGCGTTTATGTAAAACTGCAAAAAAAGGTTTCGCTGTGACTTAAATCTGGACCATGGGCTAATTAGCATAAAATCAATGGAGTTTTATGTAAACTACAAAAAGCGGTTCATTCAGACTTAAATCTAGACCGCGGGTAAATTAAAGGAAAAGGCAGGGGGTTTTCAGCAAAAAATGCGACGGACGACCAGATACAATCGCTGCTTTATTATTAGGGTAGACTAGCAAAAGGGCCCGTGCGTTGCAACGGGAAATAAGTGTCATCCATGAAATTTGGATCTCCTTTTGTTGTGACAGACTCTAATCATGGTCAGTGCTTTAGTAATATATAAAAAAAGGGGTCAATGGTAGTAACTTTAAATACAAAAAAATAACTTTTTGTTTTAGGATTTGTTTAGTGTTTACATGAATTAGAAATATATGAAACTTGGGAATATATCTGTAAATATCTCCAAACATATCAGTACATCACATCCAAGATACAAATGTCCAGATTTGTGTAAATTTCAAAAAATAATTTAGTCATGCATGCTTGCATGTTACAATAGATGGATGAATCAAATAACAATGTTTATCAATTATCACTTACATGTAATAGATTGTAAAACATTTTTGCATATACCAAACTCAAAATATATTTAAACATTGTAAATGGTATATAGTTGACTCTGTACCAATATTGTAACAGGAAATTATTATGTTAGTTGTGTATTGACTGAGTAAATAACAAAAATAAGATTAAGGAGCCCATCAGAGCAGCCCAGCCCATCCGGCCCATAAGATTAAGGAGACTCGATCGAGCAGGCCGTGGTTCCAAGCTTCCGGCTGTGGCTGGCGAGAGCGACGGTATGGGGGCAGGAACTTAAGGGACATGCAGAAACCTTGCGCACCCTCACCGAAGTCGTGCACTTGTTGCGTATTGGAACAACGTTGCCGCTGATGTTGTCTACAGTGACGAACCCCTTCCACCATGTAGATGGTGATGCCTGAGGGTGGACGTACCGGGCGGGCCTTACAAATAAAGTTAAACCTCCATTTCAAAACACCCGATTCAGAACATTTTGCTTTTTATATGAAGGTCAGGTTTCAAAATCCTCAACAATGATCGATTAAGTGTTGTCATCCATTTTCTGCGATAAAAAAAAGTTAAACCTCACACTATTAATTTGTTGAAACAACATTGCAAATTGTGTGAAGGTGTAATCAGTATGGACTTCAATCAAACAGTGAATCAAACAACATGTATTAATCTTGACAGAAACTATCTATTAATTTGGAAAAGCTAATTATAAATGCACATGAGTGAGGCACTCTTGCTCAATTGATCTACCAGCTTCAGCCTCCTCCTCTGCTGCCATATTCCATCCTTTAATCTCCTCTAACAGCTGTTACGTCATCCATCATCAGTTCTCAACCTGAAGAATGCATCAAAAAAAGTTATGAGTTCCGCACATTACAGAACTATAAGGATGGCTTGACTGAATTAATCAAAAAAAGTTATGTTTAGTGTTTTGACAGCAAGCCATACACAAATATTTAAGAAGCGCATGATTTATTAACAAAGTAGCAACAACAGGATTTATTAATCATAAATAGGAATTTTCAGGTTTAGATTCGATAGGGCGCAATTAACAAAATAGCATTGTGCAGCACACTTTTAGAACTACAATGAAAGCTATTCAATGCGATTTCAACCGCTGTCTTCTAAGGATATTTCCCTTTTCTGGATGTAGGAAATAATGCACAGACTATTAGCTTTACTACGTCTCATTCACTCTGCTGAATTTTGGTTCTAGTGATGTAGGAACTGTTCATGTACTCTATACGAGAAGCAAGCTCGGCTTTAGCAAAGAATATTAAAAACTTTAAAAAGCAAACAATACTGCATCACAGGAAGTGGTACTGGAACTTATCAGCCACATCTGTCAAACTGCAAACAGCATTGTTGGTTACCTATTACATATTCTTGAAATATCAAACAAAAATTATATGATGATAGTCATATCTATTGGTCAAACTTTGGGCTATTGTGTAGTATCATGGTTCATATCCGCTTCAGATCACAGGAAATCAAACTGACTGAATTTTGGCTGTTGTGTCGTAGCATGATTCAGTTTAGACTGAATTTTGGCTACTATGCAGTAGCATGGTTCAGTTTAGACGCTTGAGCAAAACAACTCCAAATCAATATTGCTTGAGTAGTTTGAACCACGTACCTTGTCTACACAGGCGGACGTAATTCCGGCGAAGTCGACAGTACGGAGAAATTCAGAATCAGCATGCCCACAACAACATAATGCAAAATATATGATGCAGGCAAGATGCTGCTGCAGCTGAAGCTGGCAAGAGAAAATAATTCTTATGAATTAGTGAAGTAAACACATATCACTTAGCCATGCTAAACCATTCGCAGAAAACAAACTCTTAGCTAGACTGATAAACTGAAGCAATCAGCCAATTTCAGTCACCAGCAACATATGGCACTACTCCATAGTGTTATCTGGTACAAGAGAAGTAATTATAAGTTTAGCAAGGTTCTTTTGCGAGGATTGACGAGTCAAAAAATTTGCTGAATATAACTGGACAGACATCCACTAAGTTGGTTCAACACAAATCGATGCACTTTGGTGGCTCAAAATCATGCTTATCTGCAGACAAAAACCAGCATGTGTAGCATACTTTAGACCTGCACTCCAGAACCGAATATTAATGCTCACCCAATCTGATTCAATCCAGATCAAGATGCATATGGTTCTACTCCATGCTATTATCTCGCACAAGAGCGAGGTAATTATGAGTTTGGCTTAGCAAGGTTCTTTGCGAGGATTGAAAAGTCAACAAGGTTCCTGAATATAATTCGCTAGACATTCCTGCACTTAACCAAGTAAGTTTGTTTAACACAAATCGATCTAGTAGATGCGCTCATGGCGGTTAAAAATTATGCTTATTCTGTAGACAAAAGCCAGCTTGTGTGGCATATTTTTACCTGGACTGCAGAACCGAAAATTCATGCTCATCCAATCAGATTCAAGAGAGATCAAGATGCACAGGGCCTATCGATATGATCTACGGCAACTAAAATCGTCTCATACTTGGTGACAAATAATTAGGTAGGATCAGGGACGCGTACGGGCGCGTGAGCAACAACCGTAGCCGCGCAAGGGCTCTCCAGCAAGACAAGGGACAGAAAAATAACTGAAACATGGGGCAAGGGGATAGCTAAAAAATAAGGCCTGAACAATGTCGGCTTATTGATATTGACATAATATAAAAAAACAGCAAAGTACATATATACAGTACTACAGTACAAAACTAAGTATTGTCCCTTATTTCAGTCAGGCTAAACTAAAGTCGTCATTAATTCTTGCAAAACATAAATCTGCTTGGACTGAAAATCCTGGAACAGCAGAACTGTTATTTGGCAATATCTTCATAATCATTATGCTGAATTGCAGAAACTTAGTACCTTTGGAAAGCTATCAATGGCCTCTAAAACTTTCACCACATAAAAATACAAAGCTATTTCATAACTGAAGAAAGAACAGAATCGCATACAGAGCTAAGGGACAGAATTATATGTAAAACATGGGATTCCATTCAGTGAATATCAAGGGGATACATACCTCTGGTGTAGCCGAGGCAGGCGACATTGGACAGCTGGACGGATGTCGTTGTTCTCTGGCGAACTCGGCGCTTCTTCCTTCGTCGAACTCGGCGGTGACGTTGGATGTTTTGTCGAAAATTGCAATTTGGACGGGCTTTGATGTAGCTTATGGTACAAGCACGCAATGAAATCTGGGTCGGGCACTCCATTGCTTGCTGTTGGACAAGGACATGGTCTCCAATTGTCCATCCAAATCCCGACATGGGAGAAAAATGTCAGAGATTGAGAAGGACACGACAGAGGAGGCCGGAGAGGACTGGCGGCGGCGGACAGCCACCAGTGCCAGCGCCTCCGCCGCCCCGTACCCATCTCCACCACCTCCTCGGTCTCCGTCTCCGCCGTCGGCCCTGCCAGCCGCTACTACTTCGAGCCGTTGCTCCCCTACCTCTCCGATCACTCCTCCGTCGCCTCGCTCACCTCGCCGACGCCTCCACCCTCCGTGGCAGCCCTCGAGCGCCGCATCGCCGTGTCCTCCTCCACCTTGCCGTCTCACCTCGCACGAGTGGCACGCTATGCTCCGGGGCCTCGCCGCCAGCGACGCGTCCCTGCCGCTCGCCTTCGCGCTGCTCCCCTTCCTTCAACGCCATCGCCTCTCCTTCCCGCTTGACCTGCTCCTCTCCTCGCTCATCCACTCGCTCTGCGTCTCCGGGCGCCTGCTACCGCACTTGCTGCTGCTCTCCTTCCCGCCCTCCCCGCTCCTGCTCCGCCCCTCAACTTATCCTACTCCATCGCGACTGGAAAGGAAGGGGGACTGTGTGGATAAGATGAACCAGAGGAAGGAATCGCAGGTTGAATTCTTACAAACACAGGGTGTTTTTTGTAAGAAACGAAACGTTTTTTCACATCCACTTAAAGAGGGACTGCGGGTCCAATTACTAAATAACATAGGGACTTTTTCACAAAATTTCTGGCGACGTACGACCAGAAGCATTATCTGCTTTATTAATAAGGTAAAGATAAGTGAACTACCGCCCACAAATAGTCATATTTTTTTCATGAACGTTATGCATATTATATGTCTCTTTTCAGGAAAACGCTTGCGATCGGCCGGCTGATACGCGCAGGACATCGTCCGCCGGCACTGTCGTCCGATTAAACATGATGGTGCGGTGCGGCAAGCCACTACGTGCAGATTGACAAGTGCCCGGATTGCAGTGTCATTGGTGTTTCTAGGACATCGTCATGATTTCAGAGGCGAGTTTCTAAAACATTATTGCTGTTGCAAAGGCGCGTTTTTGAAACAGATCGCACGCGCCTAGATTGCAATGTCACCGGTGTTTCTGAAACATCGATGCAGTTGCAGAAGCATGTTTCTAAAACGTTGTTGGAGAGACGCGTTTCTGAAACATCATCCTTGTTACAAAGACATGGATCTGCGAGCTCAAGGAATTGCAACATCGCTAGTGTTGCTGAAACATGGCCAATGTTGCAATGCTTACAACTTTACTGATGATGCACGAGGCAAGGGGGACGTTGTGGGACCCTTGGTTAAGGTTGATCTCACGGTGAGGGCCGACCGACGCGTAGCACGGCCCGTCTTTTTATCAGTCGAGCAATAGGTGCTAAAAATTCAGATTTTTTTCGGTCCGTCTAGGTCTCAGTCGACTGAGACTTCTTCAGTTGAATGGCGTCATCCTTGTATGTATCGTCCTGTTTGATCGTAGTTTCTGATCGCTGGTTTGCGATGTTTGCTTGTTGGGCTTGTTTGTGGGCTCGGTTGTCCTTTGTCTGCTGTTTCCTGTGATGGGCTTCACTGGTTTGGGCTGGCTTGCTTTTATATTTTATCTCTGTCAATTAACTGTTGATGCATCATTAATGTTTTTCAGGTTGTCGTGCATCGGCTGAGGTAAGATTAGCTATTCACGCAGCTTGTGCGTGTTGGTGTTGTGTTCTCTCTCTCTCTCTCTCTCTCTCTCTCTTTCTTTCTGCTCAAGTCTTTTTTTCTCTAGTTCCTTAAAAATAGAAATGACAGGCATGCAAATTGCATGTGGTAGACGGACATGCTACTGAAATGTGTATAACCCCATTGGGTGTACTTTTAAAAAGAAAAAGAATGTTAAGTTGCACATGGACAATGGACGTGCAATTGCGCATGGCCAGAGTACATGCAAACTGTGTACGGACCACACATGTGCTAATCGAGTGGCAACATTTTTCTCAAAAGAAGTCCAAAACACCACCATTTAGAAAAGGAAAATAACACAAATCCAAAACAGAAAAATAAAAATAGAAAGGAAAACAAAAGGTAGAAAAATGAATAAAGAAAAGTAAACCGGGCCGCCCAAGCACTCAGCTCCCCGTCCCGCCGGCACCCTAGTTATACCCCGGCTAATGTCGCTTCAAATTGCATGTGGACTACAACATATGCGGTCGCACATGGGGCGACGTGCAACTGGTGGCACAATTGAAAAATAAAAAACAACACTATTTAGAATAGATAAAAAACCTACAAAAACAAAAATAAAATTAAAAGTAGTAAAATAGAAATAGTTGTAGACATGCAGTTGCGGTCGGGTGCGACACTTGCAGTTGCGGGGATGTTGTTGGGCTTGCAACTGGCCCGCCCCCTCTACCGGCGCCCCCTCCGACAGAACAAAAAAGTCCAGTTGCGGTCAGGTTACAAGACATGCAGTTGCGGTCGGGTGCGACATTTGCAGTTGCATTCCTAGTGTCGGACATGCAATTGGACCGCCCCCTCTCCCACCGCCCCCTCCAACAAAGCAAAGGTCCAATTGGAACCATGTTCG
>NC_057813.1:744473270-744494862 GCF_018294505.1 Triticum aestivum
ACAATACATGCAGTTGCGGTCGGGTGCGACATTTGCAGTTGCATTCCTAGTGTTATACATGCAACTGGCCCGCCCCCTCTCCCACCGCCCCCTCTGACAAAACAAAGGTCCAATTGCAACCATGTTAGGGGACATGCAGTTGCGGTCGGGTCCGGTGCTTGCAGTTGCAAGGATGTTGTCGGGCTTGCAACTGGACCGCCCCTCTACCGGCGCCCCTTCCGACAGAACAAAAACTTCCAATTGCGACCGGGCTAGAAGACATGGAGTTGCGGCCGGATGCGACACTTGCAGTTACATTCCTTGTGTCAAGCATGCAACTAGCCCTACTAGTCTCTACTCGAACCACAAACAAAGTTAAAAAAACTCAAACCAGAAACAATGTCTTGTTGGCTAGTGACAAATATTTTTGAGAAGGAAAAAAGATAAGTTACACGCCAATGACATGCACACAATTGTGTGTGGCCGATGTGCATGAAACTGTGTGTGGTCGATGGGCGTGTTGGCGATAATATTTTTGGAAAAGAAAATTGCATACAAACACTGACAATAGAACATGTAATTGCATGTGATTCGATGTACATGCAATTGTGTGCGATCGATGTATGCGTAAACAAGTGACAATATTTTTTTAAATAATAATAGCAATAAAAAATAATAAAAAACAAAAAGGAAATAGGAACAAACCAAGTCAAGGCCTATGTGAACCTAAACAGGGAGTTGACTGAGTTTTAACAGTCCTGTATGAACCTAAACAGAGAACAAATAAAATTAAAAATAAATAAATAATAAAAATAATGGTAGAAAAATACAAAAAAAAGTCGAGGCCTATGAACTGCTACTAACTGAAGAACAAAAAGACAGACACAAGTCACTTCACTCTACCTGTTCGTTCCCATCCTGTAGAATAAATCAAAAAGAAAAAAGAAACGGACCTAAACCTTGTAGAACAACCGGCAAAATAAAGCCCAACACACAAAGAAAAAGAACCTCCGCCCAGCTCACCACCTGAAGCCTGCCCCGACGAAAAACACAAAGACAAAAAAACAGGCCCACCCAGTTCGTTCCCTATGTGGGCTGATATACGGGAAACAACAGGGTTGCACGGAGTGATGTCATGAGGGTGGACCTTCCCATACAGAGATCAAAATTAACGACCGATTAATTGAGCTATATCTGCAAGAAGAATTGATGTGGAGACAGCGGTCTCGGGTCCAATGGCTATCCGAGGGGGGTCGTAACTCTCATTTCTTCCACATGCGTGCTTCCATGCGGAGAAGAAAGAACCTGATAAAAGCCTTGCAAAAACCAGATGGAGACGTGACCAGGGAACTAACGGAGATGCAGCAGATGGCTTTGGACTTCTACAAAAAATTGTACACTTCAGAGGGAGTTGAGGGGATGGAGGACGTTCTGCAGCACGTGCCTACGAAGGTTACTGCAGAGATGAATGCAGCATTGTTGGCTCAGTACGAGGCGAAGGAGGTCAAAAGCGCTCTCTTTCAGATGTTTCCCATGAAAGTTCCTGGTCCAGATGGGTTCCCAGCTCATTTTTTTCAGAGACACTGGGATGTGTGTGGAGAAGCAGTTACGAGGGCAGTGTTGGCCATTGTTAGGGGCGAGGAGAATCCTGCATGCTTGAACGATACCCTCCTGGTCCTTATTCCAAAGGTATCTAATCCAACCTTGCTAACTCAGTTCCGGCCTATAAGCTTATGTAACGTGTTTTACAAGATCGCTTCGAAAGTGCTAGCAAATCGCCTCAAGCTAATTCTTCCGGAGATCATACCGGAGGAGCAGTCGGCGTTTGTACCGGGGAGGCTCATAACGGATAATATAATCTCGGCTTATGAATGCTTACATTTTATGAAGAGGAACAGGTCAAAGAATAACAGTTTTGCAGCTCTGAAACTTGACATGATGAAGGCATACGATCGTGTGGAGTGGACCTATCTGAGATCGATCATGGAGAAGTTGGGTTTTGCGGCACCATGGGTGTCCGTTGTGATGAACATGGTGAGCTCAGTATCGTTTTCAGTAATGTTCAATGGTGTGAAGTCAGAAGTTTTTCATCCTACAAGGGGAATTCGACAGGGAGATCCAATCTCTCCATACCTTTTCTTGTTAGCAGCAGAGGGCCTTTCGTGCCTCTTAAAATCCCAGAACCAATCGTCCCAGCTCAGCGGCATTAAGGTGGCATCATCGGCGCCGGCGGTGAACCACCTTTTATTCGCGGATGATAGCCTGCTGTTTTTCAGGGCAAGTGTTGATGGAGCGGAAGCAGTATCAAACCTGTTGGACAAATATTGTTTGGCATCTGGTCAGCGAATAAACAAGGATAAATCTTCAATATTCTTTAGCAAGGGCTGTCCAGAAATAGTTCGTGCTGCGGTGAAAGGCCACTTGCAGGTTCCTAATGAATCTCTAAGAGACAGATATTTGGGTATGCCAACGGACGTGGGTCATTCAAAGAAGGGTACTTTCAAATATTTGAGTGACAGAGTTTGGGACAAGGTAAAGGGATGGATGAGCAAATGCCTGTCAGCGGGTGGGAAAGATGTGTTAATTAAATCTGTAGCCCAAGCTATCCCGGTGTTCCCGATGTCATGTTTTAAACTCCCAAGAGGCTTATGTGACCATATCAAATCCATCATCAGGAAATTTTGGTGGGGCTGCAAGCAAGGAGAACGCAAGCCGTCTTGGGTTTCGTGGGATGTGATGACACGCCCGAAACACTTAGGCGGGCTAGGCTTCAGGGATCTTGAGATTTTCAATCTAGCTTTATTGGCTCGCCAAGCTTGGAGACTCTTACAAGAACCAATGAGCTTGAGTGCGAGAATTTTGAAGGCTGCATACTACCCTAACACTACGGTCCTAGACGCGGAGTTGGGGTCGAAACCATCTCAGATTTGGCGAGCTATACTTGAAGGAGGGGATTTGTTGAAACAGGGGCTCATTCGACGGATTGGCAATGGTCAAACTACGGAGATATGGAGCGACAACTGGATACCGAAGGAGATGACGCCACGGCCCATCACGTCACTGGTTTCTCATCCTCCTAGGTATGTTTCGGAGTTGCTCTCCCCGGCGACAGCCTCCTGGAACGAGATTATAGTCCGGTCAGTGTTCTTGCCCATAGATGTTGATGCTATCTTGAAAATTCCAGTTTGTACCCGCAATGTTGAGGACTTTTGGGCATGGTACCCGGACAAGAAAGGCAATTTCAGTGTTAGTTCGGCTTATAAGTTTTTGCTTAAGACAAAAATGCAGAGGGAGGAGTGGCTGAACGGAAGTAGCGGATCATCTCACACCGAGAAAGACGAAAAAGCTTGGACATCCTTGTGGAGACTTAAAATCTTGTCGAAGGTGAGGATCTTTCTTTGGAGGCTAGCTCATCACTCACTCCCCACAACTGATGTCTTGAAGAGAAGAAATATGTCAGACAGAGATGTGTGCCCGCTTTGTGGATGTGAGGACTCATGGAGACATGCATTGGTAGCATGCACGATGTCTCGGTGCGTGTGGGCGCTGTCGGACGAAAATTTGGTGTCTCTCATGGCTGAGAACGAGGAATCCAACGCAAGAATTTGGTTATTTGATCTTAATGAGAAACTGGACCATGCTAGTTTCACAAGGATGGTCATCATGCTATGGTCAATATGGTATGCTAGGAGGAAGGCTATTTATGAATCCATATTTCAGAGTCCCCAACATACGGCGTCCTTTATCAATACTTACATTGACGAGTTGGAACACAATGTTGCTGGTCGAGTGGATGAGCGCACTGTTGCTGCACCACCACAACCGAACAGGTGGCTTCCTCCACCAAGTGGCATCGCGAAGATTAATGTTGATGGGGCTGTGGTACGATCATGGAGAGGAGGCGAAGTTGCTGCCCTTTGTCGCGACCATGAGGGGCACTATTTGGGCTCTTCGGCAATGGTTTACCATGGGATCACGGACCCCTTAACCTTGGAGACATATGCATGCCGTGAGGCTCTTGCTTTGGCGGATGACCTAGGACAGCAGAGAATTTGCATGGCATCGGATCGCCAAGAGGCGGTCAATGATATCAATAGGGGAACAGGAGGCCCCAATGCTGCGTTGGTACATGAAATAATGAACCATTGTAATAGTTTTATTACTTGCTCTTTTGTTTTCGAGCGTAGGAACTTCAATTTTGAAGCTCACCATCTCGCCATGTTTGCTTGTAACCTACATATAGGTAGACATGTTTGGTTGGGCAATCCCCATGACCCCAATCTTGTACCTATGACAATTGCTTCTGAATAAATAAAGCAGGCGAGATTTCTCAAAAAAAAACAAAAAAAACAGGGTTGCACGGATCCTAAAGCAACACAAAGATCTAAGGGTCAACAAATCAACTGAGACTTTAAAAATCAGTCGACTGATTTTTAGCAGAGCCGATTTTTTTTTCGCCCAACGTGAAAGCTTCCACATCGTTAAGCCCTTGGGCCACACGTCAGCCTACCTAACCAGTAGAATTTTTTTTCTTGGACCGTACAATGACACAGAGATTGGAAGACGAGTCCAAGTGTTTCTCAACAAGAAAAAAAGGAAGACGCGCGAGTCCAAGTAGAAAACGTTACACGCGCCCTACTCACCTACGTACGTTATAAACGTCCCGACGGGAACCCTCGATCTCTCTCCGATCAACTCGAACATATATCCCCTCAAAAAAAAACTCGAACATATATAGAAGATTCCCCCAGAAAGAAAAGAAAAACGAACATGATGGGAGATACAACGGCGGCCATGCTGCTCCCGGACGACATCATCCTCGAGATACTCCTCCGCGTCTCCACCGACTCCGCTACCCTCTTCCGCTGCGCTGCCACGAGCAAGCGGTGGCGCGCCCTCATCGCTGACCGCCCCTTCCTCCAAAGCTGCTGGACGGCGAACGCTAGACATCCGTCGCTCCGCCTTGGCTTCTTGATTCAGCAACAATGCAACAAGGAGGACATCAACTCGCCGTACCCGCCGCTCTTCGTCCCGCCACTGGGGTCGGTGCTCGGCGCTCGCCCCCGCCTCCTCACCCACATCCTATCTTGCGTGCCGGATGGCCTCTTGGATGGTGCGAAGCCACTTGCTGAGCGCCATGGCCTACTCGTCGTGCGTCTCTTCCGTGGTGTCTTCGGCAACTCGGTCCGCATTGCCGTGTGCGACCTACGAGTTGGCGCATGCAACGTGCTCCCCCACCTTGCGTGCGAGGCTTCCTTCATCACTTGCACTATCGTAACCGGTGAAGACTGTCCCTCCTTGCAAGGGAAACGTGCATCGTCTTCGGGATGCTGCTCCGCCTTTTTCAAGGTGCTAGCCCTCGTCGTCAGTGGCCACAAGCGCGACGCCAACGAGGAGTGCAACCTGTACACCTTCTCCTCCGCAGAGCCTACCTGGGGTGTGCCCACAAAGTGTTTCGAGAAAATGTCGGGGATCTGCAGGGGCGGCTTCTCGCTGCTCCAATGGAAATATGATAACGCACTCGTGCGTCGTGGAGTGGCACACTGGCTCGCCTGGTGCTTATCGGAAGTCGGAGCCTCACCAAAATATTACTCCTTAGACGTGAGCGCCGAGACCGGCCTTGTCTCCTTGACAGAGATCTCAGTCCCTTTTTACCAACTTCCCGACAATAGTAGCATGCTGCCAATGCTCAGCGTCGCCGCGGACCGGTCTCTCGCAATGTTTTGCCCGCGCAAGGAATTTGGCATTTGGTACATAGACATGTGGACGCGGGGAAACGACACCGATAGTGGAGTCTGGCTCCGCACTAAGTCGGTCAAACTAAATGTTGAGATTCGCCCTTATGCACGCATGTGGCGCGAAGAGAAGGGTGGTACGCTTCTCATCGTAGACGATTCGTGGGTCGTGCGATGGGTTGATATCGAAAACCTAAGAATGGAAGTGGAACATTTCCCGGGTGGCATAGGTCTGGAAGCCATGCCCATGCATGTCGACTGGCCCGCTTTATTTTTGTCTCTGCTTGGTTAAGTTTGAACAGATAGATTCAATTGTGATGAGTGAATTGCATGGTTATTTTGGGCTTATTTGTTTCCTAGGTATTTATAATCCAAAGAAATTTGGTTATTAAGGTTTTATGAAAATGCGGGTATCATATGAGCTTCAGTTTTACCTGAACATGCATTATATTTGGCAGTGGCGAAGCCGGAAGTTCAAAGTTGTGATGTCAATTTCATATGTTGGTATGAAATTTGTACTGGGTTTTGTTTTATGTCTATTGGTGCATGCCAAAATGTTGTGCACCGCCACTGATATTTGGCATATAATATAACATGTTGTATAATCCCACTATGTTTTGCTTAAAAAACTGTGTCATGATCAATTTTCACCTTCTGTACTTCTAATTATCTTTGTCCTACTTTTTGAGAGATCGTTTAAAGTGCTTGCCTGATGATTGATACGTGCATGTCACTAGTACTAGGTAATAGTAAGTACTCCCTCTATCCCATAATGTAAGACGTTTTTTGATACTAGTGTAGTGTCAAAAAACGTCTTACATTATGGGACGGAGGGAGTACAACATTACTAGTGATGGGTGTAATACACAAGCACACCCTCTCATTGGTATTATAATGTTACCAGACAGGCTGAATGTAGAATGAGAAGCTACTCCGTGCATGATGTTAGGAATAGAGTCGCCGCCACCTTGCCATCCAAGGCATCAACTTCCAGCCCCTCGCATGGAAGCGGAGCAGCAAGATGTTCAATGCCACTGTCCTTGGCAGCGTAGCAAGCTTCCCAAACGGATCCCTCCACAGGTTGGATCGACCAGAGTGCGGCGACCGTCGGATCTGTGGATGGCGGCACGCGCAGCGGCGGGAGGCCGTCGGATCTGCGGATGGCGGCGGTTGCAGCGTGCTCTACCTCGGTCAAAAGATGCACTGAGCTCTACCTCGGCCAGAAGATGCACAGCTATCGCAGATTGGATCCCAATTGGGTTGTTTGCATGTCCAACGTGAGCTTCGATGGATGATGCGATCCAGTGTACTGGTCACACCTTCCTTGTGCTGTACATGGACTAGGACGCGCTGGCCTATCGCCTGGACCCGGCCTAACCATGCGGACATCGGCTGATCTCTCGTCGAGCTGCAGTTCAGGCCTTGAGCCGACATGCATATGCAGGGCTCTCCTCCGCGAGGTGGTAGACGCCGCCACGCTAGTGGTGAGCTCTGCCGTCGATGGTTGCCCTTGTGGTGAGTCTGGTGACCACCCCGACATGCGGCAACAGACTAGCTGTGGAGTGCGGTGACCATCGAAAGGTCTTTGTGAGGGTTCCTCTCTCCAGATCTGGTGGTTAACTTCGGCGACGAGATGCGAACTATAGACGGTGGCTTGGCGCAAAGGGATAGTTGTGCGGTGGTTGCGGTCTCACATCGCATGCAGCTGCTGGGATCATGGAAAAGTGGTGGCGACAACACATAAGTGACATCGATGGTGGTGCTTCTCGAGCACCTAGTCTCGAGCTCCGGGGCGAAAGCCTAGGTTTGACCCTAGTTGGTTACACCTGGCAATGATGATGCTTTTACATTGTTACCTTCTTGAAGGCATTGCTCGGATATGCTCAGTCTAATTCTTCAGGGTGAAAACCTAGATCCTGACTCTGAGTGGTTGAATCCGATGATGATGAAGCTTGAGCTCGTTCCTTCCTGAAGGCGTCGCTGTTGAAGAATCTCGTCATTCCTGTAATGTCATGGGATGGATGGTGCGGATATATTCATTGATGTCGTTTGCTGATGGCGGATCTGATCGCTTTGTGTGTTTTTTTGTTACCTACGCATAGCTTTGGTCTTATTTGACTTTGCTATTTGTCGGCGTGTTTTTGTGTATGTGTGTGTATTGGTGTTGAATGTGTGCATCCTTGCTATGCAGAGGCCGGATGTGTGCTCGTTATGTCTGTATTATCTTAACGCTCCATTTTAAGCTAATAAAGTCCACCCTTCATTGAAAAAAGAGTGTTTGAGACTAAGCCCGGATCATTACAAATATATACAGTGCTGATGATTCTAACAGTCGACAGCTTCCCTAAAAAAATACTAGAAAACAGTCGACATCTCCACCTCTTTTAACAAGTCGCGTTGCCCTGCAGTTGAGATCTCTGAACCTGAACATGCATTGGACTGAAAATCCACTGGTTTTTATTTTTTGAGGGTTAGTCCACTAGTACAAGTGCACAACTCGAGTTGGGCCTTGGCCACGGAATCCTGCCACAGCCCACGGGTAAAACCTCTTCTCTCTTCTTCTTCTTTCTTTTTCTTTTCTTTCTGTTATTTTTTTCTTTTTTCCCTTTTCAAGTTAATTTTTCTTTCTTCAGTTTTTTCACATTCTCGAAAACTGTTCGAAAATTTCAAAAAATGTCCAAATTTTAAAAAATATTCGTGAGTTCAAATTTGCTCATAAATTCATAAAATGTTTGCCTTATAATATTGTTCGGGATTTTAAAAAAAATCTTCCATTTATTCTAAATTTGTTCGGAATGTCTTGTTTCAACATTTTCACAACTTTTCATATAATGTTCAGAATTTCAAACATTGTTCGCACTTTTTCTTTTTATTCACAAAATCGTTAGGAATTTCAAAATACGTTCGCACTTCCGACATGTGTTCACAAATTTGAAAAATCATCTTTTTGAAAATGTGTTCACAACTCAAAATATGTTAAAGAAATTTGAAAAAAGGCTCTCATTTTTAAAAATTTGGCATAAATTCAGAAAATGTTCTGTAATTCCAAAAATGTTCCAGCTTTTCCAATTTTTCACATATTCAAAAAATGTTCATTTTTTTGAATTTTCGAAAAAATTGCATTTTGAACCAATTGTTCATAATTTTGAAAAATGTGCGAGTTTTCTGCTTCCATGAGTGCAGGAATTCAGCAGCCAGGTTGATCTGGAGAAGGGCATGTACCTGTTACAGAAAATACAGAAAAGATTCAGCTACGTAAAGGCTACCACAAGCAAGAGGACGACTGTATAAGGAAAGCCAAACAAGAAGATGGATATCGGCATATACAGGTAACATAAATAATACATACGGTCCAGTTTTGATAAAAAGAAAGGGGAACATGAGAAGCAATCAATGATGTTAGTTGCTGAAGAAAGAATGTAAACAACACAAACACAATGGAATCAGAGGAAGATTTCCTATCTGAATTTAGACTGTGCATTTAGACTGAATTTCTTGCTGCTTCTAATTACAACTGGAATATCCAAGATACACAGCCCAGAGCTTTTTCCACGCACAAAACACTAATCAACCAAGCAAGTATAACCTTCTGAAAAGCTCTAGTGATCTCTGATCCGTCCTTGATGTTATGACTGATACCAGTTGCTCAAGAAACAATGTAAACAACGCGTACACAGTGGAATCAGAGGAAAATTTCTTATCTATATGTGTGATGTAGATAGCTTATTTATTTAGCCACATAACAGAAATTATTGGAATGCATCAAGTATTATTAAATTACAACCAGGTAATTTAAGATGGAAATAAATAAGGAAGAAGAATTGGGCTTGGGCTTGGGCTTGGGCTTGGGCTTGGCCTTCCCCCTCGCCCTAGAATTGGGCTTGGCGGCCGCTGCGGGCGCCTTCCTCATGGTTCTGGAGTCCGCGTGGGTGGAGGAGGAAGAGGAAGAAGAATGGTCTGCTTCTGCTTGGGATTTTGAATTTTGAACCGCGAAGGGGGTCGGGGGTTATAGCTGGCCAAATGGGCCGGGCCAACCAGGCCGGCACGCCGGCACAGCCCGCCATGGGCCAGGCATGGCACGGGCTAAACGGGCTGGGCCCGGCATGCGGCACACCCTGGGCCGTGCTTGGGCTGCTAGGCTGAGCACGCGGGCCGGCACGGCGCGCCCGATTATCTTTTTTTATTTTTATTTTTCTATATCTCTATATAGCCCAACATGTAAAAATAGGCTAAAAAACGTCATGTGCATCAAATAGCAGTCAGAGACTAGCGTGTCTGGCGTGCCGGTGGGCCGGCCCTATTAGCAGTCGGGCCGTGCCTGGGCTGCAGGCTGCGGCACGCGGGCCAGCACGGCACTAACCGAACGGCACTGCTCGTTTTTTGAACCTGCATAACCCCTTTCCATATACTGAATAATGGAAATACAACTTGAAATAGTCAGATGGGGACAGGAAAGGGGAAAGCGAGTTCAAGGCATCGCCGGAAAACCCATCACAGGAACTCGCCTACGAGACACCTGCTATGGGGTGAAAACCCGATGACACCTAAGTTCAGGGAACATACTCCCCCAACTGAGAGCACTCCAAACGCTCACGCTAGCTCCAAAATACGCATAAAGGTAAAAAGACACAGCCGATGTGGCACCCCGGCTCGGAGCAACCGGTCATGTCTAAAAGCATAATGGCAATCAATAATATGACGAGTTAACAGGTTAAATGCAAAACATCGACATATTACTCACGCAAAGCATCAACATACTACTCATGCAGTGAACATGCTCGTGCACCGAGTCCCTCAAACTCACTTACCACACGGGTTACCTTGTAACCAATATCATCAAAACGATGATCACTCCCGGATCACAAACAATACCAATCTCATCAATACGATGATCACTCCCGGATCACAAACGGAACCAACTCTTTGGTTTCCACAACAACGACCATCTCATGGTCTCAACAATTTCATCACATAACCAGTGCCACGGTGTATCTATAGTGTGCAAGATTAGCTTATTTATGTTGACCCATGGTGTGACCTACTTACGAGCTGTGTCCGTAACCGAGGACACGACTATCGATAGATTTAATAAACACTTTGCAGAGGTTAGTACATTGTACCCACATCACGAAACTCATGGCCTCACTCTTCCATCCGGGTGGACCAACGACATTCCGACAGAACCCTCCCATTGCCATGACACTCTCTCGGCCACTCCGACCAACTCCCCTCTTGGGCTAAGTCATGGGTGGCCCCAATGCCTACCAAAGACATCCAACGGCCACCGTCGTGGCAAAACAAATCAACGGTCCCAAACGGGGACAAGGTACCATAACAACAACAACAACAACAACAACAACGGGCACACAAGGTTATGTCTGCTTCCCTCGTTAGCCAGTGAGCAAATAAAGGAGAACATGTGAAGCAGGCTAATACGAGTGCTTGAAATTGGTTTTGGCTCCTTCTGGACAATTGCGCAGGCAGTTCACACTTTGTATTCCCACTTTGTGATCCTACATCAGCCATTCGCCAAACTGCTTGAGAGAACACAAAACTGCCAACGAGCTAAGCAAAATTGATTCCATTTCCTCTTTCTTTGCAAGATCTGCACACGTGGTGTATATTCTGTAAGATTTGGTATAAGCGTTCCTACTCCTCAAGGGAGCCGCATCGTGTATATTTATATGGGGCAACAATGCCTTGCCGTGGCGTACAAGAAAGAAACCAGAGAGGACTCCAATCTGGTTCGGTTAAGAGACAGAGAAGGATACGGGAGAGAAGGATAGGGATAAGTTGAGATTACATGAAGTAAACTACTCAAACTCTAACACCCTCCCTTAATCTAAACTATCCTACATTGAGATTTCTCTTGAACTCTTCAAAAGGTTTGGCCGGCAAAGCTTTGGTGAATCCATCAGCTATTTGATCCTTAGATGGAATGAACCGTATATCCAACTTCTTCTCAGCAACCCTTTCACGCACGAAATGAAAATCAATCTCAATGTGTTTGGTTCTATCATGAAACACTGGATTAGCAGAAAGGTAGGTTGCCCCCAAGTTATCACACCATAGGCAAGATATACGACGTTGCTTGATTCCTAGCTCATGAAGCAAAGACTCCACCCAAATTATCTCAGCAGTGGCATTTGCTAGTGATTTGTATTCTGCCTCTGTACTTGACCTTGACACAGTGGCTTGTTTTCTGGCACTCCAGATATTTGAACCAAAAAATACTGCAAATCCTCTTGTTGACTTTCTGTCATCAACACATCCTGCCCAATCAGCATCAGAAAAAGCACTGACAAGTGTGGAACTAGAATGTCTGAACTGAAGTCCCAAACTCACAGTTTGCTTAATGTATCGTACAATCCTTTTGACAGATGTCCAATGAGTGGAGGTAGGAGCATGTAAATATTGACAAACCTTATTTACAGCAAATGATATGTCTGGCCGTGTCAAAGTTAAGTATTGTAAGGCTCCAACAACACTTCTATATTTTGTGCTCTCCTCTTCATTAAGAGGTTCTCCTTGATATGCTGAAAGTTGTTCTGAAGAAGAAAGTGGTGTAGGTGAAGGTTTGCAATCCTTCATTCCCATACGAGTTAGAAGTTCAGTGGCATATTTTTCTTGATTCAATACTATGCCATCTTGAGTCTTCCTAACTTCAATGCCTAAGAAGAAATGCAAATCACCAAGATCTTTCAAAGCAAACTCTGAACTCAAATCACGCAAAAGAGCATTAGTGGCATCTTGTGAAGAGCTTGCAACTATAATATCATCCACATATATGAGCACAAAAATTATTGTGTTTGCCTTATTATAAATGAAGAGAGATGTATCTGCCTTGGATGGAATAAACCCAAGATATTTCAACTGTGAACTTAGCCTTGAGAACCAAGCTCTAGGTGACTGTTTCAGACCATAAAGAGCTTTGTCAAGCTTGCAAACATAATGAGGTGTTCGTTTGTTTTCATATCCTGGTGGTTGCCTCATATAGACCTCCTCTTCCAGAACACCATGCAGAAACGCGTTCTGAACATCTAGCTGTCGAAGACTCCATCCCCTGGAAACAGCAATGGCTAGCACAAGTCTTATAGTAGCAGCTTTTACAACTGGACTAAAAGTGTCCTCATAGTCAATACCATATCGTTGCTTAAATCCTTTTGCAAATAGACGTGCTTTATACCTATCAATGGAGCCATCTGCTTTCTTCTTAATCCTGTAGACCCACTTGCAGTCAATAATATTTTTACCTCTCTGACTTGGCACCAAGTGCCATGTTTTATTCTTCATGAGTGCACTATACTCTTCATCCATGGCCTTTCTCCATTTAGGATCTTCAATTGCATCACTCAACCTTGCTGGTTCACCTGAAACACATAACATACCATATGGTATAGTGCCATCTTTTCTTATCTTGGGATTTCTAATACCTTTTTGTAGCCGGGTCATAACCCTTGAAGTAGTGACAGGCTGTTCTTGCTGTTGCACAGGAGATTGCATACACTGACTGGTGGCAGAAGATCCTGGCGATCCATCCATGTGTGCTGACTGGTGGCAGAAGATCCTGGCGATCCATCCATGTGTGCTGACTGGGCTGGTGTACCGGATCCAGTAGAAACCGTTGTGGCTTGACCCGAACTAGCAGTGGCCGAGTCCACAGAACAATTTGGCGTAGAAAATCCCGAGCCTGACGATCCTGCCGCCTGCATGTGCGCGCCGGACGAGGGAGATCCTGTCTCCTGCATGTGCGTGCCCGCGCCCTCTCCTGTGCCTTGCATGCGTGCTGACGTGGCAGAAGCGGAGCGGGCCGGGGACGGCTGATTCCCCTGCCGCGCGCGATCCCGCGCGGATCTCCGCCCGTGATCCAAGGCGGATCGGCGCACAGGCGTGGCAGGCGCCGCCGTATCCTCCTCGTGCTCCACGCCTGCTGCTTCTTCCTCATACACATCAAATATAGCATCAATTTGTACCGGATTTTGATCATCTTGACCGTTGTGAATGCCGTTTTCTTCATGCACCTGCACAGGCATATTACCAGGAGTAGAACTAGAAGAAATATTAGCACATTGGTTGGAACAATTGTTATCACCCCTTTGATCAAACTCCGGAAGTAGTAGAATTTCTTTTCGAAGAAGGGCACCGGCATTTGGATGAAGAGACTTGAAAGGAAAAACAGATTCATCGAAGACAACATCCCTAGATATATAGACTCTGCCAGTAGAGACATCAAGACATTTGACTCCTTTGTGTATAGGACTATAACCCAAGAAAACACATTGTTTGGAACGAAATGCAAGTTTGCTTGTGTTGTATGGTCGAAGATTCGGCCAACATGCACAACCAAATATGCGTAGAGATGTGTAATCAGGAGTAATACCAAAAAGACGAGTGATAGGATTTTCAAATTTGATGACTTTACTAGGGCGAATATTGATGAGATATGTTGCAGCGAGAAAGGCTTCATCCCAGAATTTGAGAGGCATAGATGCATGAGCTAGCAATGCTAGTCCTACTTCTACAATGTGACGATGCTTTTGCTCAGCGGAACCGTTCTGTTGGTAAGCATGGGGACAAGATACATGATGAGAAATTCCAATTTTTTGAAAAAAAGAATTAAGTTTCTCATACTCACCTCCCCAGTCTGTTTGCATGGCAAGAATTTTAGAGTTCAGTTGACGTTCAACAAGACTTTGAAAGTTGCTAAAAACTTGAAAGACATCGGATCGCTTCTTGAGCAAATAAATCCAAGTAAACTTGCTATAGTCATCAATAAAGCTTACATAATAGGAAAATCTACCGACTGAAGTGGGGGCTGGTCCCCAAACATCTGAAAAAATAAGTTGTAACGGAGCAGTAGACACACTAGTAGAGATGGGATAAGGTAATTGATGACTTTTTGCTTGTTGACACGCATCACAAACTGACTCAATACTAGACACAAAAGGAAGTTTATTCTTGCTAATGACATGCTGAACTATAACTGAAGAAGGATGACCCAAGCGTCGATGCCACTTTTCTGGAGAAGGTTTGGTGACACTCCAAGCTTGTTTATTTGACTCTGACGAAGAAGAAGAAGAAGATGTGATTGGATAGAGACCTCCCTCGCATCTTCCTCTAAGGATGACTCTCCTCGTTGCCAAGTCCTTAATCACAAAAGAGTAAGGATAGAATATGATGAGAACATTATTGTCACGTGTAAAACGATGAACGGAGACAAGATTTTTTGATGCATGAGGGATATGTAAGACATTGTTGAGGTGAAAATTTTTCTGAGGGGTTTTAACAATCGAGTTACCAATGTGAGTAATATCCATACCAGCTCCGCTTGCCGTGTGAACTTGGTCACCTCTGTGGTATTTCTCCCGCATTGTTAATTTATCAAGCTCTCCTGTGATATGTTCGGTGGCACCCGAATCTGCATACCAATTAGTGTCGATGCCATACGAGTTGGTGACGAGGTTGACCTTCTTCCTTTCCTGACGATCTTCCTTGTACCGATCCCAGCAGTCCCTGGCGCCACCAGCATGGAATTTGTAACATATCTGACACTCGGGGTAATCCTCCTCATGCTGCTGCAGATACTGCTGCTGCGATGGCTGGCGTTGACGCTGCTGATAACCGTTATTCCCACCGGTGCGAACAAGAGAAGAGGGAGCACGATCAGAGCGACCACGTCCTCTACGTCCGCGGCCTCCTCTGCCCCGAGACTGGCCGCGCCCCCTGTACATGGCATTGGCTGACGAACGAAAGCCTGGTCCGTCGCCAAGCATCTCCATCCTCTGATCAAAAGCGGAAATCTGCGAGAAAAGATCATCAACAGAGATTGAATTCTTGATGGCGCCAACTGCTGCAACGACGGGATCGTAATCCCGATCGAGTCCGGCGAGGATGTAGTCCACCATCTCTCCATCTGTCACCGGACGACCTGCTGCTGCAAGCTCGTCTCCGAGGCTCTTCATCTTGGTGATGAAAGCGTTGCTGGACATGTTGCCCTTCTTGGTGTTGGAGATGGTGATCCTCAGGTTTGTTATTCGCGATTGCGACTGCGCAGCAAAGATCGTGGTAAGAGCAGTCCATAGATCAAGGGTACTTTCCTTACCGATAACTTGCGCGAGGATTTCTGGAGTGAGCGAATTTAGCAGATAACTTAGGACCTGCTGATCCTTGGCAATCCATGGGCCATACAGTGGATTCGGCTCGATGGCCGTGGTCTTGTCCGCCTTAGCGACCTCCACTGTTTTCGGCGGCGCTGCATCGCTGCCGTCGAGAAGACCGGTCACCTGTGCACCTCGCAGGGCCGGCAGAACTTGCGCCTTCCATAGGAGATAGTTCCCCCTCGCGAGCTTCTCTGTTGGTGGGGCGCCGAGGTTGAGGCCGACGGCGCTGGAGCTCATGACGATGACGATGGAAGGGCGCTAGGATTCTGAATTTTTTGTGTTGCTAGATGATAGGGAAGAGGCTAGCTCTGTATACCATATAAGATTTGGTATAAGCGTTCCTACTCCTCAAGGGAGCCGCATCGTGTATATTTATATGGGGCAACAATGCCTTGCCGTGGCGTACAAGAAAGAAACCAGAGAGGACTCCAATCTGGTTCGGTTAAGAGACAGAGAAGGATACGGGAGAGAAGGATAGGGATAAGTTGAGATTACATGAAGTAAACTACTCAAACTCTAACACACCAAAACGCGTAGAAGGTCAAACACTGAAGCATATAATTGCATGAGCAACGGCAACGCTGCGCATTCGCCAAAAGAATAATCTGAAATAGACCAGCTTCAGTAGAGAAGGATAATCTGAAAGCGATAATCGTGAGCATTGCGCCCCATATATAACAATTCCGTGCACTACAAATTCTTCTACTATGATTTATTGCTAGGATCAAATGTAAGCATCAACGTTACAATCCTTCTCTACCACGTAAAAAAGATCGGTGATTTCGTTCTGGTGCCAAATCGAAATGGACAGATAGAAGGGCACAAATCAAAAGACAAAAAAAAATGCACGACTCGTTTTTTGTTTACTCGTTTCCGTGAAGCTAGGAGCATCGTCCTGAATGCCGTGAACGTCCGGCAAAGCACACGGGCCAGTCTACTTTATGGTACGATGATCCTCTTATTTGGCCCGTTTTGTTTGTGACGCATCTGATATGAGACACGGACATCATATGCATTCTTCAGAGAAACTTCGTAGCTACCGTCTCCGGGCATTAGGAGGGTTCGTGATTCGGTGGTCAACGCAAGAAATCACAAGATAACATTAATTTGCTAGGACACATGGACGTCGCCTTCTAGCTGGTGGATGGGAGCCTGGAACCCATAAATAGCACAAGCTAGCGTACTGAAACAAGAAAGAGATAGAGAGAGAGGGGCAGAGCAGAGCAGACAGACAGACAGACAGAGAGGAAGGGAGGAGGAGAGCTAAAGCATGGCCGGAGGAGAGCATGGAGCTGCTGCTAATGGCCTGCAAGAGCAAGACCACACCGGAGCTCTGGAGGAAGGAAGAGGAGGAGTGAATCAACCAGCAGGGTGCGAGAATTCAGGGGAGCAAGCTCTGAGCAGCACCAGCAATAATCAGCCCATGCTCTCCGTCCAGTTCGTGCAGAAGGTATGTATGCTTGCATATGCAACCATGGATTGTTTTTCATCCACGGATTTTTATTCTTGTTTTCGTTTCTGAGAATCCTTATGCGATTCGGGCAAGCATGATTATCCATCCAGCACATAGTAGTTGCAGTTGTTCACACCTATAGGCCAGAGCTCAAACACCAGAAGAGTCAAACAAATGGACAAACATGACAACTTTCCACGTGATGAGTCGATAGCAATCCAAACGCAGCAATATCATAGTGTTGCGGCTAAAGCAAAATTCCGTTCCGTTCGGAATTACTTGTCATAAAAATGGATATATCTACAACTAAAATACATCTAGAAACATTCATTTTCTGGACGAGTAATTCCGAACAAAGGGAGTAGTTGCTTGCGTTTCAAAGTGTCGCCTACTGGTTTATTCTGAGCCTCTGGGCAACTTGGACAAGCGAGCAAATAATCTATCCATGACATTCATTCTTGGATCATGGGCGCATGCAGATCCTGGCCGAGATCTTCGGGACCTACTTCCTCATCTTCGCCGGCTGCGCGGCAGTGGCCGTGAACAAGAGGACGGCCGGCACGGTGACGTTCCCGGGCATCTGCATCACCTGGGGCCTGGCCGTCATGGTCATGGTCTACTCCGTCGGCCACATCTCCGGGGCGCACTTCAACCCCGCCGTCACGCTCGCCTTCGCCACCTGCGGCCGCTTCCCGTGGAGGCAGGTGCCGGCCTACGCGGCGGCGCAGGTGATCGGGTCGACGGCGGCGAGCATCACGCTGCGGCTGCTGTTCGGGGGCGAGCCGGAGCACTTCTTCGGGACGGTGCCGTCCGGGTCGGACGTGCAGTCGCTGGTGCTCGAGTTCATCATCACCTTCTACCTCATGTTCGTCGTCTCCGGAGTCGCCACCGACAACAGAGCCGTAAGTAATCCTTGCCCTAGCCATTGATTTAATTGGTTTTCTGCTCAATTATATGAATTGGTTCGCACCGCCATTGATTTTCCCCGCTCACTGCTTGCAGATTGGTGAGCTCGCCGGTCTGGCCGTTGGAGCTACCGTGCTACTAAACGTGCTCTTTGCCGGGTATAATTCCACGATAACTGCTCTATTTTACTCGCCATTTTTGGACTTTGGTTGTCAGCAAAGTCATCTATTGATTGAAACATGTTCTTTGTTTAGATGATGTAGATTGAAACATGTCCATGGGTTCCTTTCTTACACATATGGTGCTTTCAGCCTCTAGTTATCCCCTAGAGTGAACAGTTAACTGATGATTTACCCAAAAGAAAGCTATTTGCACAACCAAACTTTGTTGCATGGTCATGGTTTACCCGTCGTTTCAAACACTCCAGAGACCAGCATGTGGCGGATAACTTAGATGCCATGTCAAACAGCACTGAAACTATTTGGAATGGGAATGTACAAGTAAAAGTAGATATATAATACACTGGTGCGCTACAATTTTAGTGAGTTTTGCATGCAATCACCGTGATTCACATATCGTATTAGTGTTAATCTGATTGCGTAACAAAAACTGGATTTTTATTAGGTGAAATAACACTGGAACTATTCGAAATAGCAATGTGCAAGTACAATTAGAGGATCTTTAAGTTGCATTACATAGCCATAAATTACAATGTGGAATCAGAAAATCATGGAGTAACTATTATCTACAAATATTGAGAACAAGTAAACTTAATTCAAAAACAATGGAGGTGTGTGTCTTTTATTTAAGAGAATTCATTGATTATTTTAAAATATTTGTGTGGCATGGGATACTAGGATCCATGTGCTGACTGGGTCAGCACAACACCCACATGGCCTAACAAATGGGGATGCCCAGTAGATTGGTTTTTCCTAGAAAAACTAGTACAAATGCCCTGGCACTGGGTCGGAATAGTTGTGTGTCCAGATGCCCCAGGCCAACTTTGGAGTTGTTGTCACGCCCCAAGCCATGGCATGTGTACCCTAGGGTCTGGTTACGCCCCCATGTCATAATAAAACAGAAGTACATGGTGAAAATAATTTTCTTTCTTTCTAAAATCAGCTAAGGGCTAACACTCGATAGTGGGTAAAAGTCCGTTTTAGGCGATAAATATTTAAAATAAGTGATATGAAAATAGTTTTCATGATAATTCTACTGATAATATCAAAATGTAAAAAAAACATTAAATTGTGTAGAGAAGCGGTTGAAATTTTGTGATTTTTATTTCACTCTACCATTGTTTCGTGAAATGAACCTAGTGGTAAAATATCCCAGACTGGTTTTTTTCTTTCTGTCATAGTGAGAGAATAAATAATTTTCTGGGTATGGACTATGATGTGCAGGCCTATATCTGGAGCATCCATGAACCCTGCAAGAACCATCGGTCCGGCGATGGTCCTCGGCCGCTACACCGGCATCTGGGTCTACATCGTTGGGCCTATTAGCGGTGCCGTTTCTGGCGCGTGGGCTTACAACCTCATCCGGTTTACCAATAAGCCACTGCGAGAGATCACCAGGACCGGGTCCTTCTTGCGAAGTGCAAGGGTGAGCTAGTTGTTTTCACATTGTTATTGCTTGTAGGTAGTGAGTGTTGATGAAATGTTGTTGTAATTCTCCGACCGCACTGTAAATTTATTGGCTTTTCTCATCATCATCTCATTTCACTAGTAAAGGATTGGGTCACCTAATTCTAGCTGTGATGGTTTTCTCTCTCAAGAAAGCAACGGTCACGCCCTGTAATTTAGGGCTCTGTTCTGCCACACCCTTGACTTGTGTTTCTTTTAGGTTTTGAACGATCCATTCCGAGAACTACCGGCATTAGTCGGCATACCAAAATATTTTTCTTGAAGAGATTCATCTTGCACATTCAGCACTCCTTTCATATCCTCTCTGGTGCTCATAGAAACTCCCTTCCTGGAGCTTGAGACACGGTAGTATGCAGACTATCAATGACAAAAACAAGTATTTTTGACAAATACTGAGAGCGTCTGTCTGGTTGAACCGCGAGAGCTATGTATTGCCCGTACTGATTTATAATATGTCTCGCCTACAATGCGGCGCTATCAGGCCGGCCCAACATTGTAGCTGCGCGAGGCTTTTTCTATGGGTTTTTTTTATCATTTTATTTACTATTTTACACTGGTTTTCCTATTTTATCTTCGGGGAAATATACATATACATATATATATATTATCCTTTTCTGCCGCCGCCGCCTTCTTCCGCGACGCAGGTGAGCGCCCCAAGCTGCCCTCTTCTCCGGTGCGTCCTCTTCTGCAGCAGTCCTACGCTCGGATCAATCAGAGGCGGCCGAACGCACACTCGCCGTGCGCACCTTGCTCGCCGCCGCCGCCGCCGCCGAGGGTAATCCCGTCCCGTCTCGTCCTTCTTCGCGCACACCCGTCCTCGTCTCACTTCTATGGTGTCCGCCGCCGCCGCCGAGGTGGTTCAGTCGTAGCGCGCACACACACACAAAAACAGAGCAACCGAGGAATACAATACAGGGTAACTCGGTAGCAGAAAGACACACACTGCACTTGTCAGGCACCCAATGCATTTTCCATTTCTTCTTTTCAACGGATCTTGTACAAGCTTCTCAGCACTTTTTTGTGTTCACTACAGTGCCAGTGATGTCATGGGAGGCGGCGGATCGGAGAGACTATTGTGTTGGGCACGGAGTCAGAGTCATTCCGATGGATGCGCGGTCCCGCTCAGCCGTACCATTGCAGGAAGTTGTTCGACATGGAGGGGACACTTTGCTTTCTGGGGCGGCTCGACTCCCAAGCCCACTTCTATGGATGTCTGGGTGATGCAGGAAGCAGGATTACGAGGCTGAAACATGGGCTTTCAAGTACCGGATTGACGTGTCGACGCTGGAGGCGTCAAGGAAACTTTATTCGGCTCCTTCCAGAAAGAAACCGAGAATATCATCTGATTCCACGGTGCGGTTGTTGAACGATGTGGCCGTGCTTAATTAACGAGCGAGAGCTGCTGATTATGTTCAACAGGAAACATGTGCTGCGCTGCGATGTTGATGGCAAAGTTCTTAGGCATTGTGAACATCGGAAAGAGCCACTACTGCATGCATGTTGCTTACTCACCACCGCCTCCAGGAGAGCATTGTTCCGATTCCAGGCCATGATACGATGCAAGAAAAAGATGAGGAGCCTCCATTCTCCTGAATGATCTGCTTTTCCCTTGGATTGAGAGCATGCCGTTTGTTCCTATCTCCTCTTGCTTGTACTGCCAGTTAAACATGTCGTTTTGGATGGTCGACGTAGCACCAACGCTGTCATCATTTC
>NC_057813.1:744495158-744511757 GCF_018294505.1 Triticum aestivum
TGTCATCATTTGGTGCTTGCTATGATGTCTTGATCATCTTGTTAATGTTCCCAACTATGGAGCATCGATCTATGGTATTAATTAGAACTGACTTTTTATAACTGGTCCTCCCTGACTTCCAAATTTATTTTAGTTTTGGCATGGTTAAGATGCACAGATGACATCGTTCGGATGAGCGATTCGCTCTTGGTCGTGCCCTTTGAGCGAAAGCATTTTCTTGCTGCTGGAATGTTATCAGTTATCTCTTCCTAGGCTGTTTGATTTCTACTGTCCGGTGTGCAATTTGGTTGCGACTTGCAAGTTTCACCGGGTTTGCAATTTGGTCCTAACTTGCATGCAAGAGCCTTTTGTTTCCTGCTTATTTTTTGTGTTTTTTGTGTGGAAAAGAGACTTGTTGAAGAGCTGCTCTCCTGGGGCAAGATGATATGCTGGTTCTCTTTTCATCTTTCGCTGGATGGAAAGTTTGTAACCTGACTACATGGTGTATCAGTTTGGCCACATTTCTCTTCATTTGGAAAACCCAGCGAATTTTGATGGTGATATGATTGTGCCGTCTCAATTGCTTGTATCCACTCAAACTAGAGCTCTAAGAGCCTCGACGCGACCAAGCAGATCTTGTCATACATAGGTCAAGTTTGCAGTCAATCTGAAAAAGATCTATACCAGTATTGTCATAAGAAGGTATATGAACATATCACATAGCCCACAGGAAAAACGGCTGATTCTAGTAACCTACTGAGGACACACCCAACGAGCAAGCAAAACATGAGTCCAGATTGCAAAAGTTCCCAAAAATATCAGAAGTGATCCCACAAATTTCTATATAAAAATTTCCAAACATCAGAAAAAGCAATCTCACACATTTTTCTATATCAACAGATTACATGATCACTGGTCACTGGCCAGATACTTCAGTCCACAGCAAGCAAGTTCTGAGTGAGGAGCACGTGTAAACCAGGAAGAAAGAAAGAAAGAAAGAAAAAGAAGGAAAACAGAAAAGAAATGCCAATACATGGAGAAAAAGCTCGGAAATTGTCCAATATCCGCTGAAAGTGATCGACCGACTGACACTAACTTGTACAATACAAGGTATAAAGAATGTTTATAAGCACGATTCATCCAGCCAAACATGTGCAATTGAACCAACATCCGACCCGACCCGACCCGACCCTAGGTATAAACAGCAACAAACGCAAAGCAAACACACAAGCAAGCTCCCTCCCCTCCCAAGCAAAAATGTCTTGCCCTTCCTTGTACGTGTATATATATATGCAGTAAGGTGCACAAACGCACACATCATCACCTCTTCTATATAGTACAGGTGCCTGTCAAAACGCGCTCCACTTGTCGGTCCCATGTCTCGTCGGGCTGGAGGTCTCCGTCGACGGCTTGGACGGCTTGAAGGGCCCGGTGCCGAAAGGGTCGTCGTCGTCGTCGAAGGAGTAGCCCCGGTCGTGGGAGTCGGTGCTCTTCATCGAGTCAAACCTCGCAAACACGTTGCTTCTGTCGTGGTCGGCATTGCTGCTCATGGAGTCGTACCTCATGAAGCTGTTGTTGTTGTTGCCGCCACCTTGATCGGCATTGCTGCTCATGGAGTCGTACCTCATGAAGCTGTTGTTGTTGCCAGTGCCCTGGTCGGCGTTGCTGCTCATGGAATCATACCTCATGAAGCTGCTGCCACCACCCTGGTCGGCGTTGCTGCGGAAAGAATCAAACCTCCCAAATGCGTCGTTGCTGCCACCGAGCTCAGCGCTGCTCCCGAAGGAATCGAACCGTGAGAAGCTGTCACGCGGCTGCCCGAACGAACTGCTGTCTTTCGCGCCAAAGGAGTCCATCTGGGAGAAGGTGTCGAACGAGCTGTCGTCCCCGGCTTCGCTGTACCTTGGCGAGAAGCTGGAGTTGTACATCGGCGTGCTTGGAACGGAAGAGTCGAAGAATCCCTTCTGCTGACCGCCGCCATAGGTGCTCCCGGCCGTAGGAGACTCCACTCTGCCTGGACCAGAATCAAAGAGTGAACCCTGCATTGGGGTGCTCGGGAAAGAGTCGTAGAATGAATTCCCCATTGGTGTGCTTGGAACAGAAGAATCAAACAGTGATTTCTGCATCGGCGTGCTGGGCACAGAAGAATCAAAGAGTGATCTTTGCATCGGTGTACTTGGAACAGAAGAGTCGAAGAGCGACTTCTGCATCGGTGTACTTGGAACAGAGTAGTCGAAGGATGAATTCTGCATCGGTGTACTTGGGACGGAATAATCAAAGACGGATTTCTGCAGCGGCGTGCCTGGGACAGAATCAAAGAACGGCTTCTCCATTGGAGTGCCTGGGACAGAATCAAACATCGGTTTCTGTTCCTTCCCAAAAGCGCTAGCAGATGTAGAACCCCCTGTCCTTATGGGGGGAAGACCTCCTGGCCCAAAGAATAGATCTGAATCACCACCATTCTCACCATCCTGCAAAACAGATTGCAGAGTTCAGTGCTACATAGAAAATATTTATACAGCAGCGCAAAGCATGCCACAGAAAGCACAAAGAGAGCTTGACCTTATCACCGAAGTTCCATAGGGAGTCATTATCATCACCATGATCAAAAGATGGGCCCCAAGAATGTCTATTATTGGCTTTATCTCCACGAACAGGGGAATCAGATGCTCCATCGTTGCTGTCAAATTTACCATCCAATAAGATATGTTTTTTTTGTAAAAACAAACAACAAAGGCGTTTTTATCAAAGTACTACTCCCTCCAATCCAAATTAATTGATGCAGCCTTTATACAACCCTCATACAGTGGTGTATAGAGGTTGCGTCAATTAATTCAGATCAGAGAGAGTATTACATTGAGAGGATGCATGTCTGAGCACAAAGGAGTCTCATGCATGTTGTCAATGTTTTATATATTACATCAAGCAGCACATGTTTTCAAGGTTTGAATTGCCTTACTTCAGTTGAATTAACAATATTAGGTAAAGGGGAGCACATGCAAGGTAAAATTTATAACAACTGGTCTTCATAACATAACTTCAGTCTCAAACTTGTGACCATATTAGGCACCAATAAAATTGACACGGGAGCTTAGCAATGAGTGCTTGCGCTTGTTTTGATCAAATAAATGATTTGCAGAGACGAATGACTATGTTTGTTTTTAGCAAGAGCCAAGTGTATATTCCATGTGAAATGGAAAGAGAACTGGAATTTATACCTCATACTGTCAGCAGCACGTGGTGAGTCAGCATTTGTCCCCGATGGCTTTTTATCAGGTTCATTAGTATGCCCATCCGTTGCCTTCTTTACGGGACTAACAGGAGGATTTTTTGCTGATTCTGCTTTGCCGTTCGAACCAGTTGCTTCAGGTTCTACGGCCTGCTCAGCAGCAGCAGTTTTATCACTCTTGTTATCTTCTTTCTCTGTTGTTGTAGCTGTTGATACCCCGTTGCTAGAAACTTTGCCATCTTCAACAGCAGGATGACTTTCTTTTACAGCAGGAGGCTCCACTTCGACTGTGAGTTCCTTGATTATAGAGAACCCTGGAGAAAAATAAGCAGAATATGATGGTTCAAATCTACAAATGCTCTAAAGTAACACATCGAATAAAAGAGATGATAATATAATCAAGCTAGCATACCATCTTCTGCAAATCTATCCCATTCTTCATCCCACACAGCAGCTGTCTCTTGTATTCCAGGTTGCCAACCTAAAAATGAGATGGGAAAGTAAATCATTCATTATTCTGTAAGGCAACCAAGCAACACAAATAGTACAATGCCCGTTGAAAAATGAAGAGCAAGTCAAGTTAGCAGCAAAACTGATTTGCGATGAATGTCACATTCTATCTGATGCAATAAACAAACTAGAAGCATTAAAGATTGCTTTCGTTAACAGAAATATTATGATACTGGGCAGTGGGCAGAATGAACTACTCCCTCCGTCCCATAACATAAGAGCATTTTTTACACTACTGTAGTGTCAAAAACGCTCTTATATTATGGGACGGAGTGAGTAGCATTCATTCTAGCTCAATTCATACCAGACAAATTGAAAATCAAGGTACAAGATTAATTTAAACAAGATAATGAAACCAGTAGGAGAAAAAACACTTACTAAAGTGGAAAATTATGTTAAAATATAATTTAAACACGATAATAGCACATACCAAAAGGAAGCTCCACTAAAGTAGTTGGCTTAGCTCTCAATCCATATCTCTTGCACTGTTCATTTAAAGATTTCACGAGCTCCTCAAGTTCAGATTGTATCTGATTAGCCCGCTCCTGTAAGCAAGGTAAAAAGATCGTCAGACAATAGTTTCAGAACATATGATGTCACATTCATGAAAGATGCTGAATAACAAAAGGCCAACCTGAAGCTTATCGTCATCTCCATCCCCTTTCTGCAGCTTAACTATAGAATTATAAATTTCCAATTTCTTCGCCTGCGAGCAAAAGGAGAAATAATGAGGTCTATCCAGATCTCAAGACTATTTTTTATCATTTACTGGGATAAAATCACAAGTATACCTGGATCTCACGGAAAGTAGCCTCGTCCATTGATAGCTTTGATGCCACATCTCCAACCTTCTTGCATCTCTCATCATATTTGGCCGAAAGGGATTGAACCTGAATACAGTATTGATCAAGAAATGTGAGATTTATGCAAATCGTTATAAGAACTACAAAGGGTTGCCATCAATTAATTAAATGCCATAAGCCCATAATACAACAAGAGACATTATATGACAGATAAAACACAGTTCACGATTCATGGATGCGTCAAACTATCTTTCTGGCTTTTACTATACTAACTTATAATTCCCCCAAAACAAGAAGCTGGATACTGTGAGTTGTTCCAAGAGCATGCAATAACTGGAGTCTTGCACATGTACTACGTTATGTATCACAATATACAACTTGTACAGTACAACATTGTAGTTATCTTTTGCTTCAATATACACCTTAGAAATTACACCGAAAAGGCAGAACAATGAATTGCATAGCTCATTTTCTTAATCAAGATTACAGAAAACATTACCTCGCGCTTATCAGCAGACATACTTTCTGAGACTTCATTAAACCTGTTATCACACCTACTCTTGTAGAGAATCTAGGGCAAAATAAAGAAATCAAGTCAGACATGATCACATGAACACATACAACTTGCAAATATGAATAGCTGATATTAGGTGGTCAAGTATTATAGCTAAATGATAGAGATGAATATGTCCAATTGGTATAGGACAGTACGCTGCAGCTTATAGTTGTAAAATATCACATCATTTAATGGAAAAGAATGGGAAATGCAAGTAGAACTGAATCAACAAAGACCTCGCTAAGATTCCTAAACATACAAATAGTTATGCTTCTCAATATAGATGGACGGACTTAATTCTTGCAGTCAGAATACATGTTTGCATTTACATAGTAAGGCATATTGGCATATTGCTATAGAGTACTTACCAGCTCCTGCATCTTGGTGCGATAGTAATCAGTCTTCTCCCTGGAATCCAGTATTTCCTTTTCCAACTCTTGAACCTTCATACAGATTTAAAACATGTTCATGTTACACATCAGGACAACCTAAATGCGTGAATGATGTTGCAAATCCACATTGCATTTTTGCCCCAAGATAATTTAGCTAGAAGTCTAATGGCATCACCATTTCCATGATTCTATGAGAATGTGGATTCAAACCTGTGAAACACTTACCCAAACATTATTTAATTACTATAGTGTTCATATATATTCTGGTTTAAACATCTTAGTTATTACCTGCACTACCATGATAAGTTTCAAAAAGTATGTGATGCCTGAGCTGTTCAAGAAAAAAGATGCTCCTTATGCTTCAGAAATTTAATTTTTCAAGTTTAATTTCTCGTTAACTATCGAATGGAAAATATTGAACAAGAACCCAGCTGCGGAGAGCTAAATCAATTGGATTTACTTTTGTTTTTCTAGTATTTTAAATGTGAAAACTCCAAAAATACTTTCATTAATTAAGCGTGATGAGTAAATACCTTTTTATCAGCATCTGAAGCTTCCTTGAACTTCGCTTCGAGTGCATTTTGTTCCTCTTTGCTAAGCTGGCCAACCAAATGTTTCTCCAATGCTGGGACCTTAGGTTTTTGTGGTTCAGTCGGCATAGTATCATCATCAAAATGAAGAGGCCTTCGATGTTGTTGCTTCACAGATGAAGGAGGCATTCCAGGATGTGGTCCTTGCATTGCTCTACTTGCAAACCCTACAACAATTATTTAACAAAAACCAGATCAGTGACAGGGGGTTTTCTCATTAGTCAGTGCTCAAAAGAATGAACAGAAAAGTTTCTTTAGATAAATACCAGCACTTTGATTGGGAGCCGGGCCACTAGGGTTCTCTGCAAACTGGCCAGTAGAGGGTAGTGAAATTCCCTCCGCCCAAATACCATCTGGTAATACATCAGGAAGTGGTCTCTGCTCTCGGAACCTCTCCATTAAGTACACAGCAAAACAAAATTCCTTGAAGGACAGCATCCCATCCTTATCCTGGTCGGACAAATCCCACACCTTCCTTAAGATCTCTATAAGTGGAGAGGGGCAGAAATTTTAGAAACTTATTGGCAGGAAATAAAAAGAGCCAATATCCAGAGAGAACTTGAGCATCAGAGGTAACTTTCAGTGGGAAAACAAGCTAACAAACACAGACAGTATTTATCTGATGCAGTTTGTTCGTCAACAATAACAATATAAGATTGTGCTGGCGCTCTGAGGCACTAAACTCTACTAATACAATGTCACGCAAATATAAAAGCACATCTTTCACTATCAAGAAACAATAGGATATGGATGCTAGGATAAAACATGATCAAATATGTCAATTCAAATTGCATGTAGCAAAAGAAAATATCTGAGTAGCTTAATAAAATAAATACATATTCGTAGGTGTAAGTACATGCAAAAGATGTCTAACGACAGCAAGCAGTAGCATGGCACCAACAGCCAATGAATTTGGAATGCAAAAAAATTAATGAAAAGTGTAACAGAATAATTAGTCGCCTAAAAGGCAATTTTCATGGTGAAAAAAAAGTCAAGGAATAACTGCAAAAGTAGGAGCCTTTTTCGAATTACAATTTGCACTTACATAAACAGATTGATGTTTTTGCACGCAGCACTATGCATATAATCATCACCTAGTTATTTGCTTAGATTACTGGAATGTACCAAGTTCACAGGCACACAAAAATAGAACGCAGTCCATTATTCACAGTATCTGGAGGGATATATGGTAAATATATATGGAAGAAACACTACCTCTTGGCAACCTCCAACTTAAAAACAGATTCCTTGCCTCTTCACCAGTGATCTTCCCATCTCGATCTCTGTCTACCTTAATAAATACAATCATATATTTCCTGACATCTGCTTGAGTGATCTTGGGCCATGGGGCCTGAAACTGTTTTTGATTTGTAGGAATTTGTCCACCAGGGATGTTAGCATTCAGTGGTCCTGGAGTGCTCGGTATGCTATTAAACTGGTTCTGCTTAGGAGCTGGCTGGTTTGGTGGCACCTGGCCAGTATGAGAAAGCAACGATGATATACCCTGCACAGGACCAGGCGGCATTGGCTTAGGGGGGTGATGAGGTCCAGCAGCTGGGCCAAGGGCTGTAGAACCATGCAAGCCATTTGAAACATGGGGGGAAGACGAATTTTGCGTTGGTTGTGGAGTTGCAGAGAAAGGATCAACCCCAAAACTTGAGTTGGACGGCGATCCATTTCCCAAGGGAACCAATGCCTTGGAGTCATTAACAGCTGGTTGTGAAGACAGAATGTTTAGATCTGTTGGATTTGGCTTTACAGATGTCGTAATAGCCGGTGTCTGGGCTGCAGGAGTTGAACTCTGTGTTGGTATTCCCACGGTACCAAGGTTCACCTGTGGAGAAGCACCTCTAACTGGAGCTTGTGAAGTACCTCCCAATGGACTTGCACTTTTCTTGCCACTGAACCAATCGGTGGATAGATTTGCCGTCGTTGAACCAGCCTGATTTAGCCCACTTAGACCACCTCCTACGGGTGGCCTTGGCGCAATTCCCTGAGCAGGGGGGATGTTTGCATTTGGAGGTTGTGGCGGTCTAACAGGATGACCCGGTTGGGGTACTTGTGGGGTGTTTGCACTTGGAGGTTGTGGCGGCCTAACAGGATGACCCTGTTGGGGTACTTGTGGGGTGTTTGCACTTGGAGGTTGTGGCGGCCTAACAAGATTACCCGATTGGGGTACTTGTAGGTTCAATGATGATCCAGGAGGGCCCTGTGATCCATTTACAACTGGTGTCTGTTGACGAGGACCTAATGCCTGAGTCGGCTGCGGGGGGCTAGCGACACTATTTGGCTGAGGAGCTGCGGTTGGGATATTTATACGGGGAGCAGGAATTTTTGCAGCGGCGGGACCGAATAATGCTGACTTAACAATGTCCGGTGTCAACTGTCGGCCACTCTGTGCGACTGTCACTAGTTTAAGCGAGTTGAAAAAATCTTCACGCCCAAGAAACCCAGTCCGGTTTTTATCAGCATATGTCCAGATCTGCATCAGCAAAAGAAGCAAATGGCAGTTAGTACCAGTAGGCAAAAGGCCAAGTATGCACAATGAGACAGTGACAAGGATCTCTTAAGGTACAAGGTAAGTAGCTTTAGCATCAATTCACATATCATCTGTTCCAACTGAACTCATCACTTTAGATGAGTCTATTCACCCAATATTGAGATGCAAATTCTGCAAGTACAGTATTTGAAATGCTAACAAGAAGCATGATCGAGTAGATATACTTTAGGACGTGTGGCTCAGCTTACTAATAATCAAACCATACTGTTTCTTGCCATAGGTTGTTGTGATGACTAGGTTCTAAAAGCTGCTACTCATTGCACAACTAAAACCATTGACCCACATCCAGTTCTTTCAGCTAGCACTTGAGCACCAGATATTGACCAAATCACAGCTCAAGCTTCTCCAAGGAAATGTGGGAAGTACAAAGATAACTAAGCTGAGCACTGTCTAAATCGCGGTTAGGATCACAGCAGCATAGCGCCCGAACGAGTTTGTAGCTCAAAATCTAAATCCCAAACCCCAGTTGCTCCCAATTCCTAGCCGTGTAAAACTTGTGCGCTTCCAGTTAGCTAGCTGCTCCCCTCCCTAAGTCGGTAGCCGCCAAGCTGTGGAGCAAGCAGATTACACGGCCAGATCAAAGCACGAGCACGAGACGTCTAGCCAAATCTCGGTGCCGGCAGCCCAATGGGAGCTGCGAACTGCGGCGGATTCGACCCGCCGACACCGCCTACAAGCCGAAGAGATGGCAATTCGAACCCGCGGGGCGGTCCGAGGGGCCGAGATCGCCGGGAACCGACAAGAGCAGCGCCGAATTGGGGAGGGAAGCTGCGAGGCGGGTGAGCGGGTGAGTAGGGGGGAGATCCGGGGGCACCTGAGCTAGGACGGGCTGCGGGAGGCCGGAGCCCTTGAAGAAGGCGACGGCCTCCTGGCCGCTGATCCGGCCGTCGCGGTCCAGATCCGCCGCGCGGAAGTAGGCGTCGAACGCCGCCTCCATCGCGCGCGCTTGCCGCGGCCGAGGGAGGCGGCCGGCCCGCGGGAAACGCGCCGGAACCGGCGGTCGGTCGGTCGCCGGCGGCGGCGAGATCGGGGGGGCGGCGGTGCGGCCCGGGTGGTGTGTGTGTGGAGGGCGGTGTGGTGACGGGGCGACGGAGCGAGAGAGAGAGAAAGATTATCAGTTGGGACTTGGGAGGGGGGTTGGTGGGGCTCCGTTGGATTTCGCTGGAGTTTGGGGGGGCTTTCTCCAAAATTAACTGTACTTCTCAAAATTTAACCCTTGTTGATAATTGAACATATAAACCCTGGTAGACTACCCGCTCATCTGGAGGCATCGCATCGCGCGTGGGTTGTGGTTCGCTCGATGTGCCTTGCTGTAAAATTCCTCGTATTTGGGTAAAGTTTAAACGATTCGCCCAGCTCGTCATTGGCGCGATGCGGCGACGACCGTTAGATACCGGGCATGAATCTCGATGGGGCAGCGTGGCAAACATGCGGCTTAGGCCCTTTTTGTTTCGTATTCTGGGACCGGATTCAGCTTTGCCAGTGAAGCCGAATCTGGAATCTAAAACAAACAGCTGTTTAAAATCAGCTTTTGTCAGTGAAGCTGAATCTGGATTTGAGCAATTTTTAGTGCAATTTCTAGAAGCACCTCAAAATGTACTTCGGTGTTGAAGCTGATTTGCCAGTGAAGCGAATCCATATGTGATTAAAATCTAAGTGAAGCTGAAACAAACAGGGCCTTAATTGTTTGCCCCTTGCATTCGATCGCTCGAACGTTTTTTTTCCTCTGGTTAACTCGCTTATGTCTCTATATATTCATTTATCTCCCAAATTAAGCGGCGAGGCAGTGACTACGCCATGTCGCTCTCCATTTCACACGTAGGAGCTATGGTTCCACGTCTCTTCCACGAGCTCGAGATCTGGTCGGTGCCCTAGCACTCCTCATCGGGACAGGCACGATGTGGCGACCGCTCCATCCTTTGGTGTGCTTGGCCCCGCCGCAGGGCTTCCTCCTCCCCACGGTGTCCATCTTATCTCTCCCTAAGATCCATACATGCGCCAACGCTGTCTACATCGTCGTCGTGGCTGATCCCTGTCATCCATGCCCGGCGAGGTACAAGTCGTCTCCTTGCCGTGTTCCGTTTACCCCTTTTCTCGAAGAGAGAGAGAGGGGGGCTGCCATTTTAGTTGTGTTTCTAGCATGGTTGCGGGGAATTGTGGTGTTCTGTGAAGGAAATATGCCCTAGAGGCAATAATAAAGTTATTATTTATTTCCTTATTTCATGATAAATGTTTATTATTCATGCTAGAATTGTATTAACCGAAAATTTGGTACATGTGTGAATACATACACAAAACAAAGTGTCCCAGTATGCCTCTACTTGACTAGCTCGTTTATCAAAGATGGTTATGTCTCCTAACCATAGACATGTGTTGTCATTTGATGAACGTGATCACATTTAGGAGAATGATGTGATGGACAAGACCCGTTCGTTAGCTTAGCATTATGATCGTTACAGTTCCATTGCTACTGCTTTCTTCATGACTTATACATGTTCCTCAGACTATGAGATTATGCAACTCCCGAATACCGGAGAAATACTTTGTGTTCTATCAAACGTCATAACGTAAATGGATTATTATAAATATGCTCTACAGGTGTCTCCGAAGGTATTTGTTGGGTTGGCATAGATCGAGATTAGGATTTGTCACTCCATGTTTCGGAGAGGTATCTCTGGGCCCTCTCGGTAATGCTCATCACTATAAGCCTTGCAAGCAATGTGACTAATGAGTTAGTTACGGGATGAAGTATACGGAACAAGTAAAGATACTTGCCGGTAACGAGATTGTACTAGGTATGATGATACCGACGATCGAATCTCGGGCAAGTAACATACTGATGACAAAGGGAACAACGTATGTTGTTATGCGGTTTGACCGATAAAGATCTTCGTAGAATATGTAGGATCCAATATGAGCATACAAGTTCCACTATTGGTTATTGACCGGAGATGTGTCTCGGTCATGTCTACATAGTTCTCGAACCCGTAGGGTCCGCACGCTTAACATTCGATGACGATTTGTATTATGAGTTATGTGTTTTGATGAACAAAGTTTGTTCGGAGTCCGGGATGAGATCACGGACGTGACGATGAGTCTCGAAATGGTCGAGACATAAAGATTGATATATTGGACCATGTTATTCGGACACTAGAAGTGTTCCGGATGGTTTCGGGTAAAAACGGAGTGCCGGAGGGGTTACCGGAACCCCCCCGGGGAACTAATGGGCCACCATGGACCTTATTGGAGAGAGAGGAGGGCAGCCAGGGCAGCCCCCCTAGCAGTCCAAATTGGACAAGGGAAGGGGGCGCCCCCTTTCTACTCCCTCTCCTTCCTTCCCCCTCTCTTCCTTGTGGAGGAATCCTACTAGGACTGGTAGTCCTAGTAGGACTCCCTCTCCTTGGGCGCGCCCCTAGGGCCGGCCGGCCTCCCCCTCCCTCCTTTATATACGGGGGCAGGGGCACCCTAGAAAACACAAGTTTCTCTTAATCGTGTGCGGTGCCCCCCTCCACAGTTACACACCTCGATCATACCATCGTAGTCCTTAGGCAAAGCCCTGCGTCGGTAACATCATCATCATCGTCGACACGCTATCGTGATGACAGAACTCACCTCGTCCTCAACTGGATCAAGAGCACGAGGGACATCATTGAGACTGAACGTGTGCTGAACGCGGAGGTGTCGTACGTTCGGTACTTGGATCGGTTGGATCGCGAAGAAGTTCGACTACATCAACCGCGTTATTAAACGCTTCCGCTTTCGGTCTATGAGGGTACGTGGACACACTCTCCCCTCTCGTTGCTATGCATCTCCTAGATAGATCTTGCGTGATCGTAGGAATTTTTTTGAAATTACTGTGATCCCCAACAGTGGCATCCGAGCCAGGTCTATGCGTAGATGTTATATGCACGAGTAGAACACAATGAGTTGTGGGCGATAATAGTCATACTGCTTACCAGCAACGTCTTTGATTCGGCGGTATTGTTGGATGAAGCGACTCAGACCGACATTACATGATCGCGTTCATGAGACTGGTTCTACCGACGTTCTTCGCATACAGGTGGCTAGTGGGTGTCTGTTTCTCCAACTTTAGTTGAATCGAGTTTGACTATGCCCGGTCCTTTTGTTGAAGGTTAAAACAACACACTTAACGAAAAATCATTGTGGTTTTGATGCGTAGGTCGATTCTTGCTAAACCCGTAACAGCCACGTAAAACTTGCAACAACAAAGTAGAGGACGTCTATTTGCGGGGCTTGCTGTGATGTGATATGGTCAAGACATGATGTGATATAATTTGAGGGGCCTTTCTCCAAAATTAACTGTGCTTCTCAAAATTTAACTCTTGTTTGATCATAATTGGGTAAAGTTTAAATGATTCGTTCAGCTCGTCGTTGGCGCGATGCGACGTGACCGTCAGATGCCGGACATGAATCACATCGGAGTTGCGCCTTGCACCATCCCGCCGATGAGCACGAAAGCCATGGGCACCGAAGTGGGCAAGGACGTGAGGAGGTGATGTATAGCACATCTAGGACACCATCAGAGACGACCGGGGCAACAAGCAGGCAGGGAGAGAGGCGAGGCGGCAGGGAGAGGAAAGGGCGTGACGCGAGTGCAGGCCTGCAGGGAGCGAAATATTAGCTATTTTTTCTTTCGGAGTATATAGGAAGTATCAAACATATCATATAAGTGCAATCATCTTTGATAATATAAGAGAGCATACAAATCACAGAGCTTATTTAAGATATTTTGTCACATCAAGTAGTTTAGATAAGAAAAGGCTAACCCAGAATTACAAATAATTGGAGTGAGTGATAGATTTATTATTCTGATAATTTGGTAGTAACTATACATAAATAATTCATTTGCCAACATATATTATTCAAAGGAAAGTCAACATATAAAAATACGGATTTCAGCAAGGACTGCGCTAAATTTATTAACTTGTGTTTTAAATTTATATTCATTTGTTAATCAGGTAAACAAGTAAAAACACCTTGAGCAACAGGCATATCAATAAGGTTGGAAGGGAAAAAATACACAACAAATTGCTTGGCGATGCATATCCTTTGTTTGTTAAGATGCTATTTTTGCAGGAGTAATTGAGACTTAATAGCACACCTTCAGCACCATGGATGTCGCATATTATACATAAGATCCCTCCTCTTCGTTGCTACAAAATGTATGAAAAGCAAAAAATATCATAAAAGAGAACAGAGGGCAGGTAGAATGCTGTCATATTAAAAAAATAGGTTCTCAGAAAAATTATGTCGACTTATCACTACTGTATGTGCAGGTAAGGAAGTAACTTGACTTGTGACCTATCACTAGTAGAAAAACACCCATTAGTCCCGGTTTGTAAGGGCCTTTAGTCCCGGTTCATGAACCGGGACTAATGGGTCGTTACTAATACCTTCACCCATTAGTCCCGGTTCAAACACGAACCGGGACAGATGGGCCTCCACGTGGCCGGTCCGCCGAGCCCAGTCAGGGGGGCCTTTGGTCCCGGTTAATGGCTTCAACCGGGACCAAAAGTTCATTTTTTTACAAATGTGGCTGCTTTAGGGGTTTTGGGGGTTATTTTTAGGTTGTTATTAGCTAGCTAATAGAGAGTTCTCTCTTATATCAACGCTGCTGCTATGTTCATTTCACCCGCTGATATAACATGCTCATGCATGCGCAATATCATACATCATCATATATAATAACAAGTCCTATGCATCATCATACAACTTCTACTCGTTATTAATAATAAGTCATACGATCATCCTCATAGTCATCGAACCCAACCCTACATAATTGTTCTTAGCACATGATCATCAGTATCAGGTAGGACCTAAACACGCTTAAGGTAAAATAGCATAAAACAATATAGACCCTGACTCTCCATTATGAAGAATGGCGATCATCCTGTCTCCAATTCTTGCCCTTCGCTGCTTGTTGCTTCCAAGAAGCTCCTTACGACTGTCCATACATTTTTTCCATTCTTTGATTGTTTTGTCTCCACTTCTTTTAGAAACCCGGTATGGACAGTTGAGATTCGTAGGACGACCTGGTTGTATGTTCAAAACATGAAGGCTACCATGCGTATACATCAGATGAGGCACACAATCATTCGTGATTATCTGTTGAAAAACATAGTAATAACTCGTAGTTAGCAATGATGTACTAGTTTTAGAAGTGTGCAAAAAGATCACGGATGTCGTAATAGTAAAAAATCTTACCAGGGTATCTCCATGGTAGTTACCGTAGTTCAACACGTGCACTAGTGTCACGTATTGACCATAATATTGAGGATTTGATTGTAGATATTGTACTTCTCAAGATCAGTACAAAATGCGACCAGATGAGTTTTCTCCTGTAAGTTAATTCAGAGTCTTCGGTGTAGTAGGTTCTGTCTACCATCTTCCGCACATTCTTTGAAGAATGAAAATAAGCTGTCAATGGAGATAAGTTGTCAACTATTTTGAAATAAACAATATAAATTACTTAATAACTATGTTAAGCTCACATGGGGGAAGAATTGAAGGTGTATCCACAAGGACCCAAATCGAAGGTCTCTCTTGCTCGATTGTAGGATCACCAAAATCCATGGTGACAAACATACTCTCATCAAGACCATACATCTTGCAAAGTGCTTCTTAATTTTTGCAACCAAAATGGATTACACTCTGAGCATTGTACAACTTTACTTGAAAATCCACACCATGATGGGTACTTAGGATAATTTTTTTGGTTTCGAAACTTTCATGGTCTTCAAAATCCATCCTCTCCAAGACATAGCGTCTTGCAAAGCATGGGATAAGCTAGTCGAATTGGAAAAGATGAAAAATATTGTCATGATTAAAATAGTTGAAGTCATGAGTAATTACGAAAAAAACTATTGTCGTCGGTTGCATACCGTATGAACATCGAAGGTCTCCTCGAGCTTAATGCTGAAGCGACGATCTTCGTCCAGCTCAATGAACATGTCGCAGATACCTCGGTCATCGTGGCACCAGCCGCACTCCCCCGGGCTGTTTTCGTCGTCCGAGTACGACATTTCCGGCCTATGTTCATAATTCAAATATTAAACTAGATTATTAATCAAGGGTTGACTATCGGTGATGTACGTAGCTCCTCCTTTCATTCCCGAGTGCATTATTACATCAAATTGTCTAGCACACGGGAATGAAGGAGAACTTATCCAATATGAGCATTCAATAAGCAAAACCAAATCATAAAATAAGCAAAACCAAATCATAAAATAAAGTAGTATTCAAATTAGCATGCATTCAATAATTATAAGCAAAAGTACATCATCTCTTGGTGTCCGTACATCGTCGAATATTATCACTAATATAGCATCACTAATACAACTAGAACCGTAGCGCCCGATGGGTATCGACGCGGGCGGTGGACACCCAAAGGTAAGGAACCATCACAGGATCATAGCTCCAGTGAGATCCCTGAAGAACCTGCCAGGTATTGTCGAACCTGCCCTCCAATGCAACCATGTAGCGACGGACGTGCTCGTCCTCCTCGCTGACACGGTGACGTACCACCTCCGCGGTGTCCAGAAGCCTCGGCACCGTTACTGGCCCACGCGACCGCCACCAAAGAATGATCGGGTCAACAATGGGCTGCCTCCTCACCAACCTACGTCCCCCGGAAGGTAGCACCTCCCAATACCAGCCCGGCGGAGCCCAGTCCCGAACATGGCCCTGATCAAGCAAGCCTCCACCGCCGAGTCGACGACGATGAGGATGCGGGATAGGCATCACCGACGTCGATGCGGGAACTACTTCTATATATAGTTAAATAAAGTAGTTTTATTAATTAAATCAACTAGCTAGTTCAACTACTAAACACTTACTATAAATAAATAAAGTAGTACTTACTAAAAACAAACTACTTCTATATATAGTAAAATAAAGTAGTTTATTAAATCAACTAGCTAGTTCAACTATATATGAAGCACTTACTATAAATAAAATAAA
>NC_057813.1:744512300-744525892 GCF_018294505.1 Triticum aestivum
AAAAAAATCTAAACAAAATCTAACAAAAAAATCTACTAACAGAAAAAAAATCTAACATAATATGAACAAATTAATTACATAATCTAAATTACACAATGTCAGGACTCCGACTCGATGCCACATAGATCTAGCATGTGACACCTCATATCACTTTGCAGCCTCACGCACGGTATTCCCACGGGTGTCGTCTTACTTTTGCCCGGGACCGTTTGCGCCTTTTGGCACATGTATATGATAGTGTCGCTACCATCCATATGATAAGGAGCCCGGGCTGACATGGCTAGTCGTAAACCCAAAGTGGCACAGACTTACAGGGACAGGCATCCATGACCCGGCAACGAACGTGTCGGTCATCAGCAAGTGGGTCCGGGCTGTAGCACTGGGCTAGCAGGACTTCGGTAAACCGGGCTGTAGCGGGCTAACAGGACTCCGGTACTCAATGCGTGACATTTCATCAAAGGGACAGACACGGGAACGAAGAAGGACACATGCCGGCCAGCCTAAGTGTTCCGGAGCAGTAGCAAGCTACCATGGCTCAGTGGTAACACTAGGAGACATTTCCCGGTAAGAGAGGCTACTAAAGATAAACAACTAGATAGTCAGATCCCACACATACCAAGCATTTCAATCATACACACAATATGCTCGATATGTGCAAATACAACAAGGCATCACAATATGACTCTACGACACAAGTACTTTATTTAAGGCTCAGAGAGCCATACATAACATACACATAAGTACGGGTCACACGACCCAGCATTCAAGTCATACAGTCATACAAACCAGCAGTGGAAGTAACTTGTCTGAGTACAGACAACTAGTAAAATAAAAGAGGCTTGGAAAGCCTAGCTATACTACGTGGTCCTTCACAAGCTCAGGATCACCACCTGGGCCTTAGCCTACTCATTGATGTCAACGTCTACGAAGAACCCATCAGAAGGGGTTGCAGCGTCTTCTGTAAAAATGTAAATTATAGCAACATGAGTACAAAGGTACTCAGCAAGACTTACATTAGACCCTACATACATGCACATTATCAAGAAGGGTTGGTGGGGTTATTGCAGCAAGCCAGCTTTGACTCTTGGCTAGGCTAACCTACGAGACTCCAACTTGAAATGGTTTTGCGCACACGAGTCCACTACTCACAATTCAATACACTACCGAGGATCCACCTCCGTCTTCCCACGGAAGAGCCATCCTCGGCATTCACACTTATCTTGAGGCTTTTAGTAGTTTCCATTTACTTGTCTATGAACTGTATAGGCAACCAAGTAGTCCTTTACCGTGGACGCGGCTATTCGAATAGATCATGATAACCCTGCAGGGGTGTACTTCTTCATACACGCTCTCACCACTTACCGTCGTTTACACGACATGTACTCGGCAACCTTCAAGCGAAAGCCCAACGTGGGTGTCGGCCACGACCTACCTAAACACCTAAGTCTCCAATCCAGGTTTATCGCCTATCCAGGTTCCATCCGCAGGGAGTCCGGCCGAGGTTTCCCATACGGCCCCGAACGATGTGTACAGGGTTCCGTGACACCTAACGGGTGCCCAGTATTCCCGGCCACGTACCTACCGCATCACAGCCCACCCCTACGGTCAGCGCTGTCCACGGCCTCCAGTAGGCTACAAACACCAGAAACTACTTGCAACTCCTGGACAGAGAACTAGGGTGAATAAGAAGCCGAGAGGGTCCATTGGTTTCGGGCCCAATGCATGGTAGTAGCTGATTCTTAAATCACACATACAGATCTCAGTGCTTAAGGTCGGCTTCAATGAAACAACCCACCATGTACTCCTACATGGCCTCTCATCGATACCTTTATCAATCGTGTTCAACACATCACTCTCATTACCGACATGATCATTTCACTCTAGTCCATCACCCAGATGAACCAGACCTGACACGACTCTAAGAATAGCAGGCATAGCAAGGTAGGAACAACACATACATATGGCTCAACCAACTCCTACACATGCTAGTGGGTTTCATCTAGTTACTGTGGCAATGACAGGTCATGCAGAGGAAATGGGTTCAACTACCGTAGCACACAGCAGTTTGAAACGCGTTGCCTTAATGCAGTAAAAGAGAGCAGGAGCGAGAACATGGGATTGTATCGATATGATCAAATGGTTGGTTGCTTGCCTGATGGTTCGATGCACTGATATGGTTCTTCGCTAGGGTAATCACGGTACTCCTCGGAGGCAGAACCTGCCGCAAAGAACACCGATACACAGCCATCACCAAACAATGTGCGACAATATGATGCATGCATGAAACATGGCAATATGAGTGTGTTGGGCTAATGCAACTAAGACCAGAAGGGTTTGAACCAATTTGAACCAAAGATTCAAATTTCAAACTCATACATGGCCCTTTAAAGTGTTTTATCTTGTTCTGCATTAAACAGCAAGTTAACTTGTTTAATCATGCATGAAAACAGTACAGATGGATAGATTGGATTTTTCTGATCATTTTTCATATATAACTTGTTTGATTTGGAGTTACAGATTAAAAGTTATGAATTTTTGAAGTTTAAACTATATTCTGGAATTTCCTATATTAGAATAAATCCAGAAATTAATTTATTGCGTCAGCCATGCGTCAAAATGACGTCAGGGTCAACGGAGACGTCCAGGTCAAACCTGACTGTGGGTCCAGGGTGTCAGGGTAATTAGTTTAGTTAAAGTTTAATTAAAACTAAACCTATTTAGTTAACAGGGCTGGGCCCCACCTGTCATTGACTCATCGGAGTCAACTAGGGCCCACCCGCGGTCAAAGCCAGGTCGGCTGCACCGGCGTTTAGCCGCCGGCGAGCCCGACGCGGCGGCGGAAGTGGTTTTGGCCGTTCCGGTCACCAAATGGGTCGCGGAGGCCATCGGGGTGGAGCTGAGGACGAGCCGCAGCTCTTGGTGGAGTCCGTTGGGGTCGGGGTGGCCGGAGTTGGCGCCGGCGGTGACTTTGGCAGCCACCGGAGTTCGGCCGAAGGCGAACTTGAGGCTAGAGGGGTCGGTGAGGTGCGGGGAGTAGTTGGTTAGGTGCTACGTGACGTGGTGAGCACGATGGACACCAAGTGGTGGCCGGAGGGTGACCGGGAGCACGTCGGCGACGAGCTCCGCGGCGGTGGGTGCGGTTGAGCTCCGGGAGGTCACTACATAGCTCGGGGGTAAGAAAAGAAGGGAGGGGAAGATGGTTAAGCTCATAGGGAGTTCGACGAAACACTTGGTGCGGCCGGGGACGGTCCGGAGCGACGACGGCGTTGAAGGGGATCTCCGGCGACGGCGGTTTGGTCGAGGTCGATGCGGTGGACTCGGGCCTTGCGAGCGCTCGGCGCTCGGCTTGGTCGAAGGAGAGGAGGGTGGCGGAGATCCTGGACACGGCGACACGGCGTGGGGTTGACGGAGGGCGTGGCTACGGCGAGGGGGTGGCGGCGATGGCGTGGGCCATGGCGGGGGAACGCGAGAGAGAGGAGTTGGGGGAGAATGGAGGTGTCCTGGGGGTTCACGGCTCGACGTGGAGTTCATCTAGCCAGCAACGAGGCGAGGAGGTGAAGCAGGGCGACGGCCAGCTGCGTGGCGCACGCTGCGGCCGCCGTCGGGCACCTGCCTGCCTGCCTTGCCGGCAAGCAGCTCGCTGGCGCGGCGCTGGGCTGGGCCGGCAGGTGGGCCAGGTGCTGGGCGCCAGGTAAGTTTTCTGTTATTCCCTGTTTCTGTTTTTCTTTTTAATTCCTTTGCAACTTTATTGAATTATTAAAAATACTTAGGCAACTCCTAAAATCACCAAACTACTCCTGGTCCATAGTTGGATTATTTCCAACATGAAACATTTTAGTTTGGAGATATTTGAGCATTTGAAATATTTTATATAATTTTAAATGCCCAAATTCAAATATCTATGATTTAATTCAAAGACCCTAAGATGGCCTAGGAAAATGTGCATCACTTCTGGCAGAGGTTCTGAACCAAGGCAAAAATGATGGGCATTTTAGAAGGGCATTTCAGGTTCATTGAAAAAGTTTTTAGTAAACCCTAGTTGGTTTCAGAGGGGGCTGGGGGTTCTGTCATCCCCATTTCAGGTTTCTGATGAAAGAATAGACATGATGCAACACTCTAATGCATGAACTAGCTAGGGTGTGACAACTCACCCCCACTCAAAAGAATCTCGTCCCGAGATTTGGGTTCCTCCGGAAAGAAGGCGGGATACTCGAGTCAAAGACGATCCTCCCTTTCCCAAGTTGCTTCATCCTCAGAATGGTGCGACCATTGAACTTTGAGAAACTTGATATTATGACGTCGAGTGGTACGCTCGGCCTGATCGAGGATACGAATGGGGTACTCTTGATACGTGAGATTATCTTGGAGATCAAGCGTTTCGTGACCCACTCCACGGATAGGATCCGAGAAGCAACGCCTGAGTTGAGAAACGTGGAAGACATCGTGGACTCTGGAGAGATGTGGAGGTAGTTCCAACTGGTAGGCAACTTCTCCTCGTTTAGCGAGAATACGAAAAGGTCCAATGTAACGGGGAGCCAATTTGCCTTTGATACCGAAACGATGGGTTCCCTTCAGAGGAGTAACCCGAAGGTAAGCCTTCTCGTCAACCTCGAAAGTCATAGCCTTATGTTTTCGGTCATATTGACTCTTTTGACGAGATTGGGCTGTTTTCAACTTTTCACGAACGATGCGAACTTGCTCTTCTGCTTCCTGGATCATATCCGGGCCAAAGAATTGTCTTTCCCCGGTTTCTGACCAATTAAGGGGTGTTCGACACCGTCGTCCATAGAGAACTTCAAAAGGGGCTTTACCCAAGCTAGGTTGATAGCTGTTGTTGTAAGCAAATTCGGCAAATGAAAGGCATTTCTCCCACTCCATTCCGAATGAGATAACAGAAGCTCGAAGCATGTCTTCTAGAATCTGGTTGACACGTTCTACTTGACCACTTGATTGAGGGTGAAAAGCGGTGCTAAAGGAAAGGCGGGTTCCCATAGCATTTTGGAAACTTTCCCAAAATCGAGAGGTGAAAAGACTTCCTCGTTCCGAGTTAATTTCCAAAGGAACACCATGGAGAGACACTATTCGGGAGATGTACAAGTCTGCTAACTGACTAGCAGTTATACTCTCACGAACAGGTAAGAAATGGGCCACTTTGGAAAGACGATCGACAACGACGAAGATAGCATTATTCCCTCTCTTGGTCCTGGGAAAACCGGTAATGAAATCCATACCAATTTTATCCTATTTCCATTCAGGAATAGCTAGGGGTTGAAGGGTGCCAGCAGGCCGTTGATGCTCTGCTTTTACACGACGGCAGACGTCGCAATTAGCAATATACTGAGCAATTTCTCTCTTCATCCTAGTCCACCAGAACCTCTGGCGTAGGTCCTGATACATCTTGGTGCTACCGGGATGAATAGTGAGAGGAGATTCATGAGCTTCCTTAAGGATCAATCGCCTCAGGTTTCGCACCTTGGGAACCACTATCCGATTCCCGAAGTATACGACCCCTTGATCATCAATGGAGAAACAACTCACAACTCCTTTCTTGATGTTTCTCTTGATGCGGGAAATTCCCGGATCTACCTTCTGTGCTTTGATGATCTGATCCGTAAGGGTAGGTTTCGCCACCATGGTGGAAAGGAATCCTTGAGGAACAATGTGGAGATTAGGTTTCCGAAATTCCTCATGGAGAAGTGGTTGACTTTGTTGTAACATCAGGTTGTTACAATAAGATTTACGACTTAGCGCATCAGCCATGACGTTGGCTTTCCCTGGGGTGTAAGTTATTCCTAAGTCGAAATCTGTGATCAACTCGACCCAACGTCTTTGCCTGAGATTCAAATCCGGTTGGGTGAAGATGTACTTCAGACTTTGATGATCAGTGAATATCTCGCAACGATTACCGAGGAGGTAATGTCGCCAGGTTTTAAGTGCATAGACTACAGCTGCAAGCTCTAGACCATGAGTAGGATAATTCTCCTCATGTGGGTGCAATTGCCGTGAAGCGTAAGCAATTACGTGTCAATCTTGCATGAGAATACAGCCTAGTCCTTGTCGCGAGGCGTCGCAGTAGATAACAAAGTCCTTAGAGAAATCTGGCGGTACCAATACGGGAGCAGATGTCAGGCGTCTTTTCAGTTCCTGAAAGCTGTGCTCACATTGTGGAGTCCACTCGAACTTTTTATCTTTCTTGAGGAGTTCGGTTAGAGGTTTTGCAACTTTGGAGAAATTTTCGACAAAGCGACGGCAATAGCTCGCTAAGCCCAGAAAACTCCGAACTTGCTTGACCGATTCAGGTGGAGTCCAATTAAGGACGGCTTAAACTCGCTCAGGGTTAACAGCAATACCTTTACCAGATATTACATGACCCAGATAGGTCACTTCTGACAACCAAAATTCACATTTAGAAAATTTGGCATAGAGACGATGCTCTCGAAGTTTCTTCAACACTAGCCTTAGATGTTCGGCATGTTCTTCCTCATTCTTGGAGTAGATGAGTATATCATCGAGGTAAACCACGACGAATTTATCCAAATACTCCATGAAGATTGAGTTCATTAACCGAGAAAAGGTGGCTGGAGCATTGGTTAAACCGAAGGACATGACAGTGTACTCGTATTGGCCATAACGAGTAACAAAGGCCGTTTTAGGAATGTCCCCGTTCCTGATTTTGATTTGATCGTAGCCCAACCTCAAATCCATTTTGGAGAAGATTGAGGATCCAGCGAGCTGATCATACAGGTCGTTGATCCTGGGGAGCGGATATTTGTTCTTGATTGTGACCAAATTGACAGGTCGATAATCTACAACCATCCGGTCCATACCATCCTTCTTCTTGACGAAGAGGACGGGGCAAGCCCACGGAGATGAACTAGGTCGGATGAAACCCTTTTTCAAGGACTCATCGAGTTGTTTCTTAAGCTCGGCTAGTTCTAGTGGTGCCATCTTATAGGGTCTTCTAGCAATCAGGACGGTTCCTGGAATGAGGTCTATTACGAACTCAACATCCCTGTCAGGTGGAACACCTGGCAATTCCTCTGGGAAGACATCCGGAAAGTCATGGACTACCGGAACGTCCTCAAGGTCTGGCAAAGGGCTGGCGTTAAGAGAATATAACTGTCGCTTGGCTATTCGGGTCAAGACATTGACTATCTTCCCCGAAGGATGGGTGAGTTGAACAGTCCTAGAGAAGCAATCAATTTTGGCATGATGGGCTGACATCCAGTCCATACCCAAGATGATATTAATATCTAAAGGTTTGAGAGCTATCAAAGATGCAAGGAAAACAAGTCTGTCGACTTGGATTTCATTTCCATGACTTACCCTGGAGGTTTGCCATCTAGAACCGGGAGTGGAAATTTCCATGGTAGAAGGCATGTCACAGAATGCGATGTTATGCAAGCGAGCATAGTTCTCGGATATAAATGAATGAGATGCTCCTGTATCGAAAAGAATAGATGCCGGGTGGCAATTAACAAGGAGTGTACCGAGAACGATGTTGGGATCCTCTTGAGCTTCTTCGACAGAGATACAGTTGACATGGCCACATGCAGCGGTGGCCGGCTTGGCGTAGAACACTTTCCCTGTCGGCTTGCCACGGCCAACAGCTTTAGCAGATTGGTTGGGGTTGGTCTGGGGACACTCGCGCATATAGTGGCCAGATTCCCCACACTTAAAGCAAGTCACGGAACTGGTGCGTGGAGGAGCATTGTTGGTTGGACCACCATAGGGCTTGGCTGGTGCAAACTATTGAACGGGGCGAGGCGCCTAGAAGGATGGCCTCGGTGTGAACCTGGGTGGCAGGGCAGTGTTAGGTACCCACACGCGGCGCTTCTGAGGACCAGCACCGGATGAGGAACCCATGTCACGGCCATGCTTACGTGTTGCGTCGAAATCAGTCTGACCAGTCTCAGCACTGATGGCCTTGTTAACAAGCTTCTGAAAAGATGTGCACTCATGCAGACGGAGGTCGCGGCGAAGCTCAGGACTAAGTCCCTTACGGAACCTTGCTTGCTTCTTGGCATCAGTAGAAACTTCCTCAGTTGCATATCGTGCGAGGTTACCGAACTCCCTGCTGTAAGCATCCACAGAGAGTCGGCCTTGAGTGAAACTGCAAAATTCTTCACGTTTACGGTCCATGAGACCCTCCGGAATGTGATGTTCACGGAAAGCCTCGCTGAATTCAGCCCAAGTAGTGACATGGTCCGCTGGGCGCATAGCTCCATAATTTTCCCACCATAGACTGGCGGGGCCTTCAAGATGATATGCAGCAAAGGTGACCTTGTCATCCTCAGCTACTAGCGCAGAACGCAGTTTGTGAGAAATACTACGAAGCCAGTCATCAGCGTCAAGAGGCTCGACGGAGTGGTGGAACGTGGGTGGATGTAACTTGATGAAATCACTGAGTGACACCAAGTTATTTCTCTGATGGTGTGCTGTGTTCTGTTCAATACGCTCCAACAAACGGTTGGTCTCCCGCTTGTTTCTCTCGGCTTCCAGCATAACTTCGGCTAGGGAAGGAGGGTGAGGCAGGTTTGTATTCCCGACTTCACTGCCTTCGGCCTGCTCTTGGGGAGCAGGGTTATTGCGCTTGTTGACCATCCTAGGTAAACAAGACAATGATTTAGTCAGAATGATAAGATTCTGACATAGAATACAGAATGTAAGGAATAACTCGGAATGCAAGATGATCATCCGTATGACATGGTAGATACAGAAACTGCTTCTTTTATTCCATCGTCATACACACCATACAAGATTTAGTACAAGACCAAACAAGGTACTATTACGGTGAAAGGAAGATTACATCTCATCGGAGGCACTCCGGCTCCTATACATTATTTTTCTACACCTCCGGAAGGCGGTACAAACTAGGTCATATCCCACGAGTCACGCAGGACGATAGACGACACAGCTAGTACGAACTAGTGATACTACCACTAACTCAGACCGATCCGTAGTAGTCCTCGTAGAAATCACCTCCATAGCCTGGAAGCTCAACATGATCATCCGGAAACAGACGATCCCGCGGAGCTTGTGGACCATAGGGGCTAGGATGAGGTCTTGGACCAACAAACGGTGGCCTGCGGGGACCACGAGGTGGGGTCATGCCTCCTACATCACGCCAACCCATCACGTCTGGCAGAGCAGATCTCACAGGATAGAGATCGTGCATATCCAAATATCCAGCTTGCACAGCCGGTGCAAACCGAGTCAAAGTGGCCCAATGGTCAGCACGGGTATTGAAAAGCTCTAGCCTCAAGGCCCGATTTTCACGGTCCTTATCCTCGAGCAACTCAGCAGTGGTGCGAGTCCGTGAATCCTCCTGAGTGGGGTCAGCATAGATAGCCTGGAGATACCCTTGTGCTCCCGGAAGTGATGCTGGCATATACCGGAAATCAGAGTCCCGAAATAGGCCAGTCCTGACTCGCATGATGGTCATCATAGAGTAGGCGGCATCCTGCACAGCCATCTCGATAGTAACCCCGAGTCCATAGGAGCAGTGAAGGGGCTCGGTGGATCCAGGATAAGATGGAAATATCCTGACAGTGTAAAGATACTGGCTTTGATTAAAGTCTCGAAATTGCTCTTCGACCATGTACTCAGGATACCAACGGTATCCAGCCTCAGTCATTACCCTGACCAACATGGCAGTATGGCCGGGTACATCTAGGCATCGAGTCAGGCGAACCACTTGATTGAGGTCGCGAGTGGCCATCTGAAAGCACAACCATAATGCAAAGGCATTAGAATTTCTAGCAAAATTTCGACGGCATAACGGCTGTAAATGCTCAAAAAGGATTTTGAGACATTTGACAAAGGATTTCATACACACTCAACAACATCATATCAAAGTTCTGAGTCCATTCTAGCAACATAATGTGGTAGTAGAACTGAACTAGGCTTGTATCCATCAAACCTATAAGGTACTACTGATTAGTAACACGTGAACCTGATAGAGAGAAAAGATCCTAATTCCTTAACCCCCGGTGGAAGAATAGACTGACTCAGATCAGAAGGTCATAAGATAAAGGAGTAAAAAGAGCCTTATGTTCCAACCCACAAACAATTCCCCTACATATAACTAAAGAATTTCTAGACTCAACATCGACCAGTTTGGCTTGGAGAACCTACAGGCAGTCCGGCTCTGATACCAACGCTGTCAGGACCCCGACTCGATGCCACATAGATCTAGCATGTGACACCTCATATCACTTTGCGGCCTCACGCACGGTATTCCCACGGGTGTCGTCTTACTTTTTCCCGGGACCGTTTGCGCCTTTTGGCACACGTATATGATAGTGTCGCTAGCATCCATATGATAAGGAGCCCGGGCTGACATGGCTAGTCGTAAACCCAAAGTGGCACAGACTTACAAGGACATGCATCCATGACCCAGCAACGAACGTGTCGGTCATCAGCAAGTGGGTCCGGGCTGTAGCACTGGGCTAGCAGGACTCCGGTAAACCGGGCTGTAGCGGGCTAACAGGACTCCGGTACTCAATGCGTGACATTTCGCTGAAGGGACAGACACGGGAACGAAGAAGGACACATGCCGGCCAGCCTAAGTGTTCCGGAGCAGTAGCAAGCTACCATGGCTCAGTGGTAACACTAGGAGACATTTCCCGGTAAGAGAGGCTACTAAAGATAAACAACTAGATAGTCAGATCCCACACATACCAAGCATTTCAATCATACACACAATATGCTCGATATGTGCAAATACAACAAGGCATCACAACATGACTCTACGACACAAGTACTTTATTTAAGGCTCAGAGAGCCATACATAACATACACATAAGTACGGGTCACACGACCCAGCATTCAAGTCATACAGTCATACAAACCAGCAGCGGAAGTAACTTGTCTGAGTACAGACAACTAGTAAAATAAAAGAGGCTTGGAAAGCCTAGCTATACTACGTGGTCCTTCACAAGCTCAGGATCACCACCTGGGCCTTAGCCTACTCATTGATGTCAACGTCTACGAAGAACCCATCAGAAGGGGTTGCAGCGTCTTCTGTAAAAATGTAAATTATAGCAACATGAGTACAAAGGTACTCAGCAAGACTTACATTAGACCCTACATACATGCACATTATCAAGAAGGGTTGGTGGGGTTATTGCAGCAAGCCAGCTTTGACTCTTGGCTAGGCTAACCTACGAGACTCCAACTTGAAATGGTTTTGTGCACACGAGTCCACTACTCACCAATTCAATACACTACCGAGGATCCACCTCCGTCTTCCCACGGAAGAGCCATCCTCGGCACTCACACTTATCTTGAGGCTTTTAGTAGTTTCCATTTACTTGTCTATGAACTGTATAGGCAACCAAGTAGTCCTTTACCGCGGACGCGGCTATTCGAATAGATCATGATAACCCTGCAGGGGTGTACTTCTTCATACACGCTCTCACCACTTACCATCGTTTACACGACGTGTACTCGGCAACCTTCAAGCGGAAGCCCAACGTGGGTGTCGGCCACGACCTACCTAAACACCTAAGTCTCCAATCCAGGTTTATCGCCTATCCAGGTTCCATCCGCAGGGAGTCCGGCCGAGGTTTCCCATACGGCCCCGAACGATGTGTACAGGGTTCCGTGACACCTAACGGGTGCCCGGTATTCCCGGCCACGTACCTACCGCATCACAGCCCACCCCTACGGTCAGCGCTGTCCACGGCCTCCAGTAGGCTACAAACACCAGAAACTACTTGCAACTCCTGGACAGAGAACTAGGGTGAATAAGAAGCCAAGAGGGTCCATTGGTTTCGGGCCCAATGCATGGTAGTAGCTGATTCTTAAATCACACATACAGATCTCAGTGCTTAAGGTCGGCTTCAATGAAACAACCCACCATGTACTCCTACATGGCCTCTCATCGATACCTTTATCAATCGTGTTCAACACATCACTCTCATTACCGACATGATCATTTCACTCTAGTCCATCACCCAGATGAACCAGACCTGACACGACTCTAAGAATAGCAGGCATAGCAAGGTAGGAACAACACATACATATGGCTCAACCAACTCCTACACATGCTAGTGGGTTTCATCTAGTTATTGTGGCAATGACAGGTCATGCAGAGGAAATGGGTTCAACTACCGTAGCACACAGCAGTTTGAAACGCGTTGCCTTAATGCAGTAAAAGAGAGCAGGAGCGAGAACATGGGATTGTATCTATATGATCAAATGGTTGGTTGCTTGCCTGATGGTTCGATGCACTGATATGGTTCTTCGCTAGGGTAATCACGGTACTCCTCGGAGGCAGAACCTGCCGCAAAGAACACCGATACACAGCCATCACCAAACAATGTGCGACAATATGATGCATGCATGAAACATGGCAATATGAGTGTGTTGGGCTAATGCAACTAAGACCAGAAGGGTTTGAACCAATTTGAACCAAAGATTCAAATTTCAAACTCATACATGGCCCTTTAAAGTGTTTTATCTTGTTCTGCATTAAACAGCAAGTTAACTTGTTTAATCATGCATGAAAACAGTATAGATGGATAGATTGGATTTTTCTGATCATTTTTCATATATAACTTGTTTGATTTGGAGTTACAGATTAAAAGTTATGAATTTTTGAAGTTTAAACTATATTCTGGAATTTCCTATATTAGAATAAATCCAGAAATTAATTTATTGCGTCAGCCATGCGTCAGAATGACGTCAGGGTCAACGGAGACGTCCAGGTCAAACCTGACTGTGGGTCCAGGGTGTCAGGGTAATTAGTTTAGTTAAAGTTTAATTAAAACTAAACCTATTTAGTTAACAGGGCTGGGCCCCACCTGTCATTGACTCATCGGAGTCAACCAGGGCCCACCCGCGGTCAAAGCCAGGTCGGCTGCACCGGCGTTTAGCCGCCGGCGAGCCCGACGCGGCGGCGGAAGTGGTTTTGGCCGTTCCGGCCACCAAATGGGTCGCGGAGGCCATCGGGGTGTTGCTGAGGACGAGCCGCAGCTCTTGGTGGAGTCCGTTGGGGTCGGGGTGGCCGGAGTTGGCGCCGGCGGCGACTTTGGCGGCCACCGGAGTTCGGCCAAAGGCGAACTTGAGGCTAGAGGGGTCGGTGAGGTGCGGGGAGTAGTTGGTTAGGTGCTACGTGACGTGGTGAGCACGATGGACACCAAGTGGTGGCCAGAGGGTGACCGGGAGCACGTCGGCGACGAGCTCCGCGGCGGTGGGTGCGGTTGAGCTCCGGGAGGTCACTACATAGCTCGGGGGCAAGAAAAGAAGGGAGGGGAAGATGGTTAAGCTCACAGGGAGTTCGACGAAACACTTGGTGCGGCCGGGGACGGGCCGGAGCGACGACGGCGTTGAAGGGGATCTCCGGCGACGGCGGCTCGGTCGAGGTCGATGCGGTGGACTCGGGCCTTGCGAGCGCTCGGGGCTCGGCTTGCTCGAAGGAGAGGAGGGTGGCGGAGCTCCTGGACACGGCGGCACGGCGTGGGGTTGACGGAGGGCGTGGCTACGGTGAGGGGGTGGCGGCGATGGCGTCGGCCATGGCGGGGGAACGCGAGAGAGAGGAGTTGGGGGAGAATGGAGGTGTCCTGGGGGTTCACGGCTCGACGTGG
>NC_057813.1:744526077-744527080 GCF_018294505.1 Triticum aestivum
GCGAGGGGGTGGCGGCGATGGCGTCGGCCATGGCGGGGGAACGCGAGAGAGAGGAGTTGGGGGAGAATGGAGGTGTCCTGGGGGTTCACGGCTCGACGTGGAGTTCATCCAGCCAGCAACGAGGCGAGGAGGTGAAGCAGGGCGACGGCCAGCTGCGTGGCGCACGCTGCGGCCGCCGTCGGGCACCTGCCTGCCTGCCTGGCCGGCAAGCAGCTCGCTGGCGCGGCGCTGGGCTGGGCCGGCAGGTGGGCCAGGTGCTGGGCGCCAGGTAAGTTTTCTGTTATTCCCTGTTTCTGTTTTTCTTTTTAATTCCTCTGCAACTTTGTTGAATTATTAAAAATACTTAGGCAACTCCTAAAATCACCAAACTACTCCTGGTCCATAGTTGGATTATTTCCAACATGAAACATTTTAGTTTGGAGATATTTGAGCATTTGAAATATTTTATATAATTTTAAATGCCCAAATTCAAATATCTATGATTTAATTCAAAGACCCTAAGATGGCCTAGGAAAATGTGCATCACTTCTGGCAGAGGTTCTGAACCAAGGCAAAAATGATGGGCATTTTAGAAGGGCATTTCAGGTTCATTGAAAAAGTTTTTAGTAAACCCTAGTTGGTTTCAGAGGGGGCTGGGGGTTCTGTCATCCCCATTTCAGGTTTCTGATGAAAGAATAGACATGATGCAACACTCTAATGCATGAACTAGCTAGGGTGTGACAGACAATATGAACTACATATCTAAATTACACCACATCTAATCTAACAAATAAATCTATGAACTAACAAAAAAATCTCACGGCCGGCGACGCGACGGCGACGGCGAGGTGCAGCAGGGCGGGCGGCGACGTCGGGGCGGGGCGGCGATGGCGCGCGTCGGGGCGGCAGGGCGGGCGGCGATGGCAGCCGGGCGGGGCGGCGACGGCGCGCGTAGGGGCGGCAGGGGACAGCGTCGGGGCGGGGCGGCGACGGCAGCGGGGCGAGGCGGCGACGGCGTCGGGGC
>NC_057813.1:744527442-744527713 GCF_018294505.1 Triticum aestivum
GGGGCGGGGCGGCAGTGCTATTTATATAGCAAAGGCTTTGGTCCCGGTTCGTACGTCAAACCGGTACCAATGCCCGCCTTTTGTCCCGGTTGGAGCCACCAACCGGGACCAAAGGCCTCTTTTCGGCAGCCCAAAGGGCGGGAAACGAGGACCTTTGGTCCCGGTTGGTGGCTCCAATCAGGATAAAAGATGGGCATTGGTACCGGTTGGTGGCACCAACCGGTACCAAAGAGGGGCATTGGTACCGGTTGGCGCCACCAACCGGTACCAA
>NC_057813.1:744528619-744545263 GCF_018294505.1 Triticum aestivum
GAAAAAATAGTTGTGATTAACTTACCTAAAAAATGAGCATAGATGCTTATTTTTAATGACTTATTACAACTCAGCAATAAAAAGAAAAAAAATAAATATAGCGGAAAAGGAAAAAAACTATATAAAAAACTACTCAGAAATGAGCATAGATGCGCTTATAGAGAAAATTAGACCTAAATTCATAATAAATTTCTACTAACTTCAGAGAAATTCAATATGAATTTAGGTCAAATTTCCTGTATAAGGGCATCTATTTTCACTTTGAGAGCATCTCAACAAGGCAGAGAGGGAGGGGCTTATAAACCGGTGTGAGCCCCCTTCGGTTGGCGAGGTGGGACTAAACTCTGGCCGCAACGAGGACCAACACTTTAGTCCCGGTTGTTGGTATGAACCGGGACCAATGGTGGTGGCCCAGGAGCGAGGCGCATTGGTCCCGGTTCATCCCACCAACCGGAACCAATAGGTCCAGACGAACCGGGACCAATGGCCCACGTGGCCCGTCCGGCCCCCGGGGCTAACGAACCGGGTCCAATGCCCCCATTGGTCCCGGTTCTGGATTTAACCGGGACTAATGGGCTGACCTTGCCTGGACCATTGCCCCCTTTTCTACTAGTGTATGAGCAAGTATATATCTCAATAGCAGATGAAAAGAAGTCAATTTCTGAAGATTCTTACCATATGTATCTCGGCTAGATGTCTTTGCTTCGAGCAAATCTTTCAGTCCTTTCATCGTCGTCACAACTTCTTCAGCTTTTCACTGTAAAACCTACGTGGAGCAGGGTAGCATAACTAAGAAACGAGAAAACTAACAATTTTCTGTTTCTGATTCAAAGACAGGAGTTTATGCACCTCAAAATTCTTACCATTTGCATCCCTTCTTCAGCCATACGGTCCCTGGAGCGCAGCCCCTGCCATCAACCAACTCCGGTTGGACCAGCCCGCAAAAGCCCATGCGCTAGGATTACAGCCATGACAACTAAAGACCACAATGATCATCCACTAGTAGAAAAAAGGTCAAATGTGAAGCACATTAGTGCCGGTTTGTAAAAAAACCGGCACTAATGTGATCAATACTACCGGTTCGTGGCTGCGATCAATAGTACCGGTTCGTGTTGAGCCTTTAGTACCGGTTCGTGCCACGAACCGGTACTAAAGGGGTAGTGGCAGGCTGGCGTCAGGCCGGGTCCCCACGAGCCCCTTTAGTACCGGTTTGTGTTACCAACCGGTACTAAAGGTCTAACCTATAGTACCGGTTCGTGCCACGAACCGGTACTAAAGGGGACAAGCCTTTAGTACCGGTTCGTGCCACGAACCGGTACTAAAGGGGCCAATTTTCAAACTCTACCCCCTCCCCCGTGTATGGCCATTTCAGTTTTGAAAAAATCAAAAGAAAATGATAAAAACTTCAAAAAATAAAATCCTTCGAGAGGTAGTTATATTACTATATCTACTAGTTAGGAAAATTTGAAAACTTAAATTTGGACATGTTTTGCAAAAAGTGTAGGGAAAATGTAAAACGGCTATAACTTTTGCATACGATGTCGGAAAAAAACGTATAATATATCAAAAAATTCAGCACGAAAATCCGCATCCGATGGAGACAGCCTATGGCTTGTTTGGAATTTTTGAGAATCCTCAAATTCGAAAAGGAAAAAAAGATATGGTCAAATTTCAGTTTTTTTAAAAAAAATTGGTTAATTTGGTCAAACTACTTATTCAAGAAGTATTAATGTTACTACATAATTATTCAAGAATATTAGTGTTACTAAATAATTATTTCAATTTTTTGAATTTTGGTCAAACTATGGTCAAACTATGGTCAAACTTATTCAAGAAATATTAGCGTTACTAAATAATTACTGTTTTTTTAGAATAATAGTTTCAAACTCAAACGGTGAAATGTGTGACTTCATGCTTTAGCTAAACTCCTGAGGGTTAATAGGATTGACATCTTACTATTGTCAGGAAAACAACAAGTGCAGACTCGAAAACGAAGGAGAATAGAACCTGAAAGTTAAGCGTGCTCGGGCTGGAGTAGTGAGAGGGATGGGTGACCGGTTGGGAAGTTAGATGATTTGGAATGAGTGGTCCACACTCGAGCAGTTAAGAGAGGTGATTAGAGACTAAATCATCAAATAATTCAGAAAAATTAAAAATAAAAAAAATCAAATTTTTTTCCAAAATTTTCAAAAAAAAATTCAAAAAAAAACCTTTAGTACCGGTTGGTAACACACACCAACCGGTACTAAAGGTCCCCCATACTAGGGCGCGAGCTCACGCCACGTGGTGGCACTTTAGCGCCGGTTCGTGCCGAACCGGTACTAAGGGGGGGGGGGCTTTAGTGCCCACACTTTAGTGCCGGTTCCATAACCGGCACTAAAGGCCCTTACAAACCGGTTTTAAAGCTCCGTTTTCTACTAGTGATCAGTTCTAAACACCTGACATAGTGTGAGAATTTAGGAGCGGATAGCACGCAGGCATGAACCACAGTTGTATAGATGACTGACAGGGTGGTCAGGGACGACAGACTTGCTAACGGCTAGGAGCAACAACCAGTTAATTATAGATAAGAAAATAGTTAACTTTTGAAGGAAAATATGAAAAAATTGCAGTGTCATGCACAGCCAGCAAAAATAAACAGCAAACTAAGAATTCATGGAAGACTTATCCTACGCTAAACTAAAAGCTAGTTAGAACTATAAACATGCAAGCTCTTACATCACTTCGAACTGCTAACCCCAAATATGAGATCATGAAGAATGAATGCCGTACGGTGCTGACTGCCAATATGGTAAATACATGTATTTGTTAAGGTACCTATAAACTAAAGGCAAGAAAACTGACAATTTTGAGATCAGGGAACCATTCTGAGTAGGCCTTGTACCAAATCAAATGAAAAAACAAAAATTATGCAGGGGAATGGATCTGTGGTTGCCGGACTCGCCACCCATCATCTACAGGTTACAGAGAGTACCAAGAACCTGTGTGAGTGTGTGGCAGTCACCACCACACTGGCACACCATTAGTCACGGTCCATGCGTACAGTTTGATATGCTCAGCCTCGCCACCGCAAACACCCAACACAACCATTAGAACTCTACAATCCTTGCAGTTATTTTAAATCCTAAGAATGCAAGAAACTTACCAAAACAATAGATTGATTAAAATGCTTCACCCATGGCCTTGGACTCTGGTGTCAACATACTCCTCAATTGACTTCCTCTGTCAGTCAAACAACGGACAAACTAAATCACTATGAATTAACGATTGAGGCAAGCACTGAGCGGAGGAGAGAAAAAAAAATCCATGGCCGCTCACCTATCCTTGGTCGGGTGACGAGAGACAATGTGCAACTTCCTTGCATTCTTCACCCCATTCTGCAATTAAGGCATTGTCAGAGAGTAATTCTCTCGCTATCATGTGCTCATGAGACGCCCCTTATAATCTCTTCTATATCATAATTTTTTCATGGTTTAATTGAAAAAAAGCAGTAGCACATAATGCATATTATAGATTCTACAGAGCAAACATACCTGTAGCAGCGAGGGACTCCACGAACAATTGCTAATGCAAATGGAGCTGTTCTATCTGAACCAAAGACCAATAAATCTGCAAAGCAATCAACAAACATAAGAGCCTATCTTTGCCAAATGGCTGCGAGTCTTCGAGGCAGTGCAGACCCGGGGAGAAGCAGGTCGTCATTGGTGAAGCAGGTGGGGTGGAATTGCCAAGATTCCTACTTCTGGGCGATGGCTCTCTCCTCCCCTCGGGACGCCGTCGGCTTGCGGTTCCCCCTCGTCCCCGGCGTCCAAGTCAGATTCGCTCCCCTGCTCCCTTCTCCCCTCATGCTCCTTTCCGGACTATCCGCCGGCGGCGGGGCCCGAACCCCTCCCACCTGCATTCCCCCCTCCCTGTCCGGTGGCCCTGGCAGCGCCACGGGCCAACAAGTTCTGGGCCCTTGATTCCGACGACTCTGGCTCCGATTCTGATCCTGAGACTCCCCCTCCTCCTCGCTCGGCATCGGTGGTTGGGTTGCCTCCGTTATTGGTGGCGGGCCGTCGGCGCAAGTTTGCTCCGGGGGGTCGGGGCCGGCTGTGTGCGCTTGATGCGGGCCCGGATGGATGGCGTCGTGTTGGCCGTGGGCGCCGGTGCGCCGCTCCCTGGGCGGCGGATCCTTCTTTGGTGAGCCCGGGGGTGGACGCCATGGCCTCACCCGTCTCATCCTCCTCGGTGGCGGTGCCCTCCGGTTCGTCGCCGTCCAGGTGCCTCCCTTCCACGTCGTCGGCGGCACCGGCGCAAACCCTAGATCTGGGATCGGGTCTTGCGTTGGTGCCCCGGTCCGTGGACCGGGTCCCTCTGGTCGGTGACGGGCCGTGTGGGCCTGTGTCGGCCCCTTCGCTGGATTCCACGGCTGATTTCCCCCCCTCGTATCTGAGTCTGATGGGCCTAGGCCAGCCCAGTTGAGTCCGCCTCCCCCTTCGGCCCTTTTGACAGAGCCCGGCCTGGCTGGCTCCGGCTATTTATGGGTCCGGAAGGGGTCGGTTCCCCCTTTTCTAGGGTTTCCTGCCTCCGCTGCTGATCTGCGACAGCGACGTTTTCCTATCCGCCGCTTTGTCAGATCCAAGCCTCCCCCTCCCCTCCTCCTCCCCTTCTCGTCGGTGGTGGCGATGGACCGCTTCCGTGGGTCCTCCAGCGACGCTGTCTTCGGCCTCAAGCGGGGGCGGGACGGCTCTGGCGACGCCGCTGCGGATCTGGAGTTTGAGGCGTCGCTCCGCGCCAAGCTCCAGGCTTCGCGGTCGGAGGCGGGTGCCGCTTCGCCGCGTGCGTCTGGTTCCGGGCCGGTGGCTTCTCCGTCCTTGGCGCCCGCAGCTCCGGTGCATGTGGTCGACCCTTGGGAACAGGCGGCGCGGGGGAGCCGGGCGGGATCTTCGGGCCCCTCCTCGTCTCCTTCCTCGCTTGCTCCCATGGGTGGGCCGCCGCGGGCGTCGGCGGCGGGCGGCAACGGGCCGTCCCGCTTCGTTCCTCGTGGTGGCTCTGGGGCCCCGGCCCGGCGTCCGGTTGGCCCTGCGGCGGGACGTGGTGCTGGCGCGGGTGCCGTCGATGGTTCTGCTGGAGATGGCATCCTCCCTCCGCCGCCTTCTCGTGGTGCGAACCGTAACTCCTCTCACTCCTAGGTTTCTAATCCCATCCTCACCTGCTTCGCGTGTCATCGCCCTGGCCATTTCTAGTCTCGGTGCGAGAACCCTCCTTTCTGTCTCATCTGTAGGGAGGATGGACACCTAACGGTGGACTGTCAGAGTAGAATCAAGCCCCCCTCCTTCGTCCATTTTGGGATTGGCCTCCCGGGTTGCTCTTTTTTTGCCATGGACAAGGAAGTCCCCGCAGCTGCTCCCATTCCCTCCCTGTCCAACGTGGGTGTCATTACTGTCCAAGACAAGCGTATCTCTTCACAAGCCCTCTTGGATGAACTTCATATGTGGGATGAAGGGGGTTGGGACTGGCAGATCCGGCAGCTTTCTGATTTCGAGTTTGCGGCCACTTTCCCCTCTAAAGAGAGTCTTCGCATGATGTCTTCCTGTACCAGTTTCACTCTCCCTGTGAATCAACTTGTTGTATCGGTCAAAGCGGCTTCCAACGGATCCAAGACCATATCTCCTCTGTCTGATGTCTGGGTGCTCGTTGATGATGTGCCTCCCAGCTTGCGCACCGCATCCTTCTGGATGGCTTTTGGGGTGCGTATCGGGAAACCTATTGAGGTCGATCTTGCTTCGCTGTCGGTTCTGGGTCCTGCTCGCCTTCGTGTGTGGTGTGTTGATCCGATCTGCATCCGTGATTCCGTTGATGTCTTCCCGGCAGCTGGTGGCTTTCGTCTTCGAGTTTGGGTGGAAGGTGCTCCTGGTGCGGTCGCTCCTCCTCCCCCCCTCCTCCCCCGGCCTCGGGTGACGATGACAAGAGCCGGGAGGGTGGGGGGGGGGTCCTGAGGACTCGCTGAATGGCACGGATCCTCGATTCACCCAGCCTGTGTGGGATGGGCTTTCTCCTGCTGAGCAGGAGCTGATGAAGGACTGTGCTCCGGCTCCGGCGGGTGGTGGGGTTCAGGGCTCGGTGCCTGGTACGGTGGCTGGTCCTGCGGCCGCGGCTGCTTCGAAGGGCACCCCCTTGTCGGGGGCGTGCTCCAACATGCCCGTGCGCCACTCCTCCCCCTCGCTGTCCGGCATTGAAGATCTACCTCCAGTGGGACCTTCGGCGGCCAAGAAAAGGAAGAAGTCCTCGGTGAAGAAGTTTTCCGCGAAGAGCCGGGCCTCGGGGGACTCAAGGCAGTCGGCGGCTGGGCTCTGCCGCCGTCTGGAGGCGGACCTGGGGGCGGCTTCGGGCCCTTCTTCGGCGGCGGCTTCCCCTGGTCGGGCCCCTCCGGTCCCTGTGCGCTCTCCTGCCTCGACCGCTCGCAAGAGTGGCCGCGCCTCCAACAGTGGCGAGCGCGTGGTGGATCGGGCGGCTCGGCGTGCGGCGGCGCGTGATCTTCCCCCCTCAGGTTTGGATTCACCCTCATCTCCTTCCCCCCCTTTGGCTCAGTCTCCTGTTAGGCTTGTTTTACCCTCCCATTCCGATGAACATCTCCTTTCGATATTAGCTGATGTTGGGATATGTCTAGACGCTAGCGTGGGTTCTCCCTCCTCTCTGTTGCAGTTGATTCGTGCTAATGAACATGCTCAGGCTGATATCGCCAAGGCCAAGGAGGCCGGGACTCGGATGGATGCCCCTCTGGTTGTGGCCGGAGGGGAACCGGGCGAGGTTGCTAGGGGGCAGCTGTCTCCGGTGCAGAAGCGCGGGGCCGGGAAACGTGCTAAAACCTGCAAGGCTCCGTGCAGGTCGAGCTTGAGAATTAAAAACCTTTCCCTAAGATGAAGGCCCTGTTTTGGAACATTAGAGGGTTCTGCGCTAGGGGGCGCAGAGACCAACTGAAGGACTTAATGCGCGCTGAAAGAATTGATTTTATCGGGCTTGTTGAGACTCTTAAACCCTCCTTTTCTCCTTCTGAACTATCGGCGATTGCTGGGATTGATAGATTTAGGTGGAATTTCGTGGCCTCTGTTGGTCAGTCTGGCGGCTTTCTTCTGGGCACCAATAATGTCACCTTTGATTTTGTGGCTTTCGACCATGGTATATACTGGGCTAGTATGGTAGTTTCCCTACGTTCCAATAACACCCTCCTTGAACTTATGGTAGTATATGGTCCGGCTGATCATTCCTTGTCACAAATTTTCTTGGATGAGATTTTTACTAAAATTGATGCCTGCCAACTGCCACTCCTGATTGGGGGTGATTTTAATCTGCTTCGGTATCCTTCTGATAAGAGCTCTGTCAATTTCTCCTGGGTGCGGGCTGAGGCTTTTAATGCTTTCATCAGGGACACGGCTATCCGTGAGATCCCGAGGGTTGGGGCCCGCTACACTTGGACCAACCGACAGACTTGTCCTATTCGCTCGGTTCTTGATAGAGTTTTTATCTGCCCTGCTTGGGATGGCCTTTTTCCTCGCTGCTCACTTCGGGCCCTCCCCATCGTCGGGTCCGATCACGCTCCTCTCATCCTTGACGATGGTCTCTGCCCCAATGGCTGCCAAAGATTTCAATTTGACGCGTCCTGGCTTTTAGTGGAAGGGTTCCCTGATATGCTGGCTCAGAAGATCTTGGGCTTTCTTACCTCCCCCCATCGTTCATTTGGCCCTATGGATGACTGGCATTATGTTTCTTACTCCCTACGCAAGTTCCTTAGAGGATGGGCCAAGAACCACTTTGCTGAGTCGAGGCGCGACAAATCTAGGTTGAGTGCTCAAATTAGTGCCCTCGACTCCCGTGCGGACAACGGTGGGCTCTCGGCTACTGAGTGGCAAGTTCGCTATGGCCTTGAGAAGGAGCTTCTGGCTATTCATCGCCAAGAGGAAGTGTATTGGAAGCAAAGGGGTACGATTAATTGGACTCTTAAGGGTGATTCTCCCACGGCTTACTTTTTTGCCATTGCGAATGGCAGACGGCGTAGATGTTTGATTAACAGCCTCATTATTGATGGTGTTAGGGTCTCTGAACCGCCGGCCATTCTCCGTCATGTAGTTCGGTTCTTCTCTAACCTGCTTTCGGCTAAACCAGACCTCGGATTCGCGCTAGCCCCGGGCTTCTGGGCTCCCCTTGATAGGATTTCTCACGTTGATAATGAGCTTCTGTTGGTTCCCCCTTCTGAGGAGGAAATTTTTGATACTATTCGGACGGCTAATTCTAATGCGGCTTCAGGCCCTGATGGTTTCTCCATTCCGTTCTTTCGACAATTCTGGCCCCAACTAAAAGGTCTAATTTCTGCTGTCATCCAAGGGTATTGGCTGGGATCGGTTGACATTTCTAGACTTAACTATGCGCTTCTCTCCCTCATCCCTAAGGTCAAGGGTGCGGATATGATTTCTCAATTTAGGCCGATTGCTTTAATCAACAACTTCGCAAAGATGCCTGCAAAGGGCATGGCCACTAGGCTATCTCCCATTGCACATCTGACCATTAGCCCTTTCCAGTCCGCTTTCATCAAAGGGAGGTTCATTTTGGACGGGGTACTTTGTTTGCATGAGATTGTTCATGACTTACGGGTGCGAGGGACCAAGGCTGTGGTTCTCAAACTTGACTTTGAAAAGGCCTACGACTCGGTTAGCTGGAAATTCCTTCGGCAAGTTCTTTTGGCTAAGGGTTTTGAGGGGCCTGTTATGCAGCGCTTGATGCAATTGGTTTCTGGGGGGCACACGGCTGTGGCTGTCAATGGCCAAATTAGCCAGTTTTTTGCTAATGGCAGGGGCCTCAGGCAAGGGGATCCAGCGTTCCCTTTACTCTTCAACTTTGTGGCTGATGCTCTGTCTCGCATTCTCTCTCGAGCTGCCTTGGCTGGTCATATCACTCCGGTGAGCTCTCATCTCATCCCTAATGGCATCTCTCATCTCCAATATGCGGATGATACTATAATTCTGATGGAACTTAATGATAATAGCCTCACCAATCTGAAATTCCTTCTGCTTTGTTTCGAAGCGCTCTCAGGTCTTAAAATCAATTTCTCTAAGAGTGAGGTTGTAGTGACTGGGGTCTCGGACGAAGAGGCGCAGCGGGTGGCCCATCTTCTGAACTGCTCTTTGGGATTCTACCCTCTCAAATATCTAGGCCTCCCCATTTCCCCGCTTAAACTTTTGGCTAAAGACTTCGCTCCGGTGGTTACCAAAGTTGGCAACAGAGTTCTCCCTTGGCGAGGGCGATATAATACGCAAGCAGGCAAGGTCGCCCTTACTAACTCCTGTCTTTCTTCGCTACCTATGTTCTTAATGGGATTCTATCTTCTCTCTAGTGGGGTTCATAATGGTTTTGACAAGCATAGGGGTGCTTTCTATTGGAACGCTGCGGACAATAAACGTAAGTACAGGATGGTCAGATGGGACATTATATGTCGCCCCAAGGCCAAAGGGGGTCTGGGCATTATTAATACGCGAGTGACGAATACTTGTCTTATGATCAAATGGTGGTGGAAGATCATGACTCTTGAGGAACTGCCACCCTGGCTCTCTATCCTAAAAGCTAAATATTTCCCCTCCTCGAGTCCTATGTTCGCGCCGGCTGCGGGTGGGTCACAATTTTGGCATCAACTGGTTAAAGTCCGGCCGATCTTTCGGTCCCTTGTAAAATTTGTAGTTAGGAACGGTAAGTCTACGCGGTTTTGGCTTGATTGGTGGGTCGGGACTCCACGCTGGCTGTTGCTTTTCCGGTTCTATTTTCTTATTGCGATGATACTGAGGTTTCTATCTTTGAGCTCTCGGCTAGGGGTTGGGTTCTGGATTTTCGTCATTCTCTTTCTCCTGAAGAGTTGGAAGATTGGCAGCGCCTTACTGCTTGCTTCCCCCTGCTCTCGGAGGAAGAGGATGCCGTGGTGTGGCCCCTCTCCTCTTCGGGGCGTTTTTCGGTTAAATCTGCTTACTCCAAGCTTATCCCTGGGGGGCGCCCGGTCAAGTTTAAGCATGTCTGGTCGGCTCGAATTCCTCCTAAGATCAAGATATTTCTCTGGCAAGCTGTCCGGAGTAAGCTTCCGGCGGCCGATCAGATTAAGAAAAGAAACGGGCCGGGGTCCGACAGGTGTGTGCTTTGTGGGGCACTGGAGAACACCGAGCATATTTTCTTTCACTGCTCCTTAGCTAAACTTATGTGGAGTTGCATCAGACTCTGGTTACATGTAAATTGGTCCCCTTCCTCCTTTGAAGACCTGAGGCATTATGTCAATCTTCTTTCTGGCCATTCTAAAAGAGTCTTCTTAGTTGGATGGGCTGCGATTGGCTGGTCGTTGTGGACTACTAGGAATAAGTTCTCGATTGAACATATTTTTCCGGCTAATCCTGTCAATTGCTTATTTAAAGCCAATGGTTTCTTGCAGCAGTGGAGATTATTGACTAAAGAAGGGGACCTCCAGGCCTTCGACGCCATGCTATCCAAGATGAAATCTACGGCGTCTGGGCTTCTTCGGCTTTCTTTGAGGACGGCTTCCTGAATGCTCTTTTGGTGTCTGGTTTAGGCTGGCCTGCGTGCCATGTAAGGCCGCTGGCCTTGTATTGTTACTTTATCTTCTGCGCGTGATACTTTGTTGGGTGCTGGTGTTGGTCATATACTCTGCCTGGTGGCTTTATCTATAAAGTCGGGCTCTCGCCTTTTCTCTAACAAACATAAGAGCCAACTCCCTCCACCCCCCCTCTCAAAAACTGGTAGTAAAACAAATGGAATAGTCATCAACGAGCATTATGCACATGCATGCATCAGGTTTAAGGGAAGACAAACATGAAAAATTCATAATGCTGGTATTAGCCACGCAGCAGGCTGGCACAGATCCCCCATAGCCTCACGTTCCTCTCCCCGTTGCTCCCCCATCGAGCTCGAGCTCGTCCATGGTCGCCGCGGCGGGCGGGGCCGCGGTCATCGGCCATGGCCATGGCCATGGAGAGCGGGACGGGCGGGGCGGCCCCTTGCTCCCCAGTCGAGCTCGAGCTCGTCCATGGCAGCCATGGCGGGCAGGGCAGGACGGCGGGGCCGCGCCCATCGTCGCCGCCGCCGCGTGCCCCTCCTCCTTCTGCTGCTCCCCGGAGGCGGCCGTCTCCTCGTCCTTCCCGAGCGCGAGCTCCTCCTCGGCGACGGGGACGGGGCAGACAGCCATGGCGGGCAGGGCGGGACGGCGGGGCCGCGCCCATCGTCGTCGCCGCCGCGTGCCCCTCCTCCTTCTGCTGCTCCCCGGAGGCGCTCCTCCTCGGCGACGGGGACGGGGCAGGGAGGTGATCTAGGGTTTGGAAGGAGAGAGAGAGGGGGAGGCGCGGGTGGGGAGGAGGCCGGGCGGCGGCGGGGCAAGTGGGCGCCTGGTGCGAGGCGGCCGGGCGGCGGCCGGGAGAAGACGTGGTGCGGGGTCGCGGGGAGGAGAGGAGGCAGGCGGCGACGCGCGAGAAAGGGAGCGAGGCGGCTAGGGTTTCACCACGGGCGTGGCTGCCTTTTATTCCCGTGCGAGTGAAATTACGAAAATGCCCCCGGCGGGGCAGGCTATTTACGCGCGGTGGCCCGAAACTGGAGTAACTATTCATTCCAGCAGTAACTTTTTTTATCCGACGGACGAGGTCGTTCCAGGGGTCGATCCGACGGCCCAGATCCGATCAAGCAACCAGATCCGATCAAGCAACCAGATCCGACAGCCAGGAATCCCAAATCGCTGTGGTGCGGGATGAGGAGCTTCTATTCTTATTTCTCGATGTGCGTCAGACTCGTTGACGATGGTAGTTGTGGTAGTATATGCCAACACATCCTCACATGGCTGTTAGGTTCGGGTGTGTCACCTCATATGTTCTCCCTTGTCAAATTTCACGCTATTTCCAAGATGCTTGTACATGGTTACTTTCTGTTTAAACATTCATTTTACTTATACTTTCCATTATTTACAAAACATTTTTTAAAGTTGCCATGTTTTCATTATTTCTTCGGAATTTAAAATAAAAGTTTACAGTTGCCATGCTTTTAGAGAATATATCCTTTTACAGAAAACATGTTTTATACAAACAAGATTCCTAAATTTGTCATGTGGTATTTTTTTTCAAAGATTGTCATATTTTCATATAACAAAAATCCTGAATTTTTGTCATGTGCCAATTTAGAAATTCCAAAAAAAAATTGGCATTGTTTTGGAGAACATAAATCCTAATTTTTGCCAGGTAACAAGTATAATCTTTTTTCTAAATTTGTCATGATCTAGATAACATTTATTTATGGTTGAAATTGCCCTGGACCATGGCAATTTTGGCGCTGGTACTCACGAGGCCCGGTAGGGGGCATCGGTGTGTTCTAGGGGCATTTGTAAGTGAATGAAAGTGTTCACTCCTCTCTACCTCGCTGGGAGAACAATTGTACGTGTTGGGGGCCATGAGCGAACGTCATCTTTGTTTCGGCGTCCATTTAAAACTAGGGAACAATTCGCCCCGGCCGGTCGATCCATCCCTAATAATGACTAAAAAGAAAACTGCTCGATTGGTCTCTCTGCAGTGATAAACTGTGGCCGAGTAAGGAGCAGCATGTGTTGCAATAGAACCGCGGACGTAGCATGTCAAGCAGTCCCGTCTATAACATGTACATATACGTACAACCATGTTGCAAGAAAGTAAATACGACTATGTACGTACATATGGACGTGGTCTCGAAGGCGTACAACGACGTCGTCTTGTTTATCGGCAGCCAACCGCCTGGGTCGGAATGGAGGAAACAACGCCGACTGGGTCGGAATACGTTGTATTCATCGGGAGCCAGCCGGCTTGGACGGAACAGCCGAAACGAGGTCTGGCTTACTACCGGCTGAGGTGCAGCGGCCACCTCGGGGTCCTGTTCATCCAGCGGCAACGGCCTACTACCATGCACTACTAGGGAAAACTCTAGTAGTAGCGCGGGTTTTGAGGCTAGTAGCAGCGTGGGTACCCGCGCTACTAATAAGGCGCTACAGCTAACTTATAGTAGTAGCGCGGTCCGTACCCGCACTACTACTGTTGACGATATCAACGGCGCTTTTCCAAACGCACTACTATTAGTTAGCTGTAGCGATTTTGTAGTCCCTCGCTACTGCTATATCTTTCATCATTTCCCCCTGTACCCCTTTCCCTCTTTCCCTTTCAGATACTAGGTACTACTACTAGATATCAAATTCATAAACCATTATAAGTACTAGGTAGTACTCCCTTCGTTCCAAATTTCTCATCGTGGTTTTAGTTCAAATCACGACGAGTAATTTGAAACGAAGGGAGTACTAGATAACAATTTCATGCATAGTTAACATGCATCCTCAAGCAGTACAAGGTCATATCGACGGCGATCATCATATGTAGTTCTAGATGATACTGAAGACGATCATCATATGTAGTTCTAGATGATATCGACGACAATCATCATATGTAGTTCTAGATGATATAGCCACACACACACATATGTAGTTCTAGATGATATCGAAGACAATCGTCATCCTCAAGTCTAAATGTCACGGATGTGTCTTTTTTTTGTAGTGATAAGATCCTCTCAAAGTAGTGCCACAAGCACGATGTTCTACCACGACTTCACAAATGTTGATGTTCTTGAGGGTCAAGTAATTGCTGAAAGAGAAGGTGATGTTGTGCTTCGAGATGAAGTTGACATCTCGAGGAAGCAGACAATGCAATCAAACGTGGTACTCACCAAACCCATCAAGAGGTGGATGAATTTATAAAAGAAGCAAGCGAAAACTGACGCAATTGTTAAGTGCTATGAAAACCCAATGTAATCCCACTTCCTAAATCCTAGATGAAATGGTGATTATGTTGATGATTCCGTCGTGAACTCTGGGTCGTGTGTGCACGAGCTTGTGGTAGACCCAAAGGATGTAAAAGAAACTATTCATTTTCAGGATTATGTAATAGTCAAACTACATTTTCTGATATAATTTATTCCAATGGATTTTTTTCTGAGACAAACTCCCGAAGCTTTATTTATGACGTCACAATGTTTACATGGACGAAAAAGAGTCCATCCGGCTGGCCCAACCAAACATGTCGGCCTACCGGAAGGGATAAAGCGTGCCTCGCGAGCTTGTGAGCCTCGGTGTTCGAGCTCCTAAATTCATGACAAAAATTACAAGAATGGAAAGATGAACTATGCTCTATTATTTCATGTATAACCGCTCCATACTCCGTTGGGTTCTTCTCTCGGATGTCGTCGACCACCACCTTCGAGTCCGATGCCACTTTGATGTCTGTTACATTCAGATCTTCAGCGAGGGCTAGTGCCTCCCTGACCGCCATGCACTCGAGTGTCGCATTTATTCCAATGGATGGGTCTCCTAGAAGCTAACACTGGTATGATATGGGCCACCGATTGACACGAGCAAAACAAGCCCAATGAGGAGAAACAACAATGGCCTAGTGGTCCTAATAAAACACCGACCCAATAGGTCAAAACAGTGAACTGGAAATAGATATTGGTTCAATGGGCCGAAATATGTCCCGGTCCAATGGGCCAAAAGTGATACATGCCTAATGGGCCAATATTGATATAGGCCTAGTGGGCCAAAACTGACAAATCCAAAAAAATGGGTCGAAACACATATATAGGCCTAAATGCCAAAACAAAATGACCGTAGCAGCTTGGACTGGCGCAACTGTGACACACCGTTGACATGGTGATAGGCAACATCCATGGTGTCCATGTCATAGGACATTGCGAACACGCGCTGGATGACAGGATCCTTGCCATTCGTCCTCTAGGAACTCTATGACAACCATCTTGTGTACGACGTCTTGCTCCTCGGTGGCATACTAATACATCTCAAATGTATCGATAATTTTTGCATGGTTCATGCTATATTGCTACCACTTTAAAACAAGTTAGGCATTGTTTTTTATTTGACTAACATATTAATTCAATGCCTAGTGTTAGTTCATGTTTTTTCTTCTATTTTTCAATTTCAGGAAAATACATAGATAAACTCTCGAATAAAATTAGAAAAAATAGTAATGAAAATTTCTAGAAAAGAAGACCCATGGGGACCTTGGACCCACACCTGGTGGGCCCCACAGGCCCCAGGCTCCCCCTAGGCGCCTGGAGTGGGCGCCCAGGGGCTATGGGCCCCCGCTGGCTGGCCTCCGGTGCCCGAGGGTCCAGAAATACCTCCATTTGTTCACCCTAAAAACTACGGATTTTTTTGCCGCCACCATATCGTGTTTTGAGGCGATCTTCGATTTCTCTCTAATCTGGCACTCTGGAGAGAGGAACCTTCATCTTCAACCCCTACATCAACCCTTGCAATAAGAGACTGATAAATTTGATGGTAGATAGGCTCCTGTGCCAGATACAAGAAGTCTCATGTGCCACTTGTATGGCGAAGGGACTGATAAATTTGATGGTAGATAGGTAATATGGAGCCGACGGACCTCAGATTCAAAGTGGAATAAGAAGAGTAGGGGGAAGCGATAGTGCGGACGTGAGGGATGAGAATGGGGCTGGCTAGGGTTGCCTTGCCGTCGGGCTTAAATAACCAGACTTTGTCCGCCATGAATGCGTCCTCACCTAAACTAGAGAAGGAGGCGTCTATCGGACCGCCAGGTGCAATTTTCTATCTAGCGGTGACTGGGTAGGCCGCCTAGACTTTTGGGAGGGGGAGGATATGGGGTTCCGGTTCTAGATGCTCTAAGCATTAATGCCAAAAAACTTGATTTAATTTAAAAAATGAGACCTATGGTCTTTAATGTCTTTTCTAACCAAATGATAAGTGACACACGTGTGGCACGAAGCACACTGCCCCTGTCTTTTTTTTACAACTAGAGTTATCATTTAGATAGAAAAAACAACAACAAAACTAAAAGTTGCCATCCGATAAGGAAGTTGCCATGCTTGACAATTAAAATGGGCATCCTCGATTGCATCACTAAACTTGCCATCAAAAACTTTCGTAGTTGCCATGTGTTTGTGTCATACATGTACCACTTATGAGGGTCGTGTTTTTATAGAAGAAGCACATGAGACATACATCACCGAGTCTAGGACTGGAATGTTGGTGGGGAAACCTGGCCAAAGGCCGGTCTTAGCGTGCTGGCTCAATAGCCCGCGTGCCCGACGGGTGACAGGCTTGGCCCGCCTAGGGCCATGCCTCGGCTGTGAGGTTGGGCACGAGCGCCGGCACGACACAACATTTTTTTTATTTTTAAATCTTATACAAACCAATAGTCTTAACATAAGTCCAAAACAGACCAATAGGCCGAATTCTATGTAGGCCGGCATGCCAAACGGGCTGCCGTGCCAGCTCGTACATAGAGGCTGTGTCGGGCAAGTGAGGGCAACACTCTTACCGGCCCAGCACAACCTGTGTACTTGCCTTGTCTGGCGCGCATAATCCTGGCCGGCTCGGCCTATTTGGCAGGTCTGCTGGTGGGCAGTGAGCCCACCTGCTCTCCTAGCCACCCGAATATAGGTGGCCAAATGATCCGGGATAGCATCCATGTTGCCCTGGTAGCACGGTCATCGCGGCACGACCCACTCAGGGCACGATACGTGCTAAACGATCCCGACCCGGCACGCGGCACGCCAAGGGCCGTG
>NC_057813.1:744545685-744550450 GCF_018294505.1 Triticum aestivum
GGTAAAAAAAGGCTAAAAAACGCCCCGTGCGCCAACTAGCAGGCATATTAGTGGGCCTGGCGTGCCGGTGGGCCGACCCGATTAGCAGATGGGTCGTGCCTGGGCTGCAGGCTGCAGCCGCGAGCCGGCATGACACGACCCGTATAATAATCATGCCTCAGCGGGCCGGTCCGTGCCAGGCACGATTAGGATGGGCCGTGACGTGCCGGCCCGTTTGGCCAGCTATGCACCCGAGCCACGAAATTTCAAATTCCAACCATATAAAGCTTTCCTTGGAGAGAGGGGCATCAAGGGGCGGCGCTGGATTTGGCTCTGGCAGAGGCATGCCCCATCAGCCACAGCAGCATGCAGGAGAAGAGGATGAGGATGCTCGCATGGAGGATGCGGATGCAGCTAGGAAGAGATCGCTGGCCCGCAATACAGGAGACAGAAACCTTGCAAAGGGGGCGTCGGCCGATGCACTCATGTTGCCGGCACCTCCAGTAGTCCCTCCAAGCCCTACATCGCGACAAGAGCAGAAGAGAGCCAAAGTTGCCAATACTGACAGGGGTTTGCCAAAGAAAAACCTCACCAACAAGACCAAGGAAGCGCCCATCGCGGAGACCCAGAGCGGCCTCCGTGGGGCACAATGAGTATATTGTGTTGGAACCGTCGTGGGGTGGGTAGACCTGCGACAGTTCGTGAGCTTTGCGACCTTGCAAAGCAGTTTACCCCGGCAGTACTTTGTATAGTGGAAACTCAACTAGACAGGGTTCGTGTCGAGAATTTGAAATCTTCTTTCGGTTATGATAATAGTTTTGCTGTAAGCAGTGCTGGTAGAAGTGGAGGTTTAGGCGTGTTTTGGAACAATGAAATAAAGTTGAAAGTTGATGGTTACTCTAGGTATCACATTGATGCACTAATTGATGAATCAGGTTAAATCCTTGGAGGCTAACCTGTGTCTATGGCGAAGCACAGGTGGCATCAAGGCAAAATACGTGGGATACTATCTGAAGTGTCGCAGGAATGTCTCCCTTACCATGGCTCCTTATAGGCGATTTCAACGAAGTACTACATGCGGGAGAGCATGATGGAGTGGGACAGATAAGTCAAAGTCAGATTGCTTCTTTCAGATCAGTTGTTGATGACTGTGCTTTGCTTGATCTAGGGTATACAGGTATTCCTTGGACTTTTGAGCATAAGGTTGCAGGAGGCTCATATACTCGTGTCCGACTGGATAGAGTACTCTCTTGTAGTGCTTGGACTGCGCAGTTTCCAAGGGCGCGAGTAGACCACCTGACGGCAGGATCATCGGATCATGTACCAATTATCTTACACCCGCACGGCGAGGCTTGGGTGACACAGCGTCAGCATGTTTTTCGGTACGAGACGATGTGGGAATCACATGACCAATTGCACACAAAGGTAGCTAATGATTGGGGGGAGTGCATGCATGCAGCTCCATGGCGGAAATCAAGGAAAAGCTGGCGGTGTTGGCCTTGTCATTATCTGTATGGGACAAGTCTACGTTCGGGAGCGTTCATAAGCAAATCCGAACCCTAAAGCGCGAGCTGGAAATCTTGCAAGGTGTGCCAGGGAGGGTTGGTCCCTCTCACAGAGAGCTGAAGATCAAGGAAAACCTAATTGAGCTATATCACAGAGAAGAATTAATGTGGAGGCAGCGGGCTAGAGTTGACTGGCTACGTGCGGGAGATAAGAATACCCGCTTTTTCATCTACGGGCGAGTATGCGTAGGAGGAAAAATCTGATTAAATTGCTGGTGCAAGAGGAAGGCAATTCGACGGAGGACATACAAACTATGAAAGATATGGTTAACTCTTTCTATGGTAATCTTTACACGTCGGAAGGGGTCCATGATATGGAGGAGGTGCTGAATACAGTACCAGTAAAGGCAACCGTCCAGATGAATGAACAATTGAATGCACCGTACACTGCTGAAGAGGTTAAAACCGCGTTATTCCAAATGGCACCGACAAAGGCTCTTGGCTCCGACGGATTTCCTGCTCATTTTTTTCAACATCATTGGGAGATCTGCGGTGAAGAGGTAGCCCGAGTGGTGCTAGGTATTGTCTCGGGCAAGGAGAGTGCTAAGGAAATCAACAATACAGTGCTAGTTCTAATCCCGAAGGTAAAAACCCTACCTTGCTTACACAATTCTGGCCAATTAGTTCATGTAATGTACTGTATAAGGTTGCATCAAAAGTTATAGCTAATCGCTTGAAACTAATATTGCCGGAGATCATCTCAAAGGAGCAGTCGGCCTTTGTTCCGGGTAGATTGATTACTGACAATATCATTGCAGCTTACGAATGCCTTCATTTTATGAAGAGAAATAAAGCTCAGATCCACAGGTCTTGCGCACTGAAAGTGGATATGATGAAGGCATATGACCGTGTCGAGTGGGACTACCTCAGAGCTATCATGTTGAAGCTTGGGTTCAGTTGGAATTGGGTTGATATTGTTATGGGGATGGTCTCATCTGTCTCCTTCTCAGTCAAGTTTAATGGAGAAAGATTAGAAGAGTTCAATCCTTCGCGTGGTATCTGTCAAGGGGATCCTATTTCACCCTATTTGTTTTTGCTGGCAGTAGAGGGCCTTTCGTGCCTCTTAAAATCTCGAGTTCAGTCATCTAATCTAGGAGGAATCAAAGTGGCTTCAACGGCACCGCCGATAAACCACTTGTTGTTTGCAGATGACAGCCTGCTGTTTTTTAAAGCAAATTCGGAAGAGGCGGAAGAAGTGTCTCTTTTATTGGAAACCTATGCTAGGGCTTCGGGCCAAAGAGTGAACCGGGATAAATCATCATGCTTTTTCAGTAAGGGTTGTCCAGAACCAGTTCGAGAACAGGTTAAACTAATCTTGCAAATTCCCAATGAACAACTTAGCGAGAAATACTTGGGGCTGCCAACAGATGTGGGCTCATCCAAGAATGGAGCTTTCAAGTACCTTATTGATCGGTTATGGAACAAAATAAGAGGTTGGATGGAGAAGACCCTCTCGGCTGCAGGGAAGGATGTGCTCATCAAATCCGTAGCACAAGCCATCCCGGTCTTTTCGATGTCATGCTTCAAACTGCCAAGAGGGTTATGTGACAAGTTAACCTCAGCTATACGGGCCTTTTGGTGGGGAGGCAAGCAAGGGAAGAGGAAACCCTATTGGGTGTCATGGGACAGTATGACAATGCCGAGATATATGGGTGGGCTTGGTTTCCGTGACTTTGAGCTCTTTAATTTGGCTCTACTGGCTCGGCAAGCATGGAGGATCTTGGTCTTCCCAGAGTCTCTTAGCGCTCGTATTTTAAAAGCGGTGTATTTTCCAAATTGCTCGATTCTAGAAGCCACTATTGGGAGTCATCCATCCCAGATTTGGAGATCTATTCTGGAAGGAAGGGATATCATGAACCAGGGTCTAATCAGGTGAATAGGTGATGGATCATCGACGGAGATATGGAATACTAACTGGATCCCTCGGCCTGAATTTATGAGGCCTTTAGTGGCTAGAGTGCCTGATCCGCCGCATTTGGTTGCTGAGCTTATTGATTCAGGTAATGCACATTGGAATATGGAGTTAGTGAAACAGGTCTTCCTCCCTTTTGATGCACAAGCAATTTTTCAAATCCCGATTTGTCAGAGGAATGTGGAGGAGTACTGGTCTTGGATGTTTGAGAAATCTGGCGTATTCAGTGTACGGTCGTATTATCGTATGATTGTTGAAACTAAGAGGAGACGTGAAGATTGGCTGGAGTCACGCCCAGGTGCGTCTAATCGCCAGGAGGAGAATTCGGATTGGAAGCGGCTATGGAAAACTACGGTCCCGGCTAAAATCAGGTTTTTTTTGTGGAGACTCGCACGTCAATCTATCCCAATGGAAGATGTCAGAATGCATCGGAACATGGCCACAAGCAGCTCGTGTGCCATCTGCGGAACTCCGGACTCTTGGAAGTATAGTTTGATTGAGTGTACTGCTGCCCGATGTGTTTGGTCATTGGTGGATCAGGAGCTCATTGATGATCTGCGAAGTAACACTGAAAATGATGCAAAGAAGTGGTTATTTACTATGACCGAACAACTACCACACGACAAGTTCACCAAGGTAGCAGTTACCCTATGGGCAATATGGTGGGCGAGGAGGAAGCTGATCCATGAAGGGTTGCATCAAAGCCCTTTATCCACTTACATGTTCATCACTCATTTCTTATCAGAGTTGGAGGAGGAAAAGAATCCAATAAAGTCCCGTATGAACATCCCAGTTACTGCTGCACCAAGGAAATGGATTCCGGCCACTGGTGATTATGCTAAAATCAATGTTGACGCTGCTGTTTTCCGTGGAATTGGTGCAGCTGCTGCAGTTTGCAGGAACAAAAACGGACAATACCTGGGGTCCTCGGTGCTTGTCACTAGAGGGCTGGTTGATCCGCCTACTCCGGAAACTATGGCATGCAGAGAAGGATTATCGCTAGCGGAAGACCTGGGGCTCCAGAACCTCGTGATTGCGTCTGACTGTCAAGAGGTGGTGAAGCATATCAAAGATAAGTCAGGTGGAAACTATGGTGCAGTTGTAAAAGAGACTATTTCATGGCAATCTTCTTTTAATTCTTGCTGTTTTAAGTTTGAATTTAGAGCCTCGAACTTCGAGCCTCATAAACTAGCTAGGCATGGCCGCCACATTTGGTTGGGGCAACCACATGATACTTCTGTAATACCGGTAGCAATACCAACTTCTGAATAAAGCCTACTTTGTTGCTAAAAAACCATATAAAGCTTTC
>NC_057813.1:744550701-744599713 GCF_018294505.1 Triticum aestivum
CACATTTACAGGGCCGCTCCCTCGGGCGCCATGCAAAAAGTGAAGGCGCTGCGTCTTTCCAAAGCGCAATCAATTCAAAGCTGCTGGCGTATAGCTTGCATGCAGATGGGCTATTACTAATACTACTCCATCCCGCAATACTAGTACTCCACCCCGCAGAAGCACGAACAGACGCGAGCGCGACCAGCACGCCGCGGCCACCCACGCGACAGCTTGCGAGCATGCCGCCGCGACCGAAGACGGAGAAAACGGGGCTTCGCCGCCGCCGGCGAGAGGATGCGCTGCATCACGTCGTCCATACTGCGGCGGAGGTAGGCGTGGACGACGTGGCGCTGGCGCAGCACGCCGTCGAGGTCGATCCTAACGCGGAGACCCAGGCGGGGCGGGGCTTGGATGCGCCGCCGCCCGACCTCGTCGTTGGTGGGCACGCAGAGCTCGGCGTCGACGATGGGGCGCTCGTCGAGCATGGCGTCGAGGTCGATCCTGACGCGGAGACCCAGGCGGAGCTCGGCTTGGAGGTGCCAGCGCACGCAGAGCTCGTCGTTGGTGATGCGACTCGGGGTACTCAGGTAAGTGTTCATGGTTTATTTATGCTTGTCATGTTGATGCATGCTAGCCGGTGCAGTTCGGACGCCCATGGTATTTTTCCCCGGCCAACATGGCGTGATTTGTTCTTACAACATGGCTTCGCGCAGGGCATGGGTCCGGACCTTGGCGCGCTGCTGCACAAGGTGGAGGCTCTCATGAACGACGTTGATGCGCTCGTCGACGCGGTCGCGGCGTTCGTCGACCGGGTCGCGGGTATGAACGGCATGGAGGAGGAGGATGGCTTCGCTGCGTTGCTTGACGCGGTCGTGGAGTTCGTCGGCCGGGTCGCGCGTGTCCGTGCCATGAAGGAGCGCTTCGCTCGGCCAAGATCGACAGGGTCTGTGGGCAATGGCTTTCCTCGGCCAAGATGGATGTTGGCCTTGGATGAAGAAGAAGTGATAATAACACCTGAAATGCTAGGTTCGTGCACGCGCCCTGGTCTTGATGCAATGATGAACTATATGAAGAGGCGGCTGGAATCAATTGAAAAGAAAAAACAAAAGGAAGAGATGTGAAACAGGATGGTAGCATGAGAGTTGACCTGTTTTAAGTTTGATGATTTTGCATGTAAGACTGAATATTTGCATGCATCTGCATGTTGGACTTTTCGCATGAATGATGGAAGCTTGGTTTGCCGTCCGAAGTATTTAAATTTAACTGTGTTTTAAGTTTAATGATGTTGCAAGTAAGAATGAACATCTGCGTGCAGTTGCATGTTTTAAACTCTTGCATGCCATACCATAAAATAGAGTTACATTAAACCAAAAGAGACGATTGCATTACACATTGCAATACATTCAAATCTGCTCGGAATTGACATACTCAAGCGCCATAGCTACAACCTCGGGCTCGCATGGTAGCCTACGCGTGCGGATCCCCCTCCTCTCAAAAGACCTCTTTTTTAGGTGAGGAAGATCATAGTCTATGGAGCCCTTGTGCCTTAGTATTTCCCGCATGACAGCCTGATGGGTAAGGAACACACGGTTGGACTTGTTTGCATCATGCTCATCCCATGTCTCATCCACTTTCGTGAGAATCTCATGAAGATTTTGTGGCATCTTCTTTTCAAATACGGACTGAAGAGAGTTGAAGATGCCAAGGTCTAACCCATTAGGATCCGGAGAATTAGGCGGCTGCATCACGACCCTAATGTCCCAACCACCTTCATGAGCTGCTGCAAGAACTGCCGGATCATCAGGTCGAACATGTGTCTTTGCGTTGTCCTGTTGGATGAAGATTGGCTTCCATCGATCCTCTTGCGGCCACTTCTCCTTGATTGCCGGCAACACCTTATTGATCAAATATTCCCGACTCTTATCCATGCCGACCGTGGTGCATGGCTTGAGCTCCATAGTTCCCCTAGGCCTGTTCGGGCTTCTCCTTTGCGCCGGCTTCCATTCAACATAGGGCCAAATTCCAATTTTTCCATCAAAAGTACAATTGCCTTGCATATCGAATCTTGGCCTAGCAACAGCGGCAAGAAACATGATCTTCTCGATGTGTCCCTTGTTTTTGGCGTGCCTCACGGGGTTCGGCTCGTTAATGCCCAAATAAATTCCTTGGCTTCTCCTTGTGCGATAAAACCATTTTTCATCAATGTGGATGACGTTGTATGAATCCTTGAAGATAGGGTTCTCCGGCATACTAGCAGGTTCTAGGTTTGAAATGCAATACATGATACGAGCTTTCTTGTTTTCCTCCGTTAGCAAAGGCTTAAGCTCATTGGTGTGTTTGCGTAACTCATGCTCCTTCAACAGCTTGTGAACGGTGGTCTTCGACATGTTCATTGCACCGGCAACATCTCGAATCGTCGTGCGGTGTCTCGGAGGGATGGCCGCTAGAGCAACAGAGTCTAGCGTAATGCGCTTTCTACCAACTCTACCCGGCTTCCTGTTGATAACCGCATTCACACCACCACCTCGCCTACCATTATTCCATACCCGCCGAAGAACCCTTGCCGGCACTTTCATTCGAGCTGACAATTCTCTAGTCACCCCATGTTTCAACGGACCATCACCGTCGTCGAGAGCATCACCGTCGTGCGCCCTGAACGCACCGCCGTCGTGCGCCCTGAACACACCGCCGTCGTGCACGCTGAGAGCATCACCGTCGTGCGCCCTGAACGCACCGCCGTCGTGCGCCCTGAACACACCGCCGTCGTGCACGCCGAGAGCATCACCGTCGTGCGCCCTGAACGCACCGCCGTCGTGCGCCCTGAATGCACCGCCGTCGTGCGAGCCGAGAGCATCACCGTCGTGCGCCCTGAACGCACCGCCGTTGTGCGCGCCGAGAGCATCACCGTCGTGCGCCCTGAACGCACCGCCGTCGTGCGCGCCGAGAGCACCCCCGTCGTGCGCCCAGAACGCACGGCCGTCGTGCGCGCCGAGAGCACCTCCGTCATGCGCGCCGAAAACTTCATGCCCGGTGAAGCCACTCCCGCCGAGCCATCCAACAGCTTGTGTACGACCGGCAAGACCGAGCCGCCCATGAGTGCGTCCTCCGCTTGAGCTTGATGGGAGCGATCCGCGGCTCGGGTCAAAAGCTCCTCGCCGGCGTCCTGCTAGACCTAGCGGAGGAAGGCCGACGACGCGAGCTCCAACTTGTGGTCCTCCGGCGCCCACTCCGCCGCCGGCAGTCCCATCGTGCCCACGTCCAAACGCCTCCCCTTCGCCGCCGCCGTCCTCTAAGTCTACTGGAGGTAGGTTTAGATCAAAAAACGCCATGGAGTTCTGGAAGAAGGACGAGAACGAATGAGTACGATTAAGCATGCATCATGTGTTGTTCTTATAAGGAGAATTTGAAGCTGTGTCGATGGCCGTGGCGCCATTTTTTCTCTGGCCGAGCTTGATCGATCCGTGGCATCGTGAATTGACCAATGGATGGTTGATCGATCCGTGGCATGATGAATTGTCCAATGGATGCTAGCGAGGGAGCAAGCTGATTGGGTCACGGCGCCCACGCCGGATCATGCAAGCGAGAGTACTGCATGCACGCGTGCAAGGAAAAAGCGAAGCGTTGCATGCATGCAGTAATAACTGCGCGAAGCTCGTTGGCCGTCGCTCTGCCACAATATCTGCTGCTGCTGCAGCAGATCCTGCCTTGGTCCGTGCGTTCCGGTCGGGGGACTTAAAAACCCGGACGGAGGTAGTAGCGTTCAAAATTCAAAATCTCGGAGCAGAGTCTTCTTCCTCCCCCACCCACGCGACCCGGAGCAAGGTAGCCATGAGGAAGGCGCCCGCGGCGGCCGCCAAGCCCAAGCCTAGGGCGAGGACCAGGGCCAAGGCCAAGGCGAAGCCCAGCCCCGACTCCCTCTCCGCCGCCTCCTCCTCGCCGTCCGGCGCCAGCGACGGGTCTCCCGCTCCCTCTCCCGTCGCGCTCGGCCGCGGCCTCCTCTCCGCCTCCAAGCCCAAACCTAGGGCGAACGCGAGGGCGAGGGCCAAGCCCAAGGGGAAGCCCAGCCCCGACTCCCTCTCCGGCGCCTCCTCGCCGTCCGACGCCAGCGCCGGGTCCCCCTCCCCCTCCCCCGTCGCAGCCGGCCGCGGCGGCTTCCTCTCGCCCGCCTCGCTGGTGACGCCCAAGGCCAGATCCCCCCTCACCGCGGCGGCCACGTCCACGCCGGCCTCCGTCGGCGACCTGAGGGGCCTCGCCGCCTCCAGCCTCGGCTCGCTCAACCGCCGCCTCGACGCGCTCCACGCCGACTCCGCCCGTGACCTCGAGGCCTCCTACTCCCGGATCTCCAAGCGCATCAAGGTGACTGCCGACCTCTCTCATCCCATCCCCTTTGCCATCCATCCTTAGCGCGTCGATCGATCGATCCTGAGATGGATCCCCTTACATGTCCGTGTGTGCTCTTCACTTCAGATGCAGACGCAGAGCTGCGTGCAGATGGCGGAGGAGGCGGACAAGGAGCATAAGAAGATGCTCGACAGCTACTCCCACCAAGCCGACGACATCAAGGTATCTGAATTCTCGTTTGATTCGATCCAGTGCTGGTCGTCGGTGTATCTGAATTTGGTGTCGATTTGGAGCCTGAAATTGCAATCCTAATGTCATTGCAGGCATCGTACAAGAAGGTGATGACAGATGTGCAGTCGTCTTCGTCTCGTGGTACTGCAGCCACTGGCCAGAGACATCGATCTTCTGAATTTTACTTCATCTCAGTCTGCAATTCAAGCCACTATGACAGTGGTGTATCGTTTAGTAGTACTGACTTGGTTCACAATGGTCAGTGTGCAAGGTGACCTTACCTGAGATGGGAAAGTCCGTGGCCAGAGCAATCGACGGCTTGCGCAGTCGCTACAACATCCCAGCTACAACAGCTTAGCATACAGTTTCTGCTACGTCTCTCAGTTGGTAATCACTCCTCCTCTTTCGAAATTGACATATGAGTTGGCCATGTTCAGTGAATGTATGAGTGTTTGTCCATGAAAACAAACAGGTGTAGCATCTACCATGGATATTAATTGTTGGTTACAGGTTACCAAAGTGTTGTAGTTCATTGTATATGCAGTTCTAGTAGCAGTCATAATATCAAGGACGTATAAGAGATCACTAGAGCCTAGATGATCATATGCTTTCGGAAGGTTTTACTTGCTTGGTTGATTAGTACTTTTGCGTAGAACACACTCTGGGCTGTGTATAATGGGTATTTTTCTATACAATGTTGGCTTGGATATTCCAGGAACTTATTTCAGTTGGCATTACAAGTATCGATCGTGGGTTTCAAACTGATCCAGAGATTTGTGCTCTAAATGCAGAGGTTTTAGTATGTATTAGACATATATGAATTGGTCACACTTCCAAAATCTGTTTCCATGAGTGTGCTAGCTGTAATTGTTTACGGTACTTCTTTCCATCCGTGTGCCAGCTTAGCATACGTCTCTGACTCTGAGTTGGTAATCACTTCTCCTGTTTCAAAATTGACATATGAGTTGGCCATGTTCAGTAAATTTCATGAAAATCAGAGGTGTAGTATCTATGTACCAGGAATAGTAATTATGGTTGGTCATGTTCAGAAGCTTTTACTTGCTTGGTTGATTATTACTTAATGGGTATTTCTAATCCAGGTGAACATCAACTATGTCTTAGATGTTGGCTTAGATATCCAGACACTTATTTCAGTTGGAATTAGAAGCATCGGTCATGGGTTTCAAACTAATATCCAGAAATTCATGGTCTAAATGCACAGGTTTTAGTATGTATTAGACTTGTATGAGTTCGCCATACTCCCAAACTCTGCTCCTCTGCGTGTGCTAGCTGTACTTGTTTATGGTACTCCTTTCCATCTTAAATTACTTGCATATAATAATTGCTGTATTCCAAGAAATTATGTTATGTGGCTGAACAGATAAGCTATCTACATCACACATACAGATAGGAAATCTTCCTCTCATTCCATTGTGTTTGCGTTTTTACATTCTTTCTCCAGCAACTAGTATCAGTCATAACATCAAGGACGGAGCAGAGATCACTAGAGCCAGTCATAATAATCTACCAGGGATAGTAATTGTTGGTTACAGGCTACCAAGGGTTGCAGTTCATTGTATATGCAGTTCTAGTAGCAGTCATGATATCAAGGACGGATAAGAGACTAGTAGAGCCTTTCAGAAGCTTTTACTTGCTTGGTTGATTAGTGTTCTTGTATAGAACAGTTCATTGTATAATGTCGTAGATGCTGGCTTGGATATTCCAGACACTTGTTTCAGTTCGAATTAGAAGCATCATGGCATGGGTTTCAAACAAGTGTCCATAAACTGGGGGTCTAAATGCACACGTTTGAGCATGTATTGGACTTGTATGAGTTGGTTATACTTCCAAAATCTGTTCCTCTGCATGTGCTAGCTGTACTTGTTTATGGTACTTCTTTTTATCTTAAATTACTTTGGTGTAATTACATGATAATTTCTGCTACTCCAAGAAATTCTGTTATGCGAGTACTATTGCTAAACAAGTAAGCTATCTCCATCACGCATTCAGTTAGGAAATCTTTCTCTGATTCCAGTGTGTTTGTATTGTTTGCATTCTTTCTGCAACATTTGCTTCTCATGTTCCCCTTTAATTTTATCAAAACTGGACCATATGTACAGAAATCACGTGCCATATATGTTTACTTCTATATGCCGATATCCATCTTCTTGTTTGGCTTTCCTTACACAGTTGTCCCTCTTGCTTGTGGTAGCCTTTACGTAGCTGAATATTTTCTGTAACAGGTACATGCCCTTCTCCAGATCAACCCGGCTGCTGAATTCCTGGACTCATGGCAGCAGAAAACTCGCACATTTGTCAATAACAACTGTCACACTTACTATCATACACTTCTTGCTACAGTCTCTTCGTCAGCTACGTCAAAACTCGTTACGTTCAGTCCAATATATGGGGCTCGTAAGCTATGTCAAAACTTCTGTTTGTACCTAGGACTGGATCATGCTATGAACATTCTTTATACCTTGTATTATAGGAATTGTCGTCAGCCGGTCGATTAATCCGTTGGATATCGGAAGTTTGCTGAGTTTGTTCTGTCGTGTCTTAGCATCTTTCTTTCTTCCTCGTTTCTTTCTTGCTGGTTTACATGCGCTCTTCACTCAGAAATTGGTTGCTGTGAACTGAGATAACTTTTTCAGATGTTTTGGACATTTTTGCAAGAATTCGTTTGGAACTGGGTGTATCCTCAGCTCCAAGAATCCGCTGATGACTTATCATCGTTGTTTCTGTGGCATCTGTGATGTGTTCCTTCTGGCTATGATACAATCCTGGTACACCGAATATATTTCAGAGCTGGCTACTAATGGTGAACAATTATTGTTCAGATCGACTGCAAACTGGACCTATATATTTCAGGTCTGCTGATGATGTTGCGTCAAGACTTGCGGAGCTCCAGTATGAATGGATACAAGCAATCAAGATGGCATAATCGTATCACCATTGGAATTCCCTGATTTTTCTCAGTTTGAAGAGAAATGTGGTCAAACTGACACAATGCATTTAATCAAGTTGCGTACCTATTATCCAGAGACAGATGAAAAAAAGAACCAACATATCTATTTTGATCCAGGAGAGCACACCTGAGCATGACCAAGAGCAAAATAACATTCTAACAAGAAAAAAATGCCTTTGCTCAAAGAGCATGACCAAGAGCAAATCGCTCATCTGAGCGGTGCCATCTGTGCATCTTAACCACGCCAAAGCTAAAGTAAATTTGGGAGGCAGGGATGAACAATTATAAATAGTCGGTTCTAATACCATAGATAGATACCGGTACGTAGTCCAGGACACTACCAAGATGATCACGACATCACAACAATAACAAGCACCAAATTATGACAGCATGGGTGCTACCGTGACCATCCAGAACGACGTGTTAGACCGGCGGTACAGATAAAAATAGCTCAGGACAAAAGGCATGCCAAGTATAAAGCCAAAAAGGAGTCATGACCATTCAGACATGCCCTGTAGAGAATGGAGGCTCCTCATCTTCTTGCATCTCATGGCCTGGAATTGGAACGATGCTCTCTTGGAGGCGGTGGTGAGTAAGCGACATCAAATACTAACTCTCAATGTTCATAGTACCTAAGAACTTGCCATCAATATCGCAGCGTAGCACATGCTTTTTGTTGAAAATGATCAGCAGCTCACGCTGGTTTAGCACAACCATATTGTTGAACACACTTATCCTTTTCTTTTTGGAAGAAGCTGAATAAAGTTGTCTTGATGCCTTCACCGTTGACAGGTCAATCCGGTACTTGAAAGCCCAGATTTCAGCCTCGTAATCCTGCATCGCCCAGACATCAATGGAAGTGAGCGTGGGAGTTGAGCCGCCCCAGAAAGCAAGCGTCCCCTCCATGTCGAACAACTTTCCATGATGGCACCGCTGGGTGGGACCGCACATCCATCGGAATGACTCCGCTTCTGTGTCAAACACAATAAAGATTCTGCCGGCTCCCACGACATTGGTGGCACCATAAGCACACCTGTGCAGGCTGCCACGATGGTGGACCGGCGGTGGATGGTTGGATGAAAAGTGCAGCTCGCTTAGTAACTTCTGTTCCACCAATGGCGATGAGACCAGTGGCGTTCTAACTCTGACATGCCTTGGCTTGTCGAATCCCACTGTTAGGATGTATAAGTTAGATTTAGAAAAGCCAAGTGAGTGTGAGACCCAAAGCATCTTATACTCTCCACTTGACTTGAATGGTGGTGGTTGAAACCGGCGATGGTGTTGTGTTGCCTCTAAGGCTGCGGCAGGAGAGCACGTAACTGGGTTGCAGATGTAGAACTGGTGTCCCCGAGAGACGATAAGAAAGCCATCAAAGCTGCCTTTGGGCACCGGGGTCATGGACGACGATGAGACTGGCGGGCCGCCCTTGGCCGTTGACAATGGAGAGCGACGGATGGCAACGGCGGTGCTCGAGCACGAATGCAGGCGTGTGGATGTCACACCGTGCCATGACATGGTGACAGCATGGCAGCGACCAACGTCATTGGGCGGCATGGCAACCTGACGGAGTATCTTGTCAATGATCTCGTCGCCGTCCTCGGGCAGGTCCTTGAGCAGGGTGGCACCTTTACCTGTCCGGCATCATGCCCGTCGAGTCCAGTCAGCTGAAAAGACGCGGCAAGCAAACTTTAGTCCACCCACGGCTAACTCCTTCAGAGACGAGCAGCTTAAAATGAGTCAATTACACCGGTGATGCTATAACTTGGCGCAAACGGTCACTTTGGTGATAGAAGTTGTGGCATACATTAAAGTGGTGCAAAAACTTGGCTTTGACGTGCAAATACAGTGCTTATCTCATTTTGCATACGGAACCGGCGTAACCAGGCGCATGGGGCCCGTTGTCAACCACAAGACCAGGAGAAGAGAGCGTGTGACTTGTTTTTTCCAGAAACACCCTCGAAATATATGTTTTTCACAAAAAAAACCCTATTAGCGTGGGAGAGGAGCCACTTTTTTCACCTCTATGATCAGTGGGTCCAACCTGTCAGGTGAGAGTGAAAATTAAACAAAACTGGAGACCCTTGGTCTCGAACCCACAAAAGAGACGTAAGAATCAAGCCGGCTAATCCACTCCAACATTCACGTTCCCACGTAAATAATGGATGAACTTATATGTATTTCAACGGGCTGCTGATACTGCGGCCCATTTTACACCAGTTCCGTATTTTCTATTTTATTTGTAAAAATATATGTAAATTATAATATCAGAACAAAAAAGTAAAGTTTTAATATTTATGTGTATAAATATTTTACATACGGATGAAAAATTTGTTTATAAAAACTGTTCACGTATTATATAGAAAAAATCATATGTTTAAAATAATATTTGTGAGTTACAAAAAGATAGTATGATTTTAAATAATAACAAATGTTATTAAAATTAAAATTCAGAAAATTATTTTAGTTATACAAACATTCCAATCATTTGCATGTTTGTATAGTTCAAAGTTTGTATAATTAAAGATATTAATAATGTAAAAACTAAAATGTTGATATTAATATTAATTTTTAATAATTTAAGTATAAGCCGTGAGTGTGTGATAATAAACATTTTTCCATATTAACTAAATATTTTTTGTATAGTACACGGCTGTATATTTAGTTTTTTATTTAATAATCATTGTTTGTATGTCTAATATTTATAACACACAAATATTTAAACGTAATTTTATTACTTAGGTTTTAGAAAAATAAATAAAAAACAAACCGGTGAAAATTGAGCCACAGTATCAACAGCCCATTTAAGTTCCACATGCATAGTGGTTAAGTACATATAACGTCCTTATCCAAAGTGAACATGGTAGCGTGGTTGGTGCATTAGCTAGCCTGCTTTGCATGCTAGGTGCTGATCGTTGGTTCGATTCTTTGCAGCCACCCTTTTAGTTTGATTTTCACTCTCTCCCGACAGGCGGGTCCTACTGGTCTTAGAGGTATAAAAAGTAAATACCACGTCAATAGTTTTTTTCTAAAAAATATATTTCGAGGGTATTTCTGGAAAAAACAAGTCACACACCCCTTCTCCTGGTCCGGTGGCTGACAGCGGGCCACACGCGCCTAGTCAGCGTTCATTCCGTATAGAAGCGAGATAAGCACTGTATTTGCACCTCGAAGCCAAGTTTTTGCACCACTTTAATGTATGCCACAACTTGTAGCACCAAACTGATCATTTGCGCCAAGTTCTAGCACCACCATTATAATTGACTCGCTTAAAATCATGTTGAGAAGCCGCCCCAACACGTGTATCATATGCACACGCTAACACCGCCATCGTTCGATCTGAAGACCTAGATCAATGGTTTTCCGTCAGAACAACCCGAGCTAGGAGATAATGACTGCATTGACGATGCCTTCAACAAGGTAATGACACATAGACACCGTCATCGCCCGCCATGACCAAAGCCGGAGCTCAGTTTTCAATGTTGCCCACTTCTCCCCAATTCGCAGCCAGTTGGATCGGCACGAATTTGCGTAGATCGGCTCCGTAACGACGAGGATCTGGACGGGCTCTATATCCATGGCCCACTGCCCACCAGAGCACGCCCACCACACAAGCCATGGAGGCAACGTCCGCCACCGCTGTGCTGCCTTCTTAGTCACGACGACACGACCATCGTCGAAGTCGCTCGGAGCCGTCGTCCTGGACTCGTCCGGCCAGGCCGGGCCCGATGTCGTTGTCCCTTGAGACCATCGTCGACGCCTCCGACGGGAGCACGAACCCCCAGCCCCCAAGAACGACCAAGATCGCCACGGGCGTCGACACTGGAGCGCCGCCCATGGCCACCTGACAGTCGAGGTATTCCATCACTCTCCGCAGAACCACCGCACGCTCCAGCCGGATGGCACGCTCCTGTAACCACGGCCTCCGCTCCCGACGAACGTTGGTAGTCGCGCGGCTTCACCCACGACTTGTTCAGGAGGCGACGAGAGGGAAGATGGGGACGAGGAGGTAGGTTGTGTGCTAAGGGATCCCGCCGGTGGCTACTGGATGAGGACGGCTTGGTGGATGCCCATGGAGGATCGGACATCGAACTCGTCTCTAGTAGTAAAAACGAAAAAAGAAATAAAAAAACAAAAAAAGAAAATAGAAGAAAGGATAGGAAAGAATAAAAAGAAATAGAATATGGAAAAAAGGAAATGAATCAGAAAAAAAACTAAAGAAAACCATTAAACTGGTATAAAAATAAAAAAACCGTTTCAGGGAACCTTCTAGAACGTTCCCAAAACCGGCTGCCTCGCAATGGGGAAGTGGGCCTGTGCGAGCGCTCGACATTCTGAAGTAGTTTTTTTTTTTGGGGAAAGCCTTCATGGCGCACTTTATTGCGAATTAAATAACGATACATCATTCACTACATCTGAAATAATAAAACCAGGGGGATCATCGTCCCAAAAAACAGTAGAATCTGTAACAAAAGCATGTCTTGCTAAATTGTGCGCCACATAATTTGCTTCCCGGTTGCAATGATGCATCGATATTGATCCAATCCTGGAGGCAATTTGAAAGCAATCTGCTAGTACTGCTGCATACGGAGACCAAACTTGGATTGTACCATTAAAAGATTCAACGAGTTCCAATGAATCTGATTCTACAGTAACAGGCACAACTGAAGACCCTCGATTAGAGCTAATCCTCTCTGAAGAGCTGTTGCTTCTGCCATCGCTGCATTAAACATATTATATAAAGGCCAACAAGCACCAGCAATTGCCTCACCGGGAAAATATCTGGTGATACCGGAGCTAAAATGCTCCCATGATACGAAGTGATCTTGTCCGTTGGATCTCACATCCAACGGTCAACATCTGGGGATGCGGATCAGGACGCGATTCTAGGCTTCTAAAAGGACTCTTTTGAGAATGTTCTGGGGCTCCTGGGCTCACCGTTGGATGTAAAATCCCATGGCCAAGATCACATCGTATCATGGGAGCATTTTCGCTCCCGTATCACCTGATATGCACTCTCTTGCCTCACCTCTATCATTCCTCAAGACAGCACCTGCACCACCACTACCATTTTCTGAAAACGCAGCGTCGACATTTTGACGTAGTTAGTGTCTAGGATTTTCCGTATTTCCCTCCGGCGGTGCGCGGTCAGCGTGTTCTGTCGCCTTTAATTAACTTGCTTTGGGCCAGCTGCGTGTCTTTTTTTTATATTTAGAACAATACTACATATATATATTGTGAAAAAAATTTAGTTGGATTTTAAAAGTGTTTCCTCACATATTTAAAAAATGTTCAAGTAGTGTAAAAAAGGTTTGCTCATCTTTTTTAAAAACATTTGTATCAAAAAAAGTCTGACATTAAAAAATGTACACACGTTTCAAGAAAATGTACGTGGTATTTAAAAAAAATGTTATACAATTTGAAAAATGTTTGTCTAAAAAAATACTCTCTCCGTCCGGAAATAGTTGTCATTGAAATGAATGTATCTAGATGTATTTTAGTTTTAGATACATCCATTTTCATCCATTTTGATCACAAGTAATTCCGAACACCAGACCATTCAAATACAATGTACATTACCCTTAAGACGAGCAACGAACAAATTACATGTCAAGGGGAAAGCAAAACATAAGTCATGACCCAGACATGGCCTGTGGAGGCAATGGAGTCTACTCATGTTTTTTACCTAGAATTGGAACGATGCTTTCTTGGAGGCGGTGGTGAGTAAGCGGCATGCAATACTCACTCTTTCTAATGGTGACAATATGTCAGCAGCGTGTTTTGTTGAAAATGACCAGCAACTCACGCTGGTTTAGCATAGCCATGTGGTTCAATGGCTGCGTAGTTGAATCAAATGATCTTATTCTTTCCTTTTTGGAATAAGCTGACTACAGTTGTGTTGACGCCTCCAACGTTGAAGGTCAATCCGGTTCTTGAAAGCCATTTTTATCCTCCTAATGTTGCATCACCCAGAAATATTCTCGTGATGGGGATGTTGTAAAATCCTAATGTATGTGGCTTCAGTTTAGCCATCACTTTATCTTCACTAGTGTAATTGGCTTCAGTTTAGTGTATAATTTGATTTAGCCATCACTCTGTTTTCACTAGCGAACACCAAGTCTTGAGTTGGTTGCATCCACTCTCTTCACGTCCTACACACGTTCATCACTTGCACTTGTCAATGTATAATAAAGACGCAAGTAAATGTAATTGTCACTAACGCTTAGGAAAGCAGCTAATACCTAAATGCATAAGAAAGAAAGCATGACGGACTGACACTAAATCTAACAATAGGAATTACTTAACATCTCCTATTTGAAATCACCCATCATAGGCACCAAGAAATGTTTATTTGATCATCTGAATTTTTGTAGTTGTTTTCACCGTGCAGTGTGCATCTTCAACATTGTGAAAACATAATTTATTTCATATTTTAAAAATGTTCATCCCAAATTTAGCAAATGTTCATGCTGTGTAAAAAAGTTTCCTCAAGTTTCAGAAAATGTTAGTCCCATCCAAGCTATGCACTCGTTTGAAGAAAATGTACGTTGCATTTAGGAAAATGTTATATAATGTAAAAATTGTTTCGTCCACGTCAAAATGAATGTACCTTACAGTTAAAGGAGCTGTGAACAAAAGGCATGTCAAGGGAAAAGCAAAACAGAATTCATAACCATTAAGATATGTCCCGTGGAGAATGAAGGCTATAGAGTTTACTCGTGAGCTCATATGCACCCTTGGGAATAGTAAAATCGAAAACAATAGTTAAAAAGATTTAAAACCTGAATGTTTTTGGAACAAACATTGACGAATTATCAACATGCGCATAAATTTTCATGAAAAAACAACACATGGAGCATCAGTTTTGTTTTTTCTACGGAAGCATATTTACATGTTTTTTCTTCATGGAAATTTGCATGCATGTTCGGAATTTGCACGCATGGAGAAAAATTCAGATTTTTTAAATATTGTTTACTATTTTCTTATTTTACTATTCATGAGGGTGCGTATGAGCTAGCGAGCAGAAACTTAATGTCCCTGGTGTTTTTGCATCTCATGGCCCAGAATAGGAATGATACTCTCTTGGAGGGTGTGGTGAATAAGCAACATGCAATACTGACTTATTCCATTCGTTTTTGAAGGAAATTGAATAAAGTTGTCTTTGATGCCTCCATCGTTGACAAGTCAATCCGGCACTTGAAGGCCCATATTTAAGCCTCGTAATCCTGCATTACCCAGATATTGATAAAAGTTAGCCAGGGAGTCAAGCCATCTAATAAAGCAAGTGTACCCTCATTGTCGAACAGCTTCCCACCTAGGCATGAATGGGGTGGACCACACATCCATCGGAATGACCATGATTCTATGTTGAATAAAATAATGTCTGCACCGCCTCCCATCATGTGCATGGCACCATAAATACGCTAGTGCAGTCCCATGGTGGTAGACTCGTGGTAAACAAGAGAACATGGGTGCGGATAACCGAGTTACAGATGTACAACTTGTTACCCTAAGAGAATATAAGGAGTCCATCACAGGAGCCTTTGCGACAATCTTGAGAATGGTGTTCGAAGCCCTGGAGGAAAGTTCTGAGCTGCTGATGGGCAACAACATGATGAACAACGACGAGGGTGGTCGGCCGCCTGTGGCCATTGACAATGCGGAGCAACGGCCAGTAGCCATGGTGCTGACACAGGAATCTGGGTGTGGATGTCACACCGCGTCATGACATGGTGATGGCACAGCAGCGGCCGATGTCCTCCGGCGGCAACCTATGTGTATTTTTTCAATGAACTTCTCGAGGGGGACCTCGGGCAGGGTTGCACCTCTCTTTCCCAGCATCATAGTACTCCGTCGACTTCGGTCGGCTGGAAAGACACAACAAGACTTAGTCTAACAACCGCTTGAATCAAGAGCTTAGTAATCATTATCTTTAATGAGGTTATAGATATAATTATTAAAACGGGTATATTTTCAAATGACGAGAGAGTTAAAAGTCTTAGTTTTTGAGTGTTATCTCGGCCACAGTTTTGTCTTGGACTTCCCCACCTCCAATTTCAGTGTTATCTCGGCCAGTAATCCTCCGTTTATTGTTTGGTGTGTTGCTCTGCTCTCTCCCTCTCTTGATGCATCAGATCGTATATGAAATCTCTTAATGTCTTCAAATTCCACTTTTTATTGCTGCAGGTGGCCAGGCTAAGATGATGTTTCCGTCTTGTGGAAGATGCACACTGTGCGATGAATACAGTTACAAAAATTCAGAGGATGAAAGTAAACATTTAGGTGATTTCCAAAACAAGATGGTAACTAATTCCTATTGTTAGAATTAGTGCCACTCCGTCATGTTTTGTTTCTTATGCATTTAGGCATTAGCTACTTAGCTAAGCGTTAAGGACACATTTACATGGGTCTTTATTATACATTGACAACTGCAAGTGATGAACATGTGTAGGATGTGGAGAGAGTGGATGCAACCAACTCAAGACTTGGTGTTCGCTAGTGAAAACACAGTGATAGCTAAATTGAATTATACACTGTACTGAAGCCAAATAGACTAGTGAAGATAGAGTGATGGCTAAACTGGAGCCACATACATTGTTGTGAAAAAAAATATTTTTTATTTTTTTAAAAAATGTTCATCCCACATTTCGAAAACTTTCATGTTGTGTAAAAAAGTTTTCTCAAGTTTTAGAAAATGTTTGTACCATTCAAAAATAATTATGTGAAATTTCCAAGCTATTTGCCCGTTCCACGAAAAAGTATGGTGCATTTCAAAAAATGTTATACAATGCAAGAAATGTTTCGTGCACTTCAATATCAATATATGTTATAGTTAAAAGAGCTACGAACAAAAGGCATGCCATGGGAAAAGCAAAACAGAAGTCACGACCATTCAGATGTACCCCTTGTGAACGGCAAAATCGGAAACAATAGTGAAAGAAATAATAAACTGATTTATTTTGAACAAACATTGACGAATTCTCAACATGCGTGAATTTTTTATTAAAAAACAATGCATGGAGCATCAATGTACTTTTTTCTATGGAAGCATATTGACATGTTGTTTCTTCATGGAAATTTGCACGGATGTTCAGAATTGCTTAATGTACATTCATAAAACAAATTCAGATTTTATAGATTTTGTTTACTATTTTTTATTTTACTATTCATGAAGACGCGTATGAGCTCGCGAGCAAAAACTGAATGTCCCTGCTCTTTTTGCATGTCATGGCCTAGAATTGGAATGATACTTCCTTGGCGGGTGTGGTGAGTAAGCAAGATGCAATACTAACTCATTCCATTGTTCACAATACCGTAGGGTAGCACATGATTTTTGTTGTAAACGACTGCTAGTTAAGCAGAGCCATGTCGCTCAAAAGCTACATGCTGGACTGCAACGAACTTATCCTTTTATTTTTGGAGGAAGTTGAATAAAGTGTTCTTTAATGCCTCCACCATTGACTGGTCAATCCGGTACTTGAAGGCCCATATTTTAGCCTCGTAATCCTGCATCGCCCAAACATTGATAGAAGTTGGACTTGGAGTCAAACCAGCCAATAAAGCAAGTGTACCCTCCTTTTTGAACAACTTCCCGTCAAGGCACGACTGGGGTGGACCACGCATCCGTTGGAATGACTCTGACTCTATGTCGAACACATTAATGTCACCACCACCTCACATATTGTCACTGACACCATATATACGATAGTGCAGTCTCCATGGTGGTGGACTAGTGGTAAACAGGATAACATGCGTGTGGATAACCGGGTTACAGATGTACAACTAGTTACCGCGAGAGAAGATCAGGAAGCCATCATAGGAGCCTTTGCAACAATCTTGAGAATGATGTTCAGAGCCCAGGAAGAAAGGACAGAGCTGCTGATGGGCAACGGCGTCACGAAGGACGATGAGGGTGGTGGGCCACCTCTGGCAATCGATAATAGGGAGCGACAGTTGGCGGCTGTGGTGCTCACGCAAGAATTGGGGTGTGGATGTCACACTGCACATGACACGGTGATAGAATGACAGGGGTCGACTCTGTCCCTCTCTTGATCCATCAGGCCGTATATGAAATCTCTTCATGTCTTCACATTCCACTTTTTATTGCTGTTGGTGGACATGCTAAGATGATATCTCCATATTGTGGAAGATGCACGTTGCACTATGAATACAACTACAAAATTTCGAAGGATAAACGTGAACATTTCATGGTGCTTATGTTGGGTGATTTCCAACACGAGATGGTAACTAATTACTATTGTCAGATTTAGTGCCACTCCATCATGTTTTTTTTCTTATGCGTTTAGGCATTAGCTACTTTCCTAAGCGTTAGTGACAAGCATATTTACATGGGTCTTTATTATACATTGACAAGTGAGAGTGATGAAAGTGTGTAGGACGTGGTGTTGGAAATATGCCCTAGAGGCAATAATAAAATGATTATTATTATATTTCCTTGTTCATGATAATTGTCTATTATTCATGCTATAATTGTGTTATCCGGAAATCGTAATACATGTGTGAATACATAGACCACAACATGTCCCTAGTGAGCCTCTAGTTGACTAGCTCGTTGATCAATAGATGCTTACGGTTTCCTGACCATGGACATTGGATGTCATTGATAACGGGATCACATCATTAGGAGAATGATGTGATGGACAAGACCCAATCCTAAGCATAGCACAAGATCGTGTAGTTCGTCTGCTAAAGCTTTTCTAATGTCAAGTATCATTTCCTTAGACCATGAGATTGTGCAACTCCCGGGTACCGTAGGAATTCTTTGGGTGTACAAAACGTCACAACGTAACTGGGTGGCTATAAAGGTGCAGTACAGGCATCTCCAAAAGTGTCTGTTGGGTTGGCGCGAATCGAGACTGGGATTTGTCACTCCGTATGACAGAGAGGTATCTCTGAGCCCTCTCGGTAATGCATCATCACAATGAGCTCAATGTGACTAAGTAGTTGGTCACGGGATCATGCATTACGGAATGAGTAAAGTGACTTGCCGGTAACGAGATTGAACGAGGTATTGGGATACCGACGATCGAATCTCGGGCAAGTAACGTACCGATTGACAAAGGGAATTATATATGGGATTGTTTGAATCCTTGGCATCGTGGTTCATTCGATGAGATCATCGTGGAACATGTGGGAGCCAACATGGGTATCCAGATGCCGCTGTTGGTTATTGGCCGGAGAGATGTCTCGGTCATGTCTGCATGATTCCCAAACCCGTAGGGTCTACACACTTAAGGTTCGATGATGCTAGGGTTATAGGGAAGGTTTGTACATCGTTACCGAATGTTGTTTGGATTCCTGGATGAGATCCCGGACGTCACGAGGAGTTCCGGAATGGTCCGGAGGTGAAGATTTATATATGGGAAGTCATCATACGGTCATCGGAAGTATTCGGGGGTTTGCCAGTATTGTACCGGGACCACCGAAGGGGTTCCGGGGGTCTACCGGGAGGGTCCACCTGCCCCGGAGGGCCCTATGGGCTGTATGTGGAAGGGAACCAGCCCCTAAGTGGGCTGGGGCGCCATCCCCCCTAGGGCCCATGCGCCTAGGGTTGGGGGAAACCCTAAAGGGGGTGCCCCCCTTTGGCTTGGGGGGCAAGCCCCCTCCCCTTGGCCGTCGCCCCCCTCTAGATCTCATTTAGAGGGGCCGGCCCCTTCCCCCTTCACCCTATAAATAGAGGGGAGGAGGGAGGGCAGCCGCACCACATCCAAGGCACAACCCTTCCCCTTTCCAACACCTCTCCTTCTCCGTTAGAGCTTGGCGAAGCCCTGCCGGAGAACCGCTGCTCCACCACCACCACGCTGTCGTGCGGCTGCTGGAGTCATCTTCCTCAACCTCTCCCTCCTCCTTGCTGGATCAACGCGTGGGAGATGTCACTGGGCTGCACGTGTATTGAACGTGGAGGCGCCGTTGTTCGGCGCTAAGATCGGAATCGACCGCGATCTGAATCACTACGTGTACGACTCCTCCAACCGCGTTCTTGCAACGCTTCCGTTTTGCAATCTTCGAGGGTATGAAGATGCACTCCCCTCTCTCTCTCGTTGCTAGTTACTCCATAGATTGATCTTGGTGATGCGTAGAAATTTTTTAATTTCTGCAACGATCACCAACAGTGGTATCAGAGCTAGGTCTATGCGTAGTTTCTATGCACGAGTAGAACACAAGTTGTTGTGGGCGTCGATTTTGTCAATTTACTTGCCATTACTAGTCTTATCTTGATTCGGCGGCATCGTGGGATGAAGCAGCCCGGACCGACCTTACACGTACGTTTACGTGAGACAGGTTCCACCGAATGACATGCACTAGTTGCATAAGGTGGCTAGCGGGTGTCTGTCTCTCCCACTTTAGTCGGATCAGATTCGATGAAAAGGGTCCTTATGAAGGGTAAATAGTAATTGGCATATCACGTTGTGGTTTTGGCGTAGGTAAGAAACATTCTTGCTAGAAACCTATAGCAGCCACGTAAAAACTTGCAACAACAATTAGAGGACGTCTAACTTGTTCTTGCAGCATATGCCGTGTGATATGATATGGCCAAAAAGGATGTGATGAATGATATATATGTGATGTATGAGATTGATCATGTTCTTGTAATAGGAATCACGACTTGCATGTCGATGAGTATGACAACCGGCAGGAGCCATAGGAATTGTCTTAATTTATTGTATGACCCGCGTGTCATTGAATAACGCCATGCAATTACTTTAATTTATTGCTAAACCGTTAGCCATAGTAGTATAAGTAATAGTTGGTGAGACAACTTCATGAAGACACGATGATGGAGATCATGATGATGGAGATCATGGTGTCATGCCGGTGACAAAGATGATCATGGCACCCCAAAGATGGAGATCAAAAGGAGCAAAATGATATTGGCCATATCATGTCACTATTTGATTGCATGTGATGTTTATCATGTTTTTTACATCTTATTTGCTTAGAACGACGGTAGCATAAATAAGATGATCCCTCATAAAATTTCAAGAAAGTGTTCCCCCTAACTGTGCACCGTTGCGAAAGTTCGTTGTTTCGAAGCACCACATGATGATTAGGTGTGATAGATTCTAACGTTCGAATACAACGGGTGTAAGCCAGATTTACACATGCAAAACACTTAGGTTGACTTGACGAGCCTAGCATGTACAGACATGGCCTCGGAACACAAGAGACCGAAAGGTCGAACATGAGTCATATAGCAGATACGATCAACATGAAGATGTTCACCGATGATGATTAGTCCGTCTCACGTGAAGATTGATGTCTACTATGCAACCTTCTCCTTGTAGACATTGTTGGGCCTCCAAGTGCAGAGGTTTGTAGGACAGTAGCAAATTTCCCTCAAGTGGATGACATAAGGTTTATCAATCCGTGGGAGGCGTAGGATGAAGATGGTCTCTCTCAAACAACCCTGCAACCAAATAACAAAGAGTCTCTTGTGTCCCCAACAAACCCAATACAATGGTAAATTGTATAGGTGCACTAGTTCGGCGAAGAGATGGTGATACAAGTGCAATATGGATGGTAGATAAAGGTTTTTGTAATCGGAAAATATAAAACAGCAAGGTAACTAGTGGTAAAAGTGAGCGTAAACGGTATTGCAATGATAGGAAACAAGTCCTAGGGTTCATACTTTCACTAGTGCAAGTTCTCTCAACAATAATAACATAATTGGATCATATAACTATCCCTCAACATGCAACAAAGAGTCACTCCAAAGTCACTAATAGCGGAAGACAAACGAAGAGATTATTGTAGGGTACGAAACCACCTCAAAGTTATTCTTTCCAATCAATCCCTTGGGCTATTCCTATAAGTGTCACAAATAGCCCTAGAGTTCGTACTAGAATAACACCTTAAGACACAAATCAACCAAAACCCTAATGTCACCTAGATACTCTGATGTCACCTCAAGTATCCGTGGGTATGATTATACGATATGCATCACACAATCTCAATTCATCTATTCAAACCAACACATAGAACCTCAAAGAGTGCCCTAAAGTTTCTACCGAAGAATCACGACGAAAACGTGTGCCAACCCCTATGCATAGGTTCATGGGCGGAACCCGCAAGTTGATCACTAAAACATACATCAAGTGAATCACGTGATATCCCATTGTCACCATAGATACGCACGGCAAGACATACATCAAGTGTTCTCAAATCTTTAAAGACTCAATCCGATAAGATTACTTCAAGGGGAAAACTCAATTCATTACAAGAGAGTAGAGGGGGAGAAGCAACATAAGATCCAACTATAATAGCAAAGCTCGCGATACATCAAGATCGTACCAAATCAAGAACACGAGAGAGAGAGAGAGAGAGATCAAACACATAGCTACTGGTACATACCCTCAGCCCCGAGGGTGAACTACTTCCTCCTCGTCATGGAGAGTGCCGGGATGATGAAGATGGCCATAGGTGAGGGTTCCCCCCCGAAAGGGTGCCGGAACAGGGTCCCGATTGGTTTTTGGTGGCTACAGAGGCTTGCGGCGGCGGAACTCCCGATCTATTTTCCGTTCTGGAAGTTTTAGGGTACGTGGAGTTATATAGGCGGAAGAAGCACGTCAGGGGAGCCACGAGGGCCCCACGAGGCAGGGGGCGCGCCCTAGGGGGGTGGGCGCGCCCCCCACCCTCGTGGCTTCCTCGTTCCTTCCTTGACGTGGGGTCCAAGTCCATCGGGCAGCGTTCCAAAAATAACTTCTCTAGTTGATTTCGTTCCGTTTCGACTCCGTCTGATATTCCTTTTCTTCAAAACACTGAAATAGGCAAAAAACAACAAATCTTGGCTGGGCCTCCGGTTAATAGGTTAGTCCCAAAAGTAATATAGAAGTGGAAAATAAAGCCCAATATTGCCCGAAACAGTAGATAATATAGCATGGAGCAATCAAAAATTATAGATACGTTGGAGACGTATCAAGCATCCCCAAGCTTAATTCCTGCTCGTCCTCGAGTAGATAAATGATAAAAAGATAATTTTTGATGCGGAGTGCTACTTGGCATAATTTCATTGCAATTCTTCTTAATTGTGATATGAATATTCAGATCCGAAAGATTCAAGACAAAAGTTCATATTGACATAAAAATAATAATACTTCAAGCCTACTAACTAAGCAATTATGTCTTCTCAAAATAACATGGCCAAAGAAAGTTCATCCCTACAAAATCATATAGTTTAGTCATGCTCCATTTTCGTCACACAAGAATGCTCTCATCATGCACAACCCCGATGACAAGCCAATCAATTATTTCATACTCTAGTAATCTCAAACTTATAAACCTTCACGCAATACATGAGCGCGAGCCATGGATATAGCACTATGGGCAGAATAGAATATGATGATGGGGGTTATATGGAGAAGACAAAAAAAGGAGAAAGTCTCACATCAACGAGGCTAATCAATGAGCTATGGAGATGCCCATCAATTGATGTTAATGCGAGGAGTAGGGATTGCCATGCAACGGATGCACTAGAGCTATAAATGTATGAAAGCTCAACAAAAGAAACTAAGTGGGTGTGCATCCAACTTGCTTGCTCACGAAGACCTAGGGCATTTGAGGAAGCCCATCGTTGGAATATACAAGCCAAGTTCTATAATGAAAAATTCCCACTAGTATATGAAAGTGACAACATATGAAACTCTCTATATGAAAAACATGGTGCTACTTTGAAGCACAATATATGAGACTCGCTATATGAAGAACATGGTGCTACTTTGAAGCACAAGTGTGGAAAAAAAGGATAGTAGAATTGTCCCTTTTTATTATTTTTATTTTTTATTTTTTTGGGCCTTCTTTTTTTTCTTTGGCCTTTTTTTGGGACAATGCTCTATTAAATGATGATCGTCACACTTCTATTTATTTACAACTCAATGATTACAACTCGATACTAGAACATAGTATGACTCTATATGAATGCCTCCGGCGGTGTACCGGGATATGCAATGAATCAAGAGTGACATGTATGCAAGAATTATGAATGGTGGCTTTGCCACAAATACTATGTCAACTACATGATCACGCTACGCAATATGACAATGATGAATGTGTCATGATAAACGGAGTGGTGGAAAGTTGCATGGCAATATATCTCGGAATGGCTATGGAAATGCCATAATAGGTAGGTATGGTGGCTGTTTTGAGGAAGATATAAGGAGGTTTATGTGTGAAAGAGCGTATCATATCACGGGGTTTGGATGCACCGGCGAAGTTTGCACCAACTCTCAATGTGAGAAAGGGCAATGCACGGTACTGAAGAGGCTAGCAATGATGGAAGGGTGAGAGTGCGTATAATACATGGACTCAACATTTGTCATAAAGAACTCACATACTTATTGCAAAAATCTACAAGCCATCAAAAACCAAAGCACTATGTGCATGCTCCTAGGGGGATATATTGGTAGGAAAAGACCATCGCTCGTCCCCGACCACCACTCATAAGGAAGACAATCAAAGAACACCTCATGTTTCAAATTTGTTACATAACGTTTACCATACGTGCATGCTACGGGACTTGCAAACTTCAACACAAGAATTTCTCAAATTCACAACTACTCAACTAGCACGACTTTGATATTATTACCTCCATATCTCAAAACAATTATCAAGCATCAAACTTTTCTTAGTATTCAACACACTCATAAGAATTCTTACAAATCTTGTATGCCTAGCATATTAAGATTATTTAAGCGAATTACCATGCTATTTAATACTCTCAAAATAATCTAAGTGAAGCATGAGAGTTCATCTATTTCTTCAAAATAAAACCACCATTGTGCTCTAAAAGATATAAGTGAAGCACTAAAGCAAACAACAAACTACTCCAAAAGATATAAGTAAAGATCAATGAGTAGTCGAATAATTATGTAACTATGTGAAGACTCTCCCATTTAAGAATTTCAGATCTTGATACTTTATTCAAACAGCAAGCAAAGCTAAAGAAAATAAAATGATGCTCCAAGCAAAACACATATCATGTGGTGAATAAAAATATAGCTCCAAGTAAAGTTACCGATGAACGAAGACGAAAGCGGGGATGCCATCCGGGGAATCCCCAAGCTTAGACGCTTGGTTATACTTGAATATTACCTTGGGGTGCCTTGGGCATCCCCAATCTTAGGCTCTTGCCACCCCTTATTCCATAGTCCATCAAATCTTTACCCAAAACTTGAAAACTTCACAACACAAAACTTAACAGAAAACTCGTGAGCTCCGTTAGCGAAAGAAAACAAAACACCACTTCAAGGTACTGTAATGAACTCATTCTTTATTTATATTGTTGTTAAACCTACTGTATTCTATAAACTATTTTACTAGCCATAGATTCATCAAAATAAGCAAACAACACACGAAAAACAGAATCTGTCAAAAACAGAACAGTCTGTAGTAATCTGTAACTAACGCAAACTTCTGGAACTCCAAAAATTGTAAAATAAATTGGTGGACCTGAGGAATTTGTCTAGTAATCATCTGCAAAAAGAATCACCTAAATATCACTTTCCAGTAAAATGTTGAAGCTAATCTTGTGAGCGCTAAAGTTTCTGTCTTTTTACAGCATGATCATAAAGACTTCACCCAAGTCTTCCCAAAGGTCCTACTTGGCACGAACACTAATTAAAACATAAAACCACATCTAAACAGAAGCTAGATGGATTATTTATTCCTAAACAGAACAAAAAAGCAAGAAACTAAAATAAAATTGGGTTGCCTCCCAACAAGCGCTATCGTTTAACGCCCCTAGCTAGGCATGATGATTTCAATGATGCTCACATAAAAGATAAGAATTGAAACATAAAGAGAGCATCAAGAAGAATATGACTAGCACATTTAAGTCTAACCCACTTCCTATTCATAGGGATTTTGTGATCAAACAACTTATGGGAACAAGAATCATCTTGCATAGGAAGGTAAAACAAGCATAACTTCAAGATTTTAAGCACATAGAGAGGAAACTTGATATTATTGCAATTCCTACAAGCATATATTCCTCCCTCATAATAGTTTTCAGTAGCATCATGAATGAATTCAACAACATAACCAGCACCTAAAGCATTCTTTTCATGATCTACTAGCATAGAATTTTTATTACTCTCCACATAAGCAAATTTATTCTTATCAATAATAGTGGGAGCAAACTCAACAAAATAGCTATCATGTGATTGAAAATTAAGATCAAGATGACAAGTTTCATGGTTATCATTATTCTTTATAGCATACGTGTCATCACAATATTCATCATAGGTAGGAGGCATGCTTTCATCATAGTAAATTTGCTCATCAAAGCTTGGGGGACAAAAAATATCATCTTCATCAAACATAGCTTCCCCAAGCTTGTGGCTTTGCATATCATTAGCATCATGGATATTCAAGGAATTCATACTAGCAAAATTGCAATCATGCTCATCATTCACATATTTTATGCCAATCATTCTATGTAATTCTTCTTCTAGTACTTGAGCACAATTTTCCTTCCCATCAGACTCACGAAAGATATTAAAAAGATGAAGCGTATGAGAAAAACTCAATTCCATTTTTTGTAGTTTTCTTTTATAAACTAAACTAGTGCTAAAACAAGAAACAAAAAGATTCAATTGCAAGATATAAAGATATACCTTCAAGCACTCACCTTCCCGGCAACGGTGCCAGAAACTGCTTGATGTCTACTACGCAACCTTCTCCCTGTAGACGTTGTTGGGCCTCCAAGTGCAGAGGTTTGTAGGACAGTAGCAAATTTCCCTCAAGTGGATGACCTAAGGTTTATCAATCCTTGGGAGGCGTAGGATGAAGATGGTCTCTCTCAAACAACCCTGCAACCAAATAACAAAGAGTCTCTTGTGTCCCCAACACGCCCAATACAATGGTAAATTGTATAGGTGCACTAGTTCGGCGAAGAGATGGTGATACAAGTGCAATATGGATGGTAGATAAAGGTTTTTGTAATCTGAAAATATAAAAACAGCAAGGTAACTAGTGGTAAAAGTGAGCGTAAACGGTATTGCAATGATAGGAAACAAGGCCTAGGGTTCATACTTTCACTAGTGCAAGTTCTCTCAACAATAAGAGCATAATTGGATCATATAACTATCCCTCAACATGCAACAAAGAGTCACTCCAAAGTCACTAATAGCGGAAAACAAACGAAGAGATTATGGTAGGGTACGAAACCACCTCAAAGTTATTCTTTCCAATCAATCCGTTGGGCTATTCCTATAAGTGTCAAAAACAGCCCTAGAGTTCGTACTAGAATAACACCTTAAGCCACAAATCAAACAAAACCCTAATGTCACCTAGATACTCTGATGTCACCTCAAGTATCCTAGGGTATGATTATACAATATGCATCACACAATCTCAATTCATCTATTCAAACCAACACATAGAACCTCAAAGAGTGCCCCAAAGTTTCTACTGGAGAATCACGACGAAAACGTGTGCCAACCCCTATGCATAGGTTCATGGGCGGAACCCGCAAGTTGATCACCAAAACATACATCAAGTGAATCACGTGATATCCCATTGTCACCATAGATACGCACGGCAAGACATACATCAAGTGTTCTCAAATCTTTAAAGACTCAATCCGATAAGATTACTTCAAGGGGAAAACTCAATTCATTACAAGAGAGTAGAGGGGGAGAAGCAACATAAGATCCAACTATAATAGCAAAGCTCGCGATACATCAAGATCGTGCCAAATCAAGAACATGAGAGAGAGAGATCAAACACATAGCTACTGGTACATACCCTCAGCCCCGAGGGTGAACTACTCCCTCCTCGTCATGGAGAGCGCCGGGATGATGAAGATGGCCACAGGTGAGGGTTTCCCCCTCCGGCAGGGTGCCAGAACAGGGTCCCGATTGGTTTTTGGTGGCTACAGAGGCTTTCGGCGGCGGAACTCCCGATCTATTTTCCGTTCTGGAAGTTTTAGGGTACGTGGAGTTATATAGGCGGAAGAAGCACGTCAGGGGAGCCACGAGGGCCCCACGAGGCAGGGGCGCGCCCTAGGGGGGTGGGCGTGCCCCCCACCCTCGTGGCTTCCTTGTTCCTTCCTTGACGTGGGGTCCAAGTCCATCGGGTAGCTTTCGTTCCAAAAATAACTTCTCTAGTTGATTTCGTTCCATTTCGACTCCGTCTGATATTCCTTTTCTTCAAAACACTGAAATAGGCAAAAAACAACAAATCTGGGCTGGGCCTCCGGTTAATAGGTTAGTCCCAAAAGTAATATAAAAGGGGAAAATAAAGCCCAATATTGCCCAAAATAGTAGATAATATAGCATGGAGCAATCAAAAATTATAGATATGTTGGAGACGTATCAATGATCGGACACGGCCTAGTTGACTCGGATCATGTATCACTTAGATGAGTAGAGGGATGTCTGTCTGAGTGGGAGTTCATTAAATAATTTGATTAGATGAACTTAATTATCATGAACTTAGTCTAAAATCTTTGCAATATATCTTGTAGATCAAATGGCCCATGCTAATGTTGCCCTCAACTTCAACGCGTTCCTAGCGAAAACCAAGCTGAAAGACGATGGTAGCAACTATACGGACTGGGTTCGAAACTTGAGGATCATCCTCATAGCTACCAAGAAAGCAAATGTCCTAAAAGCACCGCTAGGTGAAGCACCCGTTTTCCCAACAACTCAAGACGTTATGAACGCCTGGCAGTCGCGTAGTGATGATTACTCCTTGGTTCAGTGTGGCATGCTTTACAGCTTAGAACCGGGGCTCCAAAAGCATTTTGAGCAGCCCAGAGCATATGAGATGTTCCAAGAGCTGAAAATGGTTTTGCAAGCTCATGCCCGGGTCGAGAGATATGAAGTCTCCGACAAATTCTACAGTTGTAAGATGGAGGAGAATAGTTCTGTCAGCGAGCACATACTCAAAATGTCTGGGTTGCACAATCGCTTGTCTCAGCTGGGAGTTAATCTCCCGGATGACGCGGTCGTTGACAGAATCCTTCAGTCGGTTCCACTGAGCTACAAGAGTTTTATGATGAATTTCAATATGCAAGGGATGGAGAAAACCATTCCCGAGGTATATTTAATGCTGAAATCAGCGGAGGTGGAGATCAAAAAGGAACATCAAGTGTTGATGGTGAATAAAACCACTAAGTTCAAGAAAGGCAAGGATAAAAAGTACTTCAAGAAGGACGGCAAGGGATTTGCCGCGCCCGGTAAGCAAGCTGCCGGGAAGAAGCCAAAGAATGGACCCAAGCATGAGAATGAGTGCTTTTATTGCAAGGGAAACGGTCACTGGAAGCGGAACTGCCCCAATACTTAGCGGACAAGAAGGTCGGCAACACCAAAGGTATATGTGATATACACGTTATTGATGTGTATCTTACCAGTACTCGTAGTAGCTCCTGGGTATTTGATACCGGTGCGGTTGCTCATATTTGTAACTCAAAACAGGAGCTGCGGAATAAGCGGAGACTGGCAAAGGACGAGGTGACGATGCGCGTCGGAAATGGTTCCAAGGTCGATGTGATCGCCGTCGGCACGCTACCTCTACATTTACCCGCGGGATTAGTTTTAAACCTCAATAATTGTTATTTAGTGCCAACTTTGAGCATGAACATTGTATCTGGATCTCGTTTAATGCGAGATGGCTACTCATTTAAATTCGAGAATAATTGTTGTTCTATTTATATGAGAGATATGTTTTATGGTCATGCCCCGCTGGTCAATGTTTTATTCTTATTGAATCTCGAACGTGATGTTAGACATATTCACAGTGTGAATATCAAAAGATGTAAGGTTAATAATGATAGTCTCACATACTTGTGGCACTGCCGCCTTGGTCACCTTGGTGTCAAACGCATGAAGAAGCTCCATGCAGATGGACTTTTGGAGTCTCTTGATTACAAATAATTTGACACGTGCGAACCATGCCTCATGGGCAAAAAGACCAAGACTCCGTTCTCCAGAACAATGGAGCGAGCAACCAACTTATTGGAAATCATACATACCGATGTATGCGGTCCAATGAGCGTTGAGGCTCGCCGTGGCTATCGTTATGTTCTCACTCTCATTGATGACTTAAGTAGATATGGGTATGTCTACTTAATGAAACACAAGTCTGAGACCTTTGAAAAGTTCAAGGAATTTCAGAGTGAGGTGGAGAATCAACGTGACATAAAAATAAAGTTCTTACGATCAGATCGTGGGGGAGAATATTTGAGTCACGAGTTTGGTACACACTTAAAGAAATGTGGAATTGTTTCACAACTCACGCCGCCTTGAACACCTCAGCATAATGTTGTGTCCGAACGTCGTAATCACACTCTATTGGATATGGTGCGATCTATGATGTCTTTTACCGATTTACCGCTATCATTTTGGGGATACGCTTTAGAGACAACCACATTCACTTTAAATAGGGCACCGTCTAATCCGTTGAGATGACACCGTATGAATTATGGTTTGGGAAGAAACCTAAGCTGTCATTTCTAAAAGTTTGGGGATGCAAAGCTTATGTCAAGAAACTTCAACCTGAAAAGCTCGAACCCAAGTCGGAAAAATGCGTCTTCATAGGATACCCTAAGGAAACCATTGGGTATACCTTCTACCACAGATCCGAAGGTAAGATCTTTGTTGCCAAGAACGGGTCCTTTCTCGAGAAAGAGTTTCTCTCAAAACAAGTAAGTGGGAGGAAAGTAGAACTTGATGAGGTACTGCCTCTTGAACCAGAAAGTAGCGCAGCTCAAGAAAATGTTTCTGTGGTGCCTGCACCGATTAGAGAGGAAGTTAATGATAATGATCATGAAACTTCGGATCAAGGTACTACTGAACTTCGTAGGTCCATGAGGACATGTTCCGCACCAGAGTGGTACGACAACCCTGTCCTGGAAATCATGTTGTTAGACAACGGTGAACCTTCAAACTATGACGAAGCGATGGCGGGCCTAGATTCCAACAAATGGCTTGAAGCCATGCAATCCGAGATAGGATCCATGTATGAAAACAAAGTATGGACTTTGATAGACTTGCCCAATGATCGGCGAGCGGTAGAAAATAAATGGATCTTTAAGAAGAAGACGGACGCGGATGGTAATGTTACCATCTATAAGGCTCGGCTTGTCGCTAAGGGTTATCGACAAGTTCAAGGGGTTGACTACGATGAGACTTTCTCACCCGTAGCGAAGCTGAAGTCCGTCCGAATCATGTTAGCAATTGCCGCATTCTATGATTATGAGATATGGCAAATGGACGTCAAAATGGCATTCCTTAATGGCTTCCTTAAGGAAGAATTGTATATGATGCAGCCGGAAGGTTTTGTCGATCCTAAGAATGCTGACAAAGTATGCAAGCTCCAACGCTCAATCTATGGGTTGGTGCAAGCATCTCAGAGTTGGAACATTCGCTTTGATGAGATGATCAGAGCGTTTGGGTTTACGCAGACTTATGGAGAAGCCTGTGTTTACAAGAAAGTGAGTGGGAGCTCTGTAGCATTTCTCATATTACATGTAGATGACATACTATTGATGGGAAATGATATAGAATTCTTGGAAAGCATAAAGGCCTACTTGAATAAGTGTTTTTCAATGAAGGACCTTGGAGAAGCAGCTTACATATTAGGCATCAAGATCTATAGAGATAGATCGAGACGCCTCATTGGTCTTTCACAAAGCACGTACCTTGACAAGATATTGAAGAAGTTCAATATGGATCAGTCCAAGAAGGGGTTCTTGCCTGTATTGCAAGGTGTGAGATTGAGCACGACTCAATGCCCGACCACGGCAGAAGATAGAGAAAAGATGAGTGTCATCCCCTATGCCTCGGCCATAGGGTCTATTATGTATGCCATGCTATGTACCAGACCTGATGTAAACCTTGCCGTAAGTTTGGTAGGGAGGTACCAAAGTAATCCAGGCATGGAACACTGGACAACGGTCAAGAACATCCTGAAGTACCTGAAAAGGACTAAGGATATGTTTATCGTTTATGGAGGTGACGAAGAGCTCATCGTAAAGGGTTACGTCGATGCTAGCTTCGACACAGATCTGGATGACTCCAAGTCACAAACCGGATATGTGTATATTTTGAATGGAGAGGTAGTCAGCTGGTGCAGTTGCAAGCAAAGCGTCGTGGCGGGATCTACATGTGAAGCGGAGTACATGGCAGCCTCGGAGGCAACACATGAAGCAATCTGGATAAAGGAGTTCATTACCGACCTAGGAGTTATTCCCAATGCGTCGGGCCCGATGACTCTCTTCTGTGACAACACTGGAGCTATTGCCCTTGCCAAGGAGCCCAGGTTTCACAAGAAGACCAGGCATATCAAGCGTCGCTTCAACTCCATTCGTGAAAATGTTCAAGATGGAGACATAGAGATTTGTAAAGTGCATACAGACCTGAATGTCGCAGATCCGTTGACTAAACCTCTTCCACGAGCAAAACATGATCAACACCAGAACTCTATGGGTGTTCAATTCATCAGAATGTAACTAGATTATTGACTCTAGTGCAAGTGGGAGACTGTTGGAAATATGCCCTAGAGGCAATAATAAAATGGTTATTATTATATTTCCTTGTTCATGATAATTGTCTATTGTTCATGCTATAATTGTGTTATCCGAAAATCGTAATACATGTGTGAATACATAGACCACAACATGTCCCTAGTGAGCCTCTAGTTGACTAGCTTGTTGATCAATAGATGGTTACGGTTTCCTGACCATGGACATTGGATGTCATTGATAACGGGATCACATCATTAGGAGAATGATGTGATCGACAAGACCCAATCCTAAGCATAGCACAAGATTGTGTAGTTCGTCCGCTAAAGCTTTTCTAATGTCATGTATCATTTCCTTAGACCATGAGATTGTGCAACTCCCGGATACCGTAGGAATGCTTTGGGTGTACCAAACGTCACAACGTAACTGGGTGGCTATAAATGTGCACTACAGGCATCTCCAAAACTGTCTGTTGGGTTGGTGCGAATCGAGACTGGGATTTGTCACTCCGTATGACGGAGAGGTATCTCTGGGACCTCTCGGTAATGCATCATCATAATGAGCTCAATGTGACTAAGTAGTTGGTCACGGGATCATGCATTACGGAACGAGTAAAGTGACTTGCCGGTAACGAAATTGAATGAGGTATTGGGATACCGATGATCGAATCTCGGGCAAGTAACGTACCGATTGACAAAGGGAATTGTATACAGGATTGTTTGAATCCTTGACATCGTGGTTCATCCGATGAGATCATCGTGGAACATGTGGGAGCCAACATGGGTATCCAGATGCCGCTGTTGGTTATTGGCCGGAGAGATGTCTCGGTCATGTCTGCATGATTCCTGAACCCGTAGGGTCTACACACTTAAGGTCCGATGATGCTAGGGTTATAGGGAAGGTTTGTACATGGTTACCGAATGTTGTTCGGAGTCCCGGATGAGATCCCGGACATCATGAGGAGTTCCGGAATGGTCCGGAGGTGACGATTTATATATGGGAAGTCATCATACGGTCACCGGAAGTATTCAGGGGTTTGCCGGTATTGTACCGGGACCACCGAAGGGGTTCCGGGGGTCCACCGGGAGGGTCCACCTGCCCAGGAGGGCCCTATGGGCTGTATGTGGAAGGGAACCAGCCCCTAAGTGGGTTGGGGCGCCATCCCCCCTAGGGCCCATGCGCCTAGGGTTGGGGGAAACCCTAAAGGCCCCCCCCCCCCTTTGGCTTGGGGGGCAAGCCCCCTCCCCTTGGCCGCCGCCCCCCCTCTAGATCTCATCTAGAGGGGCCGGCCCCCTTCCCCCTTCACCCTATAAATAGAGGGGAGGAGGGAGGGCAGCCGCACCACATCCAAGGCGCATCCCTTCCCCTCTCCAACACCTCTCCTCCTCCATTAGAGCTTGGCGAAGCCCTGCCGGAGAACCGCTGCTCCACCACCACCACGCTGTAGTGCTGCTGCTGGAGTCATCTTCCTCAACCTCTCCCTCCTCCTTGCTAGATCAACGCGCGGGAGACGTCACCGGGCTGCACGTGTGTTGAACGCGGAGGTCCCGTTGTTCGGCGCTAAGATCGGAATCGACCGCGATCTGAATCGCTACGTGTACGACTCCTCCAACCGCATTCTTGCAACGCTTCCGTTTCGCGATCTTCAAGGGTATGAATATGCACTCCCCTCTCTCTCGTTGCTAGTTACTCCATAGATTGATCTTGGTGATGCGTAGAAATGTTTTAATTTCTGCAACGATCTCCAACACGTGGAGGGAGTAGAGATGCAACCAACTCAAGACTTTGAGTTCGCTAGTGAAAATAGAGTGATGGCTAAATCGAATTATATAGTAAACTAAAGCAAAATACACTAGTGAAGATAGTTTGATGGCTAAACTGAAGCCACATACATTATTGTGAAAGCATAATTTATTTCATTTTTAAAAAGTGTTCATCGCACATTTAGAAAATGTTCATGCTGTGTAAAAAAGTTTGCTCACGTTTTAGAAAAAATAGTACCATTGAACAAGAATCATGTGATATCTCTAAGTTATTCACTCGTTTCAAGAAAATGTACATTGCATTTTGAAAAATGTTATACAATGTAAAAAGAATTTGTATGAATAAAAAAATGTTTCATGCACTTCAAAATCAAAATAGAAGTCTTAACTATTCAGATATGTCCCGTGGAGAATAGAGGCTATAGAGTTTACCTAAATTCTAAGTAGTGTGCGTGCATTATTTCACGTAAGGAAGCAGCTGACTCTGTCACTTTCATGCATGTGTACTTTTTTGTTTTCTAGCACATATGACTGTTGGCATTAAATTTGTTCACACTGGTCAATAAAAAACAGATCCATGTATATTTATTTTGAGTTTTTAAGTTTTTAAAAAGTTGTTTCTTTCAAACATTGAGTTCGAATTCAAATCTATTTTCACCGCTAGAATCTTCACAACGAGATCTTTGAAACTAGATCCCGCACAAGTATGTTTTGATGGAAGGTTTTTAATGTCAATTTTGATCCTATATGGTGCAACTCTATTACTGCATGGTGGAACTTTAGTACAACATGGTGCAGTTCTTTTCAAGACCAACTTCAGAGCTGCATGACCCAACTTATTATGAGGTGGCAACTTAGAAACCATAACAACCAACTTTTTGTGATGTGCAACTAGTCTACTATTCTGGCCAACTACCTAGTAGTGCATGTGCAACCCGTCCTCCCTACTCGTAGATGTGTAGTTTTTCCTTATGGCACCTGACCTACTAGCAATATGTGCAACTTAGTCTGTTGTTCTAGCCAACTACCTAGTAGTCGATGTGCAACTCATTCCCTTCCTACTTGTGGATATGTAGTTTTAATTGGTGGGGACAACACAGGGAGTTGCACATAGTTTGTTAGCCAGCTGGTCAAGGCAATAGACAAAGTTGGCACATCTCAGTGGCGGGGATAGTTGGATGGTCAAACAACACATCCATAAGGGATACTGGAATGTTGCATATAGACAAGGCTCTAAAGTTGCACATCTCACTAGCATGGGTGGTTTGGACGGGATGCTAGCATCTACACATCCATGGGGATACGGGAAGGTTGCACATCTCTGTTAGGCAGTTGGCCGGTGCAACATCCGAAGTTGCACGTCCACTGTTAAGCACTTGGCCAAGATATTAAATAGTGAAAACGGAGATCTATGAAGAGGGGGGGGGGAGTTGCACATCGACTACTAGAAAGTTGACCGAGTCAATAGACGAAGTTGCACATCTCATTGGTAGGGGTACTTTGGGGTGGAGGTGTCATCAATGAAAACTGCAAGTCCACTTGTAGGGAGAAAGTTGCACATCGACTGTCAGGTAGCTGCACATCAACTATCAGGCAGTTGCACCTAGTGGGGCCTAAGTTGCATAAAAAATTCATCTAAACACACTCATGCATCGTCTAGTTTTGAAAAGCACGTCGCGATGATTCCAACAGTGAAACCGGATCTTAATTTTGATGCATGGTTTGAAATTTATGCCATTTTGAATTTTTAAAGCAAAGAATTAAATGCAAAACAGAACAAAATGCATGCACCACAAGATGACCATGAAAGTATCCTGTAGGATGTGAAAAAAAACCAGATGAGAAAAGTTTCCTAAAATAACCGGCAGCTTCGGAGCGCTTCGGGTAGCCGTTTGCCCGCTAAACGCGTCATAGAGTTTACACCTGAGCTCATATGCGCCCTCCTGTACAGTAAAATAAAAAACAATAGTAAAAGAAATAAAAATCTGAAATTTTTGGAACAAACATTGAGGAATTATGAACATGTGTTCAAATTTTCATGAAAATGCAACACATAGAGAATCAAATTTGTTTTTTCTATGGAAGCATATTGACATGTTTTTTCTTCATGGAAATTTGCACGCATGTTCATAATTCGTCAATGTTCTTCCGTAAAAAAGTTCGATTTTTAAAACTTTATGTACTATTTTTTATTTTACTATTCACGAGGATGCGTATGAGCTCATGAGTAGAAACGATACTCTCTTGGAGGGTGTGGTGAGTAAGCAACATCAAATACTGACTCATTCAATTGTTCACAATATCGTAGGGTAGCACGTGCTTTTTGTTGAAAAAGGCTATTAGTTTAGCAGAGCCACGTTGTTTAATAGCTGCGTCGTGGAATGTAACGATATTATCCTTTTCATTTTGGAGGAAGTTGAATAAAGTTGTCTTTGATGTCTCCACCATTGACAGGTAAATCCGGTACTTGAAGGACCATAATTTAGCCTTGTCATCTTGCATCACCCAGTCATTGATAGAAGTTGTCCAGGGAGTCAAGCGACCCAATAAAGCAAGTGTACCTCCTTGTCGAACAACTTCCCGTCATGGGACGACGGGGGTGGACCATGCATCCATCGAAATGTCTCTGATTCTATGTCAAACACAATAATGTCTTCACCGCCTCCCATAATTTCACTGGTACCATAAATACGCTAGTGCGGTCTTCATGGTGGTGGACCGGTGGTAAACAGGAAAATGCGTGTGGATAACTGGGTTACATATGTACAACTAGTTACCCCGAGAAAAGATAAGGAAGGCATCACAAGACCCTTGTGACAATCTGGAGAATGGTGTTCGGAGCCCAGGAGAAAAGGTTAGAGCTGCTGATGGGCAACGGCGTCACGAACAACCACAAGGCTGGTGGGCCGCCTGTGGCCATTGACCATGGGGAGCAACGGCTGGCGCCCGTGGTGCTCATGCAAGAATCTGGGTGTGGATGTCACACCACGTCATGACATGGTGATGGCACGACAGCGGCCGACGTCCTTCGGAGGCAACCTATGAGTATTTTTCAATGATCTTTTTGGGCAGGACCTCATGAAGGGTCACACCTCTCCTTCCTGGCATCGTAGTGCTCTGTCGACTCCTGTCGTCTGGAAAGACACAGCAAGATTTAGTCCAACAACATCTTGAATCAAGGAGAGAGGCAAGTAAGGTGATAAAAAGCTTAAGTTTGACATGAATCACTATTCTTAATGAGGTTATAAATACAGTTATTCAAACTGGTATATTTTCAAATGACGAGAGAGTTCCAAGTCTTAAGTTTTTAGTGTGATCTCGGCCATAGTTTTATCTCGGACTTCCCCACCTTCCGATTTCAGTGTGACCTTTGCCAGTAATCCTCTGTTGATTTGTTCGTGTGCTTCTCAGCTCTCTCCCTCTCTTGATCCATCATGTCGTATATGAATCCCTTCATGTCTTCATTCCACTTTATATTGCCGCAGGTGGCCAGGCTAAGATGTGATCTCTGACTTGAGGAAGATGCACACTGCATGATGTATACAACTACAAACATTCGAGGATGAAAGTAAATATTTCTTGGTGCTTATGTTGGGTGATTTGCAACACGAGATGGTAACTAATTCCTTGTTCGATTTAGTGCCACTCCGTCATGTTTTGTTTTTAATGCGTTTAGGCATTAGTTACTTTCCTAAACGTTAATGACAAGTACATTTACATGGGCCTTTATTATACATTTACATGGGCAAGTGATGAACGTGTGTACACTACACCACAACAATGTATTCCCTACGGTCGTGTGTTGGGTTAAGTTAGTAGTTTAGTATTCGAAAGATGTTTTCCCACAATATAGTTTTTCGACCCACAATTCATATTTTATTAGTTAAAAGTGAAAGTTCTGGTTGTACCCCCCTTATCTAACCATCCATTTTGTGCCTGGCGGCCGATTCATGAACTTTCCACTTTTGCATCTCCAAATAAAGCAGCATATGGACATCAACTTTAGAGGTCAACAACGTATTCGATCTACGATGTGTAACAAAAAAAATCAGTAGTTTTTGTTCAAATCAAATTTTGTATATTTATACTAGATCAACAAATTCCATATTCTCTTTCCAACATTTTAGTTCTAAAGTTATAATGATCTATAAAGTTTGATGTACATATGTTTTATCATTTGAGAGGAACCCACAATAGAAATTTGTATGTACTAAGTTAGTTGGATAGCACATATCTCGAAGCAATGTTGGAGGGTATAGATAAGGGAGTGTGCACTTAGTATTAGCAAAACCAATCTCTATTTAAAATTTTGGTCAAAGTTTGACTCATAATACCGGAGAGAGTAGTTGCTAGAAATTGATGAGGATTTTGTGCATTTACAGAATATATCTAGGAGATATATAGTAGCCAGTTAATTTTGTGAGAACATTTATGTATAGGTATGTGGTCATTTTATTGTATTAATTGTAATGGGATTTTTGGCATGGTATTAAAATTATCTAAATATTGGCCGATAGCAATAGATAGCGCTCAAATATTATCACGAGAAGGCATGTTTTCAATCCTTCAAAACACAACCACGCACACTAGGAGGAACACACTACCCAGATCGAGAAATACCGATCTCTCTCACTAGGTTTGCTATGTAGTGAGCCTGCCGGCCAAGATTTTGCTTTGGGATCTCTTCTAACGTTGGTCGCCATTCCACCGCACTCTTCAATTTCAAGGTCTGTTATTCAATCCATATCTGGTACTAGATGGTAGTAGTAGTGTGCTGCATAGGTAGATGCATGGTTCGCATATATTCATTTTTTATATGAGAAGTATATATAAGTGAAAATCGTAGGAATGACCGTTCAGTTGGAATTGATCTTCCTGTGGTGCCGTTTTGTTTGTAGTAATTAATTCAGAGGAACACCGTAGCAGACCAGAGGAACACCGTTCGTTTCCTCTGATTTTATGGGAGTCAAAACATTCGGGCCGAGCTCTTTTTTGTAGGAAAGCCCGAGGAAAAGAGAGATAATGCTACCCTGTGATGCAACTCTTCTTTGCCATGGGCTGATCCAAGAAACACGCGTAGGTGAGTTTGGTCCATAACTTGTATCTAGGCCGAGTAGTGTTATTGGTAGGTCATCCTACAATAATTGTGTCCCGCCTTTTGGATAGGTCGAGGTGGTTCACTAGTACATATATTTCTGTTATTTTAAAATAATGAAGCATATTTTGTGTGCTAATAGGATATTGTGTGGAATTGCAGGCACTTGAATTGCACATGGAGTTTGGAACTACAGTCTCGACCTGCAACGCAACGGTGGTTCAGGATAACCACATCTTTGTGGTTAATGACTATAGTGTCATCAAGGAAACTGGACCAGGCAATTTTATGAGGTCCCATGCCTTCCAAGTTGGTGAGTATGACTGTTCAGTTAGATTCTACCCACAAGTAATTAATGCTGAAAGCCAAAAGCACATCTCTATTCCTGTTGAGCTTATGAGGGAAAATGCTGAAGTGAAGGCAATATTATGTTATCGATTGATCTCCCCAGGAGGACAGAGCACAGAGTGGAATCAGATCGGAGTGTCAAACTTATCTAGTGCACAAGGCAAATGTAGGATGGGAGGGTGGGACAAGGTAATGGAGAAAACTTTGCTTGAAGCAGAATATGTGGAATTTGACCACTTCTTGATTGAATGTTCGATCACTGTTATGAAAGATCCATTGGTGACTTGCAGTGACTTACTACTTTCACCCCAAGTGAAGCTGCCACAATCCCATCTATCAACTGATATGGCAAATCTATTAGAGTCAAAAGAAGGGGCGGACGTGACCTTCTACTTCCAAGGTGAATCATTTCTTGCACATATGGTAGTGCTTGCTGCAAGGTCCCCTGTGTTTAGGGTGCAGCTCTATGGCCCAATGATGGATAAAGACGGATCATCTATAATCGTGCAAGATATGTTACCTGACGTTTTTAAGGCTCTCTTACATTTTTTGTACACAGACTGCTTGGTGCTTCCTTTCGACGATTTCGATGACGAGGACATAGAAGAGATTGTACGCCACTAACTCGATGCTGCCGATCGATACGCAATTGAAAAGCTGAAGCTCATATGTGAGGCTATTCTTTACAGGTGTCTTGATGTACAAACAGTGGCAACTACATATGCGTTAGCTGATCAACATTAATGTAACGATCTCAAACAGGAATGCCTCAAATATATGGCATCTCCAACAATACTTGGTGAAGTGATGGCAAGCCAAGACTGTGATAACGTCAAGAGAAAGAGTGCTAGTTTTCCTAAGCGTCAATGAAAAGCGTGTTTACACGAGTCTTTATTATACATTGACAAGTGCAAGTGATGAACGTGTGTAGGACGTGGAGAGTGTGGATGCAACCAATCCAAGACTTGGTGTTCGCTAGTAAAAGCTAGTAAAAACAGAGTGACGGCTAAACCAAATTATACACTAAACTGAAGCCAAATACACTAGTGAAGACAAAAGTGATGGCTAAAATAAAGCGACATACAATATTAGATTTACAGAAAACTAGACACTAAAGGCGAGACCCTCGGAGAGTCCAGCAGCGGCGGCGACCCTATGTGCGCATTGCGAGCGTGTTCTGTCGCCTCTAATTAACAAGCTTAAGCGCCAGCTGCAGGTGATGAGAGAAAATCAAGAAGACACACCTGATGAGAGAGACGACAACGGCCAGTTCGGGCAACAATGGTTCACACCTGTGTTATGGAAGAAGGCGGAGTAGAAGGTGCTCGTCGGAATGAGGCAAAGCAGCAGCTCAGTTGAGTGAGTGAGGCGACACCAGGGAGGAGGGTGAAGCCGTGCGAGCCCGTGCTCGTCGCAACCAGGTAAAGAGGAGAGTAGGAGCTAGAGGCCATAGTTCGAGGTTCTGTCTAGATGGAGGCTAGCGAGCTCGGCCCGGGGTGTAGGAGGCAGAGCGGCAGGAGCCGCCACGGCCTGGTGGATGGGCAAGGTGAGTCAGAAGCATAGCTCGCCTATAGGGAGCCAGTAGACCTGACGTCACACATGTGTTTTTCCTTTTTAATTTTATTTCTATTAAAAAAGAATATATACGTTATTATGAAAAGATAATTTATTTAATTTTTTTAAAAGTGTTCATTCCACATTTAAAAAATTACTGTGTAAAAAATGATTGCTCAATATTTAGGAAATGTTTGTACCATTCGAAAAGAAGTATGTGTCATTTCGAAGCTATTCACTCGTTTCCAAAAATGTACGTGGCATTTTGAAAAGAAATTATACAATGTAAACAATGTTTGCATAATTCGGAAAAATGTTTCATGCAGTTTAGAAACAATGTACATTACACATAAAAAGAGCTACGAACAAAAGGCGTGTCAAGGGAAAAGCAAAACAGAAGTCATAAACATTCTCAGACATGCCCTGTGGAGATTGAAGGCTATGGATTCTTCTCGAGAGCTCATATGCACACTCATGAACAGTAAAACAAAAACAATAGTAAATGAAATAAAAAACTGATTATCTTGGAACAAACATTGACGAATTCTCCACATGTGTGCAAATTTTTATGAAGAAACAACACATGGAGCATCAATTTTGTTTTTTTTCTATGGAAGCATTTTTACATGTTTTTTTCTTCATGGAAATTTGCACGCATGTTCAGAATTGTTAATGTTTGTTCGCATTAAAAAAATCAGATTTTAAAAAGTTTGTATACTACTTTTCTTATTTTACTGTTCATGAGGATGCATATGAGCTCACGAGCAGAAACTTGATGTCCCTGATCTTTGTGCATCTCATGGCCTAGAATTGGAACTAGGATTTCTGAGAGGGTGCGGTGAGTAAGCAACATGCAATACTGACTCATTCATTGTACACAACACCATAGGGTAGCACTCGTTTTTTTGTTGAAAACGACTGCTGGTTTAGCACAACCATGTTGTTCAACAGCTGTGCACCGTGGGCTACAAGGATCTTATCCTTTTCTTTTTGGAGGAAGCTGAATAAAGTTGTCTTTGATGACTCCACCGTCGATAGGTCAATCCGGTACTTGAAGGCCCATATTTTAGCCTCGTAATCCTGCATTACCCAGACATTGATAGAAGTTGGCTTGGAGTCGAGCCACCCCATAAAGCAAGTGTCCCCTCCGTGTCGAACAACTTCCCGTGATGGCACGGCTAGGGAGGACCGTGCATCCATCGGAATGACTCTGATTCTATGTCGAACACAATAATGTCTCCACCATCTCCCATAATGTCACTTGCTCCATAAAGATGCCAGTGCAGTCTACCATGGTGGTGGACAGGTGGTAAACAGTTAGATGAATAGTGCAGTTTCTTGAGTAACTTTTGTTCCGTGGAAGGCGGCAAAACCATTGTCGGAAAGGCCAGATATGCTGATGGCACCGGCGTCACAAAGACGATGAGCTTGGAGGGCCCCGTGTGGCAGTCGACAATGGGGAGCGATGACTTGGCGGTGGCGGTGCTCAAGAAAGAATGCGGGTGTGGGTGTCACGCTGCAATGACATGGCGACGACACGGCAGCGGCCGACCTCCTTGGGTGGCAACCAGATGAGTATCCTGTCAATGATCTCCTCGGGTAGGTCCTCGAGCAGGGTCACGCCTCTCCTACCCAACTTCATAGTGCGTCGACGACTTCGGTCGATTGAAAAGACATGGCAAGCTTTAGTCCAATAACAACTTTAATCAAGAAGAGAAGCAAACTAAAGTAATGGCAAGTACATTTACACGGGTGTTTATTATACATTGAAAACTTTAAATGATGAACGTGTGTAGGACGTGGACAGAGTGGATGCAACCAGACCTAGACTTGGTATTCACTAGTGAAAACGGAAGTGACTGCTAAACCGAATTATACACTGAACTAAAGCCAAATACTCTAGTGAAAACAGAGTGCCGGCTAAACTAAAGACACATACAATGCTAGCTTAACAGAAACTGGACTCGGAAGGCGAGACCCTCGGAGGGTCCTCGCGATGGCAGCGAGCTATGTGCGCATCATGAGCATGTTATTTCGCTTGCAATTGACTAGCTTGACCGCTAGCCGAAGGTGGAGAGAAAATCAAAAGGACGCACCAGAGAAGAGAGAGACAAGAACGGCCAGTTTGGGTTGCAAAAATGCTCACCTCCATTGGTGTAGAAGATGGTGGAGAAGGCACTTTCTAGAGCGAGGCAGAGCAGCGGCTCGGTTGAGTGAGTGAGGCGACACCAGGGCGGAGGGTCCAGCCGTGTCGGGGCGTGCTCATCCGTGACTAGGCCAGGAAGAGAATTGGAGCTGGAGGCCATCGCACGAAGTTCCAGTGTGTGGCGGCAGGCGAGCAAGCTGAATCCGGTATCCAGGAGGCAGGGCAGGAGCTGCGACAACAAGGTGGATGGGCATGTCAAGACGGTAGACGAGCTCACCTAAAGGGAGCAAGTGGACAACATGTGCTTTTTTCCTTTTTTTATTTTGTTTATATTAAAGAAATAGTAAATAAACAAAGTTTGCTCCACTCTTAGAAAATGTTTGTACCGTTCATAAAACTGCAAGTGACATTTATTTTTTGCATGCATTTCAAGAAAATGTACGTGACATTTTTGGAAAATGTTTGACATTATATATATTTTTTGTAATCCAAACAAAATGTTTCATACCATACTACATGTTCAGAACTTGTATTTTGAGAAAACGTTAATCGTATATTAATCCTTTAACACACACACACACACATACACACACAAGTATTTTCAATGTAAAAGATATACAATGTGTAAGAAAAAAGTAGACATCAAAACATCTACATGAAAATTAGTTATCATATATTTGAAACTGTTCAAAACACGTATTTGGAAAATTACTAGTGAAGTATTGAAGTCTTAAATATATATTCAAAATATATTTTAGATGTATAAAAAATGCACAATGTTTATGAAAAACAGTAGACACCAAAACATATATTTGCAAAATGTTAAACATGTTTAAAAAATGTTTGTAATGTACATCAGAAGTGTACAATGTGCATAGAAAAAATAATAGAAAATAAAATAAGAAAACCACAGAAAAAACAGAAGAAAAAACAAAGAAAACTGAAGAAAATAAAGGTAAGGAAAGAGGAAAAAAACGAAAACCAAGGAAATACAGAAGAAAACCGATGCAAAATAGTGAAAAAAGTATAAACATCACAAAAAAAAACTACCGCATAGCTATAATATTGGATCGGCCCAGTAGTGCCTCACGGTAGAGGTGAGAATTATTAGCAAGGCAACACATTGATACGCCTAAAAAAGGGAGCACATTGATTTTGAAAGGAGCCACATCTATCTTCTATTATATATTAAAGTATTTGACGGGTTTCCCAAAAAAAGATAAATAGACTAAAAATTACCACAATAATTAGAAATATATGACCGTCGAATTAGTAAACCAAATTTTTATAGCCATTAAATATGATTGTAAGTTAACAAACATATAGTTATAAATCAAATTTGCAGTTTAACATTTTAGTTTGAGCCTGACCATGCATTGTCTAGTGATCAACAATCAACATAGCACCATATTAGAACATGTATATGCTAACCAACATGTGGTTGGATGGTTAGGAGAATAGTGGTATTCCCCATCCCATCCCATGAGGGTTCAAGTCCTAGACTTGGCGCCGGTGCTCTCACTTTCCTTGGATGCGGCTGAGAACAACATACAATTATAAATGGGTTGGACAAAGAAATGTCTTAGCATCATCACCTGCAGCTGCACCCCTTGAGCTGATGCACCAGGTCATTGACCTTGTTGAAGTCCACGGGCCGCTTCCCGCGTATCGCAAAGAAGAGCGGACGAAATTAGTACCCAAGATGACATGATGAAAGCAGATGGAAAGAAGGGGGTCTTGGGGGCGGACAGCAGGCCGGCGATGTCGTTGATGATCATGTTGGTGTTGGCGATGAAGAGGTTGATGACCTCAGGGACCAAGCCTGGGCGTGAGCTGCCATCCTCGTCCATCGACTGCAAGTACTGGAAATACTCATCCATCATACCCTAGATGGATCACTTCACGAGAAGCTACAGTGATAGTCAGCCAGCAACCACACGGGTTTAGTAGGGGGCTGAGGGTGGAATGACCATGGCGAACATGTATGTGGCAAGGTTGTTCAACTGGGCCCTGAGCGCGGCTGCCGCCATGGCGATCGATTGGGGGAGAGGAGCAGGTGCTGGAGGGATCCGAAGCTGTGGTGGTTGCGGCGGTGTTGTCGAGGAAGAGTGGAGGAGGCTTGGGGACGGATCCCCTTATATGCCCGGACGGATGAGGCTATCCGCGCGAAGACGTGTGGCTGGTAGTGCCCCCTGCTAACAGTCTACTAGTGGCTCGGCCGGGAGCCATTAAGGAGCTAGACGTTGTCGACGTCTGATGCAGCTAGATGGGCGCTCTGTGAGGGCTCATTGGATGGTTGCTCCACTGGCCATTAACAGTCGACATCTCTCTAAAAAGTAAAAACCTTGAGATGTATGAATATGAACAAGAAGTTTAGTGGTGGCTGGCTGAGATTGTCTTATGGATTGATCGAGGGCATCCAGAAGGATGATGGAAACCAGCCGTTTAATCGTAGTTGGTTTAATAATCTGTCAGTTGCATTTAATAATTGACGCAACACGCGCGTGTTTCAGGAACGTAATTGTATATATCCAATTCATGTCCGCTTCGCTCTACAACAAGCGAGTTCAGTTCAGTAATGGAATGAATTTGTTCCGGCTAATAATAGAAGAAAAAACTCCACAATGCTCGTTCGCTAGAGCCAACAACCTTCCGTTCGATTGCTTCGCTTCGCCTCTCTCGTGTAAACGAAGGAGTAGTTCGTTGGATTGTTTTCTCGCGCCTAATTCAGCCCTGTGGAGACGTCCTGGCTCAGCCGGGAGCCATTAACAGCTAAAGGCTGACGACGCCGGATGCAGCCCTCTGACCACTCGTTCGGTGGGTCCTCCACTGGCCATTGACGGCCGGCATCTCTAAAAACCTGGAGATGTATGTTCACGAAGAACAAGTTTAGTGACGGCTGGCTAAGATTGTGTATGGAAAATCATCAATGATTATTTAATTATGAGTTTGTAGCGCATGCACATTAAGAAGAGGCAGTTGCCATCACGTACTAGTTTATACATGAGTTCTTGTAGGAATATTTATAAGTCCAATGGTGGGAGCAAGTAGACGTGACGTTACACATGTGTTAAAAATACTAATACTTGTATTATGGAACTATAATTTGCTTAATTTGTTAAAAGTGTTCATCGCACATTTGAAAATTGTTCAATAAACAAAGTTTGCTCAACTCTTAGAAAATGTTTGCACCATTCAAAAATATAGTAAGTGACATTTAATTTTTTCCCACGCATTTCAAGAAAATGTACGTACTTTTTCGGAAAATGTTCGACATTACATTATTTTTTGTGTAATCCAAAAAAAATTATGTTTCGTACCATTAAAAACAGTGCACTTTCCACATAAAAATATCATTCACATGTTAAAAAAAATGTCCAAAACTTTTGTCTACAGAAAGTTCACATGTTTAAAAAAATGAAGTATCTACAGAAAGTTCATATGTTTAAAAAAATGAAGTATATACAGAAAGTTCTTCCACGGGGACTTGTGTCCTAGTAGTATCCAGGCCAAGAAAATCGTGCACCCTTTTGATTTGCTGCACATTTGATACTATGCATGCATCAACGATTGCATCATTTATTGGAACGAGCACGCGGAGAAAATTAGTTGTCCAGTGTGCAATGCTTCTCGAAACAAGAAGTACAGAAAGAAAGCTCTTCAGAAAGTTATCTGCTACTGATCCTGAGGAAGAAAGCTCAAGCGCAGGCTTGGATGTCAATTTGCGCCGTGACATGGCGACGACACGATAGCAACCGACCTCCTTGGGTGGCAACCTGATGAGTATCTTGTCAATGATGTCCTTGAGCAGGTCCTCGAGCAAGGTCATGCCTCTCCTGCCCGGCATTGTAGTGCGCCGTCGACTCCGTCGGTTAGAAAGACACACCAAGATTTACCCCAATAACAACTTGTATCAAGAAGAGAAGCAAGTAAATTGACAGAAAGCATAAGTTGTGCATTGATCAACAATGTCAAGTAAATTTACATGGGTCTTGATTATAGATTGAAAATTTCAAATGATGAATGTGTGTAGGATGTGAAGAGAGTGGATGCAACCAACTCAAGACTTTGTGTTCGCTAGTGAAAACAGAACTGACGGGTAAACGGAATTATACACTGGACTGAAGCCAAATACACTAGTGAAGATAGAGTGACGGCTAAACTAAAGCCATATACAGCGCTAGCTTAACAAAAAATGGAATTGGAAAGCGAGACCCTCGGAAGGTCCTGGGACGGTAGCGAGCTATGTGCGCATCATGAGCATGTTCTGTCGCTTATAATTAACTAGCTTGAGCGCTAGCTGAAGGTGGAGAGAGTAAATCAAGAGAACGCACCCTAGGAGAGGGAGAGAGAGAGAGACAACAATGGCTAGTTTTGGCGGCGATAGTGCTCACCACCATTGGGGGAGAACGTGGTGGAGAAGGCGCTTGTCAGAGCAGCGGCTCGGTTGAGTGAGTGAGGCAACGCCAGGGCAGAGGGTCAAGCCGTGTCGGCGTCGTGCTCTTCCGCGACTAGGCTAGGAGGAGAGCTGGAGTTGGATGCTATACAACGAAGTTCTAGTGTGTGGAGGGAGGTAAGCAAGCTCAATCCGGTATGCGGGAGGCAGGGCAGGAGCCGCATCGTCAAGGTGGATGGGCATGTCGAGACGGAAGCTGAGCTGACCTGTAGGGAGTAAGTAGATGTGACGTCACGCATGTGTTTTTTTAATTTTGTTTATATTTCAGAAAATATATTTTGGTCAATTTTTTAAAAGTGCTCATTGCACATTTAAAATTTGTTCAATAAACAAAGTTTGCTCTACTCCTAGAAGATGTTTGCACCATTCAAGGGTGGTGTGCCGCCCGTGGCCATCGACAATGGTTAGCGACGGCTGGCGCCAGCGGAGCTCACGCAAGAATGCGGGTGTGTCACACTTCGTCATGACATGGTGATGGCACGGCAGCGGCCAACATCCTTCGGCAGAAACCTGATGAGTATTTTTTCAACGATCTCCTCGGGCAGGGCCGCGCCACTCCTTGCCGGTATCATAGTGCTCTGTCGACTCCGCTCAGTTGGAAAGACACGACAAGATTTTGTCCAACAATGGCTTGAATCAAGAAGAGAGGCAAGTAAGGTGAAAGAAAGCGTAAGTTTTACATTAATGAGTATTTTTAATGATGCTATAAATACAATTATTCAAACAGGAATATTTTCAAACAACGAGAGAGCTCCAAGTCTTCATTTTATTGTGTGATCTCGGCCATAGTTTCATCTTGGACTTCCCCACCCTCAGATTTGAGTGTGATCTTGGCCACTAATCTCCGTCGATTGGTTAGTGTGTTGCTTTGCTCTCTTACTCATTTGATCCATCATGTCGTATATTAAATCTCTTCATGTCTTCACATTCCACTTCTAATTGCTGTAGTTGACCAGGCTAAAATGATGTCTCAGGTCTTGTGGAAGGTCCACACCGCACGATGAATACAAGTACAAAAATACGGAGGATGAAAGTAAACATTTCTTGGTGCTTATGTTGGGCGATTTCCAACACGATGTGGTAACTAATATCTATTGTTAGATTTTGTGCAACTCTGTCATGTTTTGCTTCATATGCATTTAGGGATTAGCTATTTTCCTAAGCATAAATTAAAAGTACGTTTACATGCATGGATCTTTATTATACATTGACACGTGCAAGTGATGAAGGTGTGGAAAGAGTGGATGCAACCAGATCTAGACTTGGTATTCACTAGTGAAAACGGAAGTGACAGCTAAACCGAATTATACACTGAACTAAAGCCAAATACTCTAGTGAAAACAGAGTGCCGGCTAAACTAAAGCCACATACAGTGTTAGCTTAACAGAAACTGGACTCGGAAGGCGAGACCCCACTAGTAGAAAACGACCCATTAGCCCCGGTTCCAGAGGCCCTTTAGCCCCGGTTATGGAACCGGGACTAAAGCCCAAAAACTTTAGTCCCGGTTCACATACGAATCGGGATAGAAGGGGCTCCACGTGGCCGCTGCAGGGCGCCCAGGAAGGAGGATCTTTAGTCCTGGTTGGTGGTACCAACCGGAACCAAAAGGCATCCACACGTCAGCATCTGGCAGGAGCTGGGATTTTT
>NC_057813.1:744600027-744616536 GCF_018294505.1 Triticum aestivum
GTTTTGGGGGGTTAATTTAGGGGTTTCATATCGTGTTAGCTAGCTAATAGAGAGAAGTGTCCTCTCCTTCTCCGTGCTTGGTCGATGCTAGCTACTATACATATAGAGAGATCTCAACACGGTAGCTAGTAAGCAAATGAAGGAACCATTAATTACACAAGATCTTCATGAACATATACAGAGAGGAGTAACCTCTCTTTCTCCGAGAGATTGGTCGAACAACAAGTTTTCGTATATCTATCCGATGCTACTAGCTACATATATACAATATAAGATCTCTTACAATCCCAAACATCTCATGTCTATATCAATTTCCACATGGTATTCTCCGGCTTTATGTATGACGTGGTCAAGAAAGAATCCCGCCAATTCCCCTTGAATTGCTCGTATGCGATCATGTGGTAGGAGTTCATCCCGCATCCGCCAGACCTAATTTGAAGAAGGAGGTCAATACATATATATGAATGAAACTAAACACAAATGATGGTAATAAAATAAACCTGTGAATATTATTGCTTACGCACTTCATATTGTTTTTTAGAGTAGCCCGCTTAGAGGCCTCGCGTTGCAGATGAACTCGCTGAAGGAAATATGCCCTAGAGGCAATAATAAAGTTATTATTTATTTCCTTACTTCATGATAAATGTTTATTATTCATGCTAGAATTATATTAACCGGAAACTTAGTACATGTGTGAATACATAGACAAAACATAAGTGTCCCTAGTATGCCTCTACTTGACTAGCTCGTATATCAAAGATGATTATGTTTCCTAACTATAGACATGTGTTGTCATTTGATGAATGGGATCACATCATTAGGAGAATGATGTGATGGATGAGACCCATTCATTAGCTTAGCATTATGGTCGTTATAGTTTCATTGCTACTGCTTTCTTCATGACTTATACATGTTCCTCAGACTATGAGATTATGCAACTCCCGAATACCGGAGGAACACCTTGTGTGCTATCAAACGTCACAACGTAACTGGGTGATTATAAAGATGCTCTACAGGTGTCTCCGAAGGTGTTTGTTGGGTTGGCATAGATCGAGATTAGGATTTGTCACTCGGTATATCGGAGAGGTATCTCTGGGCCCTCTCGGTAATGCACATCACTATAAGCCTTGCAAGCAATGTGACTAATGAGTTAGTTGCGGGATGATGCATTACGGAACGAGTAAAGAGACTTGCCGGTAACGAGATTGAACTAGGTATGATGATTAATTACGACGATCGAAACTCGGGCAAGTAACATACCGATGACAAAGGGAACAACGTATGTTGTTATGCGGTTTGACCGAGAAAGATCTTCGTAGAATATGTGGGAGCCAATATAAGCATCCAGGTTCCGCTGTTGGTTATTGACCGGAGATATGTCTCGGTCATGTCTACATAGTTCTTGAACCCATAGGGTCCGCATGCTTAACATTCGATGACGATCGGTATTATGAGTTTATATGTTTTGATGTAATTAAAGAAGGTTGTTCCGAGTCCCGGATGACATCACGGACATGACGAGGAGTCTCGAAATGGTCGAGACATAAAGATTGATATATTGAAAGGTTATATTCGGGCACCGGAAAGGTTCCCAGGGTCACCGGATAAATACCGGAGTACCGGGGAGTTACCGGAACCCCCCTGGGGGGTCAATGGGCCTTCATGGGCCTTAGTGTAAATAGAGGGCAGCAAGGGAGCTGTGGGGTGCGCCCCTCTAGGCCCAAACCGAATTGGTTTAGGGCTTGGGGGGCCGTCCCCCTCTTTCCTTCTCCCTTCCTCCTCTTTCCTTCCCCTCCTAGTTGGACTAGGAAAGGGGGAACCTAATCCTAGTAAGAGTAGGATTCCCCCCTTGGGGCGCACCCTATGAGGCCGCCGGCCCCCTCCCCTTGCTCCTTTATATACGGGAGGGGGGCACCCCTAGAACACACAAGTTGATTGTTTAGCCGTGTGCGGTGCCCCCCTCCACAGATTTCCACCTCGGTAATATCGTTGTAGTGCTTAGGCGAAGCCCTGCGTCAGTAACTTCATCATCACCGTCATCACGCCATCGTGCTGACGAAACACTATGTCGAACTCAGCTGGATCTAGAGTTCGCGGGACGTCACCGAGCTGAACGTGTGCAGATCACGGAGGGCCCGTACCTTCGGTGCTAGGGTCGGTCAGATCGTGAAGACATACGACTACATCAACCGCGTTGTCATAACGCTTCCGCTTTCGGTCTACAAGGGTACTTAGACAACACTCTTCCCTCTCGTTGCTATGCATCCCCTAGATAGATCTTGCGTGATCATAGGAATTATTTTGAAATTACTGCGTTCCCCAACAATGGCATCGGAGTAAGGTCTATGCGTAGATGTTATATGCACGAGTAGAACACAAAGAGTTATGGGCGATAATAGTCATACTGCTTACCAACATGTCATACTTTGATTCTGCGGTATTGTTGGATGAAGCGGCCTAGACCAACATTACGCGTACGCTTACGCGAGACTGGTTCTACCGACGTGCTTCACACACATGTGGCTAGTGGGTATCTGTTTCTCCAATTTTAGTTGAATCGAGTGTGGCTACGCCCGGTCCTTGTTGAAGGTTAAAACAGCACACTTGACGAAAAATCGTTGTGGTTTTTGATTCGTAGGTAAGAACGGTTCTTGCTAAGCCCGTAGCAGCCACGTAAAACTTGCAACAACAAAGTAGAGGACGTCTAACTTGTTTTTCCAGGGCATGTTGTTATGTGATATGGTCAAGACATGATGCTATATTTTATTGTATGAGATGATCATGTTTTGTAACAGAGTTATCGGCAACTGGCAGGAGCCATATGGTTGTTGCTTTATTGTATAAAATGCAATCGCCATGTAATTGCTTTACTTTATCACTAAGTGGTAGCGATAGTCGTGGTAGACATAGTTGGCGAGACGACAACGATGCTTCGACGGAGATCAAGGTGTCAAGCCGGTGACGATGGTGATCATGACGGACGGTGCTTTGGAGATGAAGATCAAAGGCACGAGATGATGATGGCCCTGTCATATCACTTATATTGATTGCATGTGATGTTTATCCTTTATGCATCTTATTTTGCTTAGTTCGGCGGTATCATTATAAGATGATCTCTCACTAAATTTCAAGGTATAAGTGTTCTCCCTGAGTATGCACTGTTGCGACAATTCGTCGTGCCGAGACACCATGTGAGGATCGGGTGTGATAAGCTCTACGTTCACATACAACGGGTGCAAGCCAGTTTTGCACACGCAGAATACTCGGGTTACACTTGACGATCCTAGCATATGCAGATATGGCCTCAGAACACTGGAGACCGAAAGGTCGAGCCTGAATCATATAGTAGATATGATTAACATAGAGATGTTCACCATTGAAGACTACTCCATCTCACGTGATGATCAGACAAGGTTTAGTTGATTTGGATCACGTGATCACTTAGATGATTAGAGGGATGTCTATCTAAGTGAGAGTTCTTAAGTAATATGATTAATTGAACTTTAATTCATCATGAACTTAGTCATGGTAGTATTAGCATATCACTACTAGGGAAAACCCTAGTAGTAGCGCGTGTTTTGAGGCTAGCAGCAGCGCGGGTGGCCGCGCTACTAATAAGGCGCTACAGCTAACTCATAGTAGTAGCGCGGCCCTTACCCGCGCTACTACTGTTGACGATATCAGCAGCGCTTTTTAAGAACGCGCTACTATTAACTAGCTGTAGCGATTTCGCCATCCCTCGCTACTGCTATATCTTTCATCATTTTCCCATTACCCCTTTCCCTTTCAGTTTCCCTTTCAGATACTAGATACTAGGTACTGCTAGTAGATATCAAATTCATAAACCATTACTAGGTAGTACTCCCTTCATTCCAAATTACTCGTCGTGGTTTTAGTTCAAACCACGACGAGTAATTTGGAACGAAGGGAGTACTAGATAACAATTTCATGCATAGTCAACATGCATCCTCAAGCAGTACAAGGTCATATCAACGGCCATCATCATATGTAGTTCTAGATGCTATCGACGACGATCATCATATGTAGTTCTAGATGACATAGCCACACACATATATGTAGTTCTAGATGATATAGCCACACACACATATATGTAGTTCTAGATGATATCGAAGACAATCATCATCCTCAAGCCTAGGCGGTTGGTGTTTGTGATAGTAATTAGGATGGCCTGTCCAACACGAAAATTCTTGCCATCGAGGAATTTCTTCCACCCAACCGAGTTTAAGTATGTGCGACCGTCCGTGTCCACGCGGTAAGTACAGGTTGTGACAGAGCCCCTTGCAGTAAGGCGTAGTCCAGCCGAGCCTTCTTCATCAGACTCGATACCATAATTCACAGATATGCTCTTTGCCAATTTCTAAATAAGAAAAACATATCAATTAATAAATAGCCTCGCAAATAAGTACATATGGATTATCTACACTATTAATAGTTTCCTTAGATTCTACACTAATAAGCATGTGATCGAACTCTACACTAAAACATATCATCGACTAGATTCCACACAACATACCATATCATTGGACTATACACTAAGTAATTCATCGGATAATTTGCATTTGTAAGTATAACATACCATATCATGTCGATCAACCATGGTATTTGTCAAGCGGGTCACGAATGGCACCCCGACAAAGTCAGCACATGGCGGAATTATGTCCCACAGGTTGGACACCTCCTCCTCACTCAGCCTTGTTCTTTGAGCTACGATGGCTTCATGAAGTGGGTCCTCATCATCTTCATCGAGTGGGTCCTCATTATCTTCATCATCTTCATCATCTTCATCATCTTCCACCAGGTTGAGATAAATGACAGCTAGCTTGGGTCTTTCTGCTCGGAAGGAGAAGCTGATCAACTCACCACCAGTAAGACGCATGCGAGCGACGAAACGGGCCCATCCATCTCCTCCAATCTGCGACATATTGCGTCCTTTCTCGACCTCCATAGTGTACACCCCCCAGGAGCCTCAAATGTCACAGTGTCTCCTGTCAGCTTGTTGAATTTCAACCTCACATTGCATGGGACGATCTGTGTAAAATAAGCAAAATGACACAATGCAGTAATGCCAACACTAAAAATAAAACAGTTATTACATTTCATCTAATTTCTTACCGCCGCATGACGAAAACTCGGCTGGAAGTAGATGCCGAACAACTTGCCAGTTGCAAGGCTGCTGGCGCATCTTGACTTGCACAGTCGACATAGTGGTGGTGGTGGTGGCTCCATTTTTCCTAAAGCAATATGAGCAAAGGATTAACGATCAACTAAATCAAAATGTTCTAAGTGAACTAAATCAACTAGCCTACTAAATCAACTAAATCAAAATGTTCTAAATCAACTAAATCAACTAGCCTACTAAATCAACTAAATCAAAATGTTCTAAGTCAACTAAATCAACTAGCGTACTAAATCAACTAAATCAAAATGTTCTAAATCAACTAAATCAACTAGCCTACTAAATCAACTAAATCAAAATGTTCTAAATCAACTAAATGAACTAGCCTACTAAATCAACTAAATTAAAATGTTCTAAGTCAACTAAATCAACTAAATGAACTAGCCTACTAAATCAACTAAATCAAAATGTTCTAAGTCAACTAAATCAACTAGCCTACTAAATCAACTAAATTATATCAACTAAATCAAAATGTTGCATATGAACTAGCCTACTAAATCAAAATGTAGCGGGCAGGATGGAGAAGGAGGGGCGACTCGAGGAGGGAGAAGAGAGTAGGATGGAGGAGGAAGGCGGAGCGAGGAGGGGCCGGCCGGCGCGGCCAGTGGAGGGAGGACGGAGGAGGAAGGCGGAGCGAGGAGGGGTCGGCCAGCGGCGAGTGGAGAGGGAGGACAGAGGAGGAGGCCGGTATCGAGTCTAGCAAGGAGGAGGAGGTGACGGCGCGCGACGCAGACGGAGGAGGGGCGACGGGGGTGGACCAGCGCGCGGCGCAGACGGAAGATTGAGTGTGTGACTGTGTGAGTGGATCGGATAGAGGAGATGGGGGTGGGAGATGAATGGCTTAGCAGTAGCGCGCTGTAGGAAAATACACTACTGCTAAGCTATCTAGCAGCAGCGCCTTTCACAATAAAGCGCTACTGCTATGTGTCAGCATGTAAAAATAGACTTTGTTCAATATATCAAAAATACATCGATCATCAACGATCTTTTTTTGTACAATCTGATTTGTCAATATGAGTCCTCACCGGTTTAGGAACATGTGAAGACTCATATTGCAGCCACAAATTCTACACATAGAGTTCAATGAAGACCAAGTGCTTGTCAAAGTTTGAGAAGTAACATATTTAAGGTGGTTGATACTCTCTTCACGGAGTGAGGTGGGACTAAATTTTTGTAGGAAACTTAGCAGTAGCGCTTATCTGAGAAATGCGCTGCTACTATGCTACATAGCAGTAGCGCACGTCGTTATAATGCGTTGCTGCTATAACTAGCCTCGCGGTGGCCTCGTGGGAATTATAGCAGCATCGCGTCTTTGAGCGGGCGCGCTACTGCTATATTTGTATCAGTAGCGAGTTTCGGCTGGGCACGCTACTGCTAATTAGCAGCAGCGCCTTATTTTAAAGCGCGCTGCTGATAAGATTCTGTGTATAGGCTTTTCCCTAGTAGTGTATCTATGTTGTAGATCAATAGCACGCGATGTAGCTCCCCGTTTATTTTTTATATTTTCCTAGAGAAATATAAGTTGAAAGATGATAGTAGCAATGATGCGGACTGGGTCCATGATCTGAGGATTTTCCACATTGCCGCACAGAAAAATTATGTCCTTGATGCACCGCTAGGTGAAAGAACTATTACAGGAGCAGATGCAGATGTTATGAACATTTTGACAAGCTCGGTATGATGACTACTTGATAGTTTAGTGCACCATGCTTTACGGCTTAGAACCAGGACTTCAAGAATGTTTTGAACGCCATGGAGCATATAAGATGTTGCAAGAGTTGAAATTAGTATTTTATACTCATGCCCGTGTCAAGAGGTATGAGGCCTCTGATAGTACTTTGCCTACAAGATGGAGGAGAATAGCTGATCCAGTGAGCATGTGCTCAAATTGTCTGGGTACTACAATTGCTTGAATTAAGTGGGAGCTAATCTTCTAGATAAGATAGTAATTGACAAAGTTCTATAGTCACTATCACCAAGTTACTAGAACTTCATGATGAACAATAATATGCAAGGGATGACGAAAACAATTCCCAAGCTCTTTGAGATCCTAAAATCGGCGAAGGTAGAAATCAAGAAAAGCATCAAGTGTTGATGGTTGACAAGACCACTAGTTTCAAGAAAAAGGGCAAAGGGAAGAAGGGGAACTTCAAGAAGAACGGCAAGCAAGTTGCTTCTCAAGTGAAGAAGCCCAAGTCTGGACCTAAGCCTGAAACTAAGTGCTTCTACTGCAAAGGGACTGGTCACTGGAAGTGGAACTACCCTAGATACTTTTCTCACTCGTAGCGATGCCTAAGTCTGTTCGAATCATGTTAGCAATTGCCGCATCTGGCAAATGAATAACAAAACTTCATTCCTTAATGGATTTATTAAAGAAGAGTTGTATATGATGCAACCAGAAGGTTTTCTCAATCCTAAAGGTGCTAACAAAATGTGCAAGCTCCAGCGATCCATCTATGGACTGGTGCAAGAATCTCGGAGTTGGAATATACGATTTGATAAGTTGATCAAAGCATATACTTTTATACAGACTTGCGGTGAAGCATGTATTTACAAGAAAGTGAGTGGGAGCACTACAACCTTTCTGATAAGTATATGTGAATGACATATTGTCGATCGGAAATGATGTAGAATTTTCTGGAAAGCATAAAGGAGTGTTTGAAAGGAGTTTTTCAAAGAAATACCTCGGTGAAGCTACTTACATATTGAGCATCAAGATCTATAGAGATAGATCAAGACGCTTCATAAGTTTCTTCAATGGGTACATACCTTGACAAGTTTTTGAAGTAGTTCAAAATGGAACAGTCAAAGAAAGAGTTCTTGCCTTTGTTGCAAGGTGTGAAGTTGAGTAAGACTCAAAGCCTAACCTCAACAGAAGATAGAGAGAGAATGAAAGTCATTCCCTATGCCTCAGCCATAGGTTCTATAAAGTATGCCATGCTGTGTACCAGACCTATTGTATACCCTCCCCTGAGTTTGGCAAGGGAGTACAATTTTGATCTCGGAGTAGATCACTGGACAGCGGTCAAAATTATCCTTAGAGGACTAAGAAAATATTTCTCGGTTATGGAGGTGATAAAGAGTTCGTCGTAAAGAGTTACGTTGATGCAAGTTTTTACACCAATTCGGATGACTCTAAGTCTCAATCTGGATACATATTGAAAGTGGGAGCAATTAGCTAGAGTAGATCCATGCATAGCATTGTAGATATTGACTCTAGTAAACATGATCACACATTAGTACTCTTTGGGTGTTAATCACATAGCGATGTGAACTAGATATTGACTCTAGTAAACCCTTTGGGTGTTGGTCACATGATGATGTGAACTATGGGTGTTAATCACATGGTGATGTGAACTATTGGTGTTAAATCACATGGCGATGTGAACTAGATTATTGACTCTAGTGCAAGTGGGAGACTAAAGGAAATATTCCCTAGAGGTAATAATAAAGTTATTATTTATTTCCTTATTTCATGATAAATGTTTGTTATTCATGCTAGAATTGTATTAAATGGAAACTTAGTACATGTGTGAATACATAGACAGAACATAAGTGTCCCTAGTATGCCTCTACTTGACTAGCTCGTTTATTAAAGATGGTTATGTTTCGTAACTATAGACATGTGTTGTCATTTGATGAACGGAATTACATCATTAGGAGAATGGTGTGATGGACAAGACCCATTCGTTAGCTTAGCATTATAATCGTTATAGTTTCATTGCTACTGCTTTCTTCATGACTTATACATGTTCCTCAGACTATGAGATTATGCAACTCCCAAATACCGTAGGAACACCTTGTGTGCTATCAAGCGTCACAACATAACTGGGTGATTATAAATATGCTCTACAGGTGTCTCCGAAGGTGTTTGTTGGGTTGGCATAGATCGAGATTATAATTTGTCACTCCATATATCGGAGAGGTATCTCAGGGCCCTCTCGGTAATGCACATCACTATAAGCCTTGCAAGCAATGTGACTAATGAGTTAGTTGTGGGATGATGCATTACGGAACGAGTAAAGAGACTTGCCGGTAACGAGATTGAACTAGGTATGATTATACCGACGATCGAATCTCGGGCAAGTAACATACCGATGACAAAGGGAATAACGTATGTTGTTATGCGGTTTGACCGATAAAGATCCGCATAGAATATGTGGGAGCCAATATGAGCATCCAGGTTCCGCTGTTGGTTATTGACCGGAGATATGTCTCGGTCATGTCTACATAGTTCTCGAACCCGTAGGGTCCGCACGCTTAACGTTCGATGACAATCGGTATTATGAGTTTATGTGTTTTGATGTACCGAAGGTTGTTCGGAGTCCTAGATGAGATCACGGACATGACGAGTAGTCTCGAAATGGTCGAGACATAAAGATTGATATATGGAAGGTTATATTCGGGCACCGGAAAGGTTCCGGGGGTCACCGGATAAATACTGGAGTACCGGGGAGTTACCGGACCCCCCCGGGGGGTCAATGGCCTTCATGGGCCTTAGTGGAAATAGAGGGCAGCAAGGGAGCTGTGGGGCGCCCGCCCTAGGCCCAAACCAAATTAGTTTAGGGCTTGGGGGGCCGGCCCCCTCTTTCCTTCTCCCTTCCTCCTCTTTCCTTCCCCTCCTAGTTGGACTAGGAAAGGGGGAACCTACTCCTAGTAAGAGTAGGATTTCTCCCTTGGGGCGCACCCTATGAGGCCGCCGACCCCCTCCCCTTGTTCCTTTATATACGGGGAGGGGGGCACCCCTAGAACACACAAGTTGATTGTTTAGCCGTGTGCGGTGCCCCCTCCACAGATTTCCACCTCGGTCATATCATTGTAGTGCTTAGGCGAAGCCCTACGTCAGTAACTTCATCATCACCGTCATCACACAGTCGTGCTGACGAAACTCTCCCTCGAATTCAGCTGGATCTAGAGTTCGTGGGACGTCACCGAGCTGAATGTGTGCAGATCGCGGAGGTGCCGTACCTTCGGTGCTAGGATCGGTCGGATCATGAAGACGTACGACTACATCAACCGCGTTGTCATAACGCTTCCGCTTTCGGTCTACAAGGGTACATAGACAACACCCTCCCCTCTAATTGCTATGCATCACCTAGATAGATCTTGCGTGACCATAGGATTTTTTTTGAAATTACTGCATTCCCCAACACTCGCAAACGTAGTGTCCACAAAAATCATTCCCGACTTCCTGACACAAGCACTTTACGAGAAATAGAGTTCAATCAAACTGATAATCAAGCATGTTAAATGGTATTAATGAAACTATAATCAATGGGAGATGCGCGGAACTAGCTAGTAGTACTTACTTTCGGGTGTGTAAATCGCAACTCCCTCGGCAGTCCCGGAACAATTGCGGTGAACTCTTTCCAAACCCTGCCAGACAAAGAAAATAATACCTTGATATCAGGAAATGAACAAAGTTCCCGATATGGTGCGATAATAATCGATTGAACTTACTTCTAGAGCATTTTGTCTAGAGTCTAAGATAGTTACTAATCCCCGCTCAACCTTAATCTCTAGCAGAATAAAGTGGAAGCTACACACGCATGCATAAATCATCAATTACATTACTATAACCTCGAGTAAGGGAAACCGAATATGCACAAGACAGTAACACTCACTTGAAGTTGTAAGGAAAGAGTATTTTCTCTTTGTTTTGATTTTTAAGCAATGATTGTAGCAAGTTGTCCTTGGTATTCATGACTCTATTTTTAATCGTCCATTCATGTATGATATTTGGGTTAATGAATCCAATGTCATAGATTTGTGCTTTTCTGCATTCGACGATCTTCAATTTGCATAATATAGTGAGGATAATTATATATACATGCAATGAAAGGGCTGAGCTATATATAGAGACTTAATTACAGAAGTAGTACATACAAATAGTAGCAAGTCAGGAGTGTTTTGTCGAGGGCCTTTTGATTGTATAGCTAGAATAACTCATCAAATTCAACAGACAACAGATCAGTTCCAACGAGGTCGTGCTCCTCTTTAATTCTCAGCGTCAAAGTATCCTTCCCAAACTCGCTGCAGGTTTTCATGCACCATTGATGGAATCTTTGCATCATCGTTGTTAGAGGAGGATGACCAGGTTTGATGAGAGGCTGCCCATACTGGTATCTGAATTTGTCCACCTCCATTGTTTCAAACTATACGTCATCGCTCAGGTAATCAGCAGGATTGGTACCGGGCACCATCCCCGGATGATTAGCAACGATATCGCTAGACACCTTGATCGGGGGGCATGATTGGTTCGCCTGTTCGCCAAGCTGGGGATATTTTTCCCACTTCTTCGTTCTGCTAACCTTGCATCACTACAAGTACTTCCCGACCGCTCTGCTTCCTTATATGTCCTTTAAATAATGCTCTCATCGTTGGATTGCGACGGAGGCGGTGATGGTCGCTTCAGGGCGTCGATAGTGTGCTTCAGTTTCACCGGATCTATCAATTCCTTCGGAGGTGGAGGTTTCTTTGCAAAAAATTCACTCACTTCGGCCGCACAGATTTCGTCGTTTTCCTTGTCGGTCCTCTCATATGGTAACTTTTCCAGAGGCTTGAGAGATGGACCATATCTGAATTGCCTTGCGCCTCAGCTTGTACTGCTAGCCGCCGGAGCGGCGGCTTCTTTCTTCCATTGTTGCTGACAAGGCGGAGAAGGAGGCGGAGTGCTCTGACACGCCGGAGGAGCCGCAACGGTGGCGGCTCTCTTGAGCCGTTGCTAACGAGGTGGAGGAGGAGGCGAAGTGCTCCGACGCGCCGGAGGAGGCGAAGGAGGAGGAGGTGGAGTGCCCTCACGCGCCAGAGGAGGCGGAGTGCCCTGATCACTCCCCGGAGGAGGAGGAGGAGGAGGAGTGCCCTGACTCGTCGGAGGAGGAGTGGGAGGAGGAGGAGGCGTCTAGTTTGGAAGCTTGATGTACTCCTTCCTCCATAGACATGTACTCCTCAAAGCATAGAGCAGCTGATTCTCCCCTTCACATGTAGGGTGGTCAAGCTCCAGCTCCTCACATCCCTCCATTATTTCATCCATCGTCACAACAGCAAAGCCATGTGGAGTCGGACGGCAGTGAAAAGTTCTGTCAGCTTGAGGAGGTGCAACAGAGACAACAACTGTCTTCAAAGTGAGGTTCTGGCATTTCGTCATTAGCTCGCAATGTTGAGCCTCCGTGATAGTATCCACGGGGTAGCGAGGAGCCGTGAAATCAGGCTGAGCGAGCTCCATGGAAGCCACGCTGCTTCTCCGTTGAGATGGTGGGGTAGCTTCTGGGGTAGCTTCGTGTCGCTGAGATGGTTGGCCGACAGCTGAAAGTTCCTCTAGCTTCGCTATCATGCATTGAGCTTCTGCATTTCGCTCACCTACGCTTTCCTCTTTCTCTTTGGGGTTCTATAACCGCCTACGCCGGGAATCCCAACCACCCACGGAACGGAGCCTGGTGTGCCTCGTGTTCGTCCAGGGTGCTCAGGATTTCCGAGGGCCTCAGTCAGCTCGTCCTTCCCTGTGTCGGGAATGAACGTCCCTTCATGCGCTGCGGTGATATAATCCTGAAGGTTCTTGACAGGTATTGCAAGTTGCTCATTCGTCCAACGGCACTCCCCTGTTTCAGGGTCCAAAGTTCCCCCAACCCCGAAGAACCAAGTCTTTGAATAGTCTGGCCAGTTCAATGTCGCTGGTTGGACCCCTTTAGCAAGCAGGTCTTGCTCAGCTTTGTCCCACAATGGCCGGGCTTTGAGGTAGCCACCTGACCCCGTGTGATGGTGATACTGCTTCGTTGCAGCATTTTTCTTGTTTGTCTCTGATATTTTCTTACCCTTCTCTGATCTCTTGTAGGCCACAAATACGGGCCAGTGATCTCTTATCTTCTCAAATTGGCCGATGAATTCTGGAGTCTTCCCTTTGTCGACAAATGTTGTGATCAACTATTTCTTACACCTACTGAATATATCTGCCATCTTCTTAAGAGCACATGACTTGACCTTTGGCTCTATAACTGGCTTATTCGGACCCTCCTCTGGCGGTAGGGTCAAATTTGCCTTCAGCGAGGTCCAAAGATCATCTTTCTGTCTATCGGTGACATAAGAAACTTCAGGGTCGTCCTTAGGCTTATTCCATTTCTAGATGGTGATCGGGATGCTGTCCCTAACAATAGCTCCACACTGAGCAACAAATGCGTCCTTGGTCCGCTTGGGTTCAATCGGTAGGCCACCATCCGCGAGTTCTGTGACCGTGAACCTTTCATCCTGGCGCAACCTTTTCTTCGGGCCTCGTCTTGTTACAGAAGTTTGGCTCAATCCGGAGGGCTATAAAAGAAGATAGAAGCGTTAATATATGTACATACCAAAACAATTAATGCTAGTTAGCACAAGCTTAATTAATATATATACCTCACCGGACTTTGCAACAGCTCCCTCCTCCGTTCGGTCACCGGAGCCGTCATCACGGTCTCCTTATTCCTCCGCTATTCCGTCACTGGACTCGTCATGATCTTGTCCTTCCACTACTAGGAAAAAGGCTAGTAGTAGCGCTGGAAAACTGCCTACTAGTAGCGCTGGTACACGCGCTACTACTATCGTGCTACAACTAAATGGTTAGTAGTAGCGCTGGTGCACCCGGGCTACTACTAAAAAGTTAGTAGTAGCGCTGGTGCACCCGCACTACTACTAACCTAACTACTAGTAGCGCTCACTTATTTCCCATCCTACAACTAACCTCACTACTAGTAGCACTCACTTATTTCCATGCCACTACTAACAATTTAGGAATTTTAAAAAATATAAGTTAGATGTAGTATTCATGGATGGCAATACTTCCAGTGCAAACCAAACCAACGTCAACATTCTCAAGATTCCATTTCACATCAGACACACACAACCATCATCGAAAGGCGGATACCTTCCCTGGTGTTTCATCACCAACCTAAACAGACCACTTCCCTAGATGTATCTACCAAGGCTCAGAGCTTAGACGCCAGTGGACCCAAATCCTCCCTCCTCCCGGACGGTGGCATCAAGGTCCTCCACCTCGGCGACCTCCGATGTCGAAATCACCTCAACAGTCATCTACACGACGTGGCCACCGGCTTCACAGAGAAGTCCGCCTCTGAGTGGTTGAAGAGCACAGCGCCCACCGGCCGTGCTAGTCAGCGTCGATCACCCCTGCGCCCACGTCGAGAAAGTGAAAACTTGTTAGTACGCAAATTGCATTAGTTCAACTAAATGGTATATTCCAATTCACAAGACCCATTAAGTTAAGATCCCTTCTCATCTAGCAATTTAAAGGGGCTCATGCCAAAAATATATGCTTAATTCCTCACTGGCTATTCAAACTAAATGGTCCAAGAACTTTGAGACAATCAATAGCCTTTCTACTTGATCTCCGCTAGCTACTTTGGATTCAACAAGAAAAGGAACATTTATTTGAACTGAAAGAACAAGCAGGCAAGCATGCTATCAATCTTTTGTCTAGAATCTCACAAAATGCACCTGTGAAGTGTACTCTAACAATCGACATGGCCCATCTCCTCATGATTAAGGACTCTAGCTGAGCCGACAACATGGAGCAAGATGTAGTCGTTTCCGAGCATGAACCCTTGGCTGTCATCAATGAACCTGCAACATCCATCATGCCCATTGTAAAATATGTTAGTTTCAGATAAGAAAAGAACTGAACTCTGAACATATGATGTTATCTAAATCCTTACTTTATGGAGTAAAGATTCCAGGAGATGTCATCGGCAGCAAAAAAAGGCAATATATTTCACTGATTTTGGTGTTGCAACAATGTATATTCTTTATCACATTATAAGTCCTCACACCATCAACTATGACAAAATCTGAGAGTATAAGTCTAGTTACATTCACCCAAGTCCAAACATAAAATTTTGTCCAACATAGTACAGCCCACTTTGATAATTTCATAGGATTTAATATACCAAACGAAACCTGACAAGTGATATGTGTTTAAGTATCTACAGAACAGCCTCTAAAATTTTCATGTTGTAACTTTATTTTAATACCACCTCTAACAGGGCCTAATCTCCCATATCAAAATACTGTACCTAGGAACATATATTTCGGGAGAGCAAACTAAACTGATGGCTTCTCTCAAACCGTACATCCAAACGACACAAATAAATACTCTAAATAAACCTTGGAACTTTATATAAAACTTATGTGAAGGCGCCAACTCAAAATTCTGAGCCTAGCTAACTTATTTTTCAGATATAAGCTTGCTGTCCAGATTTGACAGTGCAGTTTTAACTGAACCAAGTTCAGTTTACAGCCAGAGTGTCACGCCCAATATGCGACCCTATCCAAAAAGGAACTCGAAGGTCCCACCAAGGATAGACCCGCATATTGAAACGCTTTTGCAAGGTGGATATCATTACATCAACATTACATAATAGATGGGGATACATACAAGAGGGCATACAATGCCACACGAATACAACATCATCATACATAAGATCAACATCCGACTACGGATGAAACACAAACAGAAGCTCAAACGACATCCACCCTGCTAGCCCAGGCTGCCGACCTGGAACCTATCCCCTGGTCGAAGAAGAAGCAGAAGCAGAACTCAAGCAAGCAAGCATCGCTCTCGCGTCATGATCATCGCATAACCTGTACCTGCAACTGTTGTTGTAGTAATATGTGAGCCACGAGGACTCAGCAATCCCATTACCATGGGTATCAAGACTAGCAAAGCTTAATGGGAAAAGAAGGGGTACAGTGGTGAGGTTGCAGCAGCAACTAAGCATATATGGTGGCTAACATACGCAAATAAGAGCGAGAAGAGAACAAGCGGAACGGTCGTGAAGCTAGCAATGATCAAGAGGTGATCCTGAACTCCTACGTACGTCAAACATAACCCAAAAACCGTGTTCACTTCCCGGACTCCGCCGAGAAGAGACCATCACGGCTACACACGCGGTTGATGCATTTTAATTCGGATCTGGTGTCAAGTTATCTACAACCGGACATTAACAAATTCCTATCTCCCCATAACCGCGGGCACGGCTTTCAAAAGTTTATACCCTGCAGGGGTGTCCCAACTTAGCCCATGATAAGCTCTCGCGATCAACGAAGGATATACCTTCTCCCAGGAAGACCCGATCAGACTCGGAATCCCGGTTTACAAGACATTTCGACAATGGTAAAACAAGACCAGCAAGACCGCCCGCTGTGCCGACAAATCCCGATAGGAGCTGCACATATCTCGTTCTCAGGGCACACCGGATGAGCAAGACGACGGGTTGGCATAGACCCTGGTTGCCCAGGGGGCGCCGGACATCGCTCGGTTTGGACCA
>NC_057813.1:744616857-744619492 GCF_018294505.1 Triticum aestivum
AAAATAAAGATGACCATCGAGAGCACGACTCCCAAGGGAAAAGGGCTAGGTGAGGCAAATGGTAAAACCAAGGTTGGGCCTTGCTGGAGGAGTTTTATTCAAAGCGAACTGTCAAGGGGGTCCCATAAATCACCCAACCGCGTAAGGAACGCAAAATACGGGAACATAGCACCGGTATGACGGAAACTAGGGCAGCAAGAGTGGAACAAAACACCAGGCATAAGGCCGAGTCTTCCACCCTTTACCAAGTATATAGATGCATTAATAATATAAGAGATATTGTGATATCCCAACAAAATCCTGTCCACCATGGAGCAATCTTCAACTTCACCTGCAACTAGCAACGCTATAAGAGGGGCTGAGCAAAGCGGTAGCATAGCCAAGCAATGGTTTGCTAGGAAGGGTGTCAAAGGTTAGAGGTTCATGGCAATTTGGGAGGCCTGATGAGCAAAAGATAGGTAGCGCAGCATAGCGATAGAACGAAGCAACTAGCATAGCAATGATAGCAGTGAGATCCAGGGTAGCGGTCATCTTGCCTGAAATCCCGCTAGGAAGAAGAACGAGTCCATTAAGAAGATGAAGCCACGAAGACAAACCAATCGTAGATGAACGAATCCTCACGATCCCAACGAAATGGGAAACTATCGAGAAGAAACACACAACATAGTAAACACACCGCACATGAACAAGGCATGATGCACAACAAGCATGATGCATGACAAGGCTACATGAAGCTACTCATGGCAAGAGATGATGCAAACAAGAGCAACACATCAAGACAAGTTTAAATGAGTCCGGGAACAACATATAATAAATCCGGTAAGTCCTCATATGCAAATTTCGAAGTTGGTCCAGATATGAATAAACCTTATGTTCAAGTTGTTAAACCGCAAGTTAAGATGCACAAGGATGATCTACACGAGATTCTAGTCAAATTACATATAAAGTTCATTTAATTTGGAGCTACGGCCTAGAAGATATGAACAAAACAAATTAAGCATGGCATTGATGCAAAATGCACCCAAACATCAAGCAAACACCTCAAAACATGGATGCAACATGATAATATGAAACTACATGCAAAATGAAGCAAGTTTCATATAGAGCACACTCAAAACGGAGCAACGGTTCAACACACACACTATACAAGGCATAACAACAATCTGTCCAAAACAGCAACTAGGTATATTGCAAGCACCTAAACAACATGCTACAGTACCACAATATGATAACAAAAGGCATGGACATGATGTACAGGTAAAGCATAACAAAACATGAACACTGAGCTATCTCCACAAATCACTAGAACATGCTCAAACACACATGGCAAGATTGCAAATAATAACAGTTTCAGTCATTAGCAGAAATAATATCAGGTTGCAATGTTTAGAGCTATCAAACAACATGTTACAGGAACTTATCATGGCAAACAAAGGCATGGAATGAACCTACTAAATGCATAGAACAAAAGTCCCTTACTGACTATGAGCCAAAAAGGCACAGAAAATATGATGGCACCCATGTAAACATGGCAAGTTATATGACAGATTCATACATGGCAGGAACAACAATAAGTAGGCATGTTGGTGAGCTTGTACCACTCACCACAGAGCATTACATGGCATGACAAGGCAATAAGCAGTAATAATACATGTTTATGAAGCTAAGCATGGCAAGAACAAGTTCATAGGGTGCATGGATCACTAGGAAATCACATGGCAAAACCGAACTTCATGTTAACAAGCTGACAACAACAATATTTAGCAACTTTGGAGCAAGATATGGACAATCTAAAGCAAGCTATAATTGCAACCAGGGGCATGGATGGATAGCTCATAACCATATGTATAAAACATCCTTACTGAAGTATCTCAAAATAAGCATGGATCTCTCTGTAGCATCAAGTTTACATGGCATATAAATAACAGCAGAACAGGGACTGAAATCAGCAACATCACGAGGCCTAGTTTACATGCTTGTGCTAGTCACCACATTGATCAAAAAAATACATGGCATACACCTCTGTAAAGATGGCATGGCATATTTCAAAACACATGTAGACATCAACATCATAGGATGCACACATCAAACATGGCAAAAATGGCAAATGAGCATGTTATAACAGTTTCAGCAGATCAACAGCAATATGCACTCTTGAAACGATGATTCAGGCATCAAGATGGACTCAAATGAACATGATGCAATGGAATGAAATGAAGTACTCGTCGAGACGAACAATTTGACATATTACACGCATGAAACGGAGCAGTATGCACAGAGTTATGATGCGATGAACAGGGCAACATAATGCTGAAAATATCAGGGACTTAGACGAGAAACGGGGTCAACCTTCGGGATCCGGATCTGGCACAGTTTTCGAGGTCACTAGAGTTTTGCCGGAGTTGGAGGAGACGGCGGCTGGAGCAGCGGGGAAGGCGAGGGAGAGCTCCCTTGGCCGGATCGGGCCGGATCCTAGCAGGGGCGGCACGGTGGAGGCGGGGGCGAGCTCGCCGGAGCTCGGGGCCGGCAAGGCGGAGGCGTGGGGCGCACCAGCGCGGCGGTGCGGAGGCTGATGGCGACCGGTGGCGGTGGGAGGACGGGCGCCGACGGGATTCGTGGCGAGGCCGGCGGCGGC
>NC_057813.1:744619869-744621412 GCF_018294505.1 Triticum aestivum
CGGCAGGGCCCCGCGCGGGCCTGGCGGGCCGGCGGCGGAGGTGGGTGGCGTGGTGCCACGTGGCGCGACGCCAGTGGCTGCGGGGCGGCGACGATTTCGTTCGGTGGCGGCGGACGTGTCCGGTGGCGGCGGAGGGCGATTTTTAGGGTTTGGATAGAATGACCCGAAAATTTCGGGGGAGGTCTAGTTTTATAGGTAGAGGGAGCTAGGAAGCTCCAAATGAGGTGCGGTTTTCGCCCACACGACCGTGATCGAACGACCGAGAGCATATAGGGGAGTTTGCTGGGCTTTGGGCCACTTTGGAAGGGGTGTTGGGCTGCACACAAAAGAGGCTTTTATGGTTACCCGGTTAACTGTTGGAGTATCAACGACCTCCAAATGGCACGAAACTTGACAGGCGGTCTACCGGTGCTATACCAAGGCCGCTTGGCAAACCTCGGTCCATTCCGAGAACGTTTAACACCCGCTCACAATGAGAGACAAAAGGGGGACGCCGGAGGACATAGGAGTGCCGGATTGCAAAACGGACAACGGGGAAAATGCTCGGATGCATGAGATGAACACGTATGCAAAATGAAATGCACATGATGACATGACAAAATGCAACACGCAAGCAAATGACATGGCAACAATGATGAAAAACTGGCAGACACCTAGCGCATCGATTCCGGGGCGTTACACAGAGTCACCCCATGCTCCAGATTTTCTCTAAAAGGCAACCAAGTTCAGTTAACGCGAGCACATTAATATATATTTTCCTTACCTTGACAATTGAATATGATGCCAAGGTTTATGGCATGATAGTGAGAACGAAGCTAAACAACACATTTGTTGCTATCTGATGAGAGCTAATTCATACAAAAACTCGATGAAGTCGCAATTATCAACGGTGAAATCAGAATCACACTACAAACGACAGTTTTAACTCCCAAGCAGATTACGATTATCGTAGTGAGGTAATTCCTAGCGCCACCTCTTTCCATTTGCACTTGGCACTAACTGCCATGGCAAGAACGCAAATCGATCTAGGCAGGCACTCCCACACCATGTCAACATGTCAGCTAGGAAAGTAAAAGAGAAATGATGAATTTATTGCGGAGAGGTACCATGTCCGAAATCTGGAGCATGATGGGCTTGTTGTTGATGGTGATCATCCGGGCGCCGAACTCGACGTCGATGGTGAGGTCGTGGACGGGCTGGAAGCGCTAGTCGGTGAACTGCAGCAGCAGGCATGACTTGCCGACACCTGCTCGACCATCCCATCCGATCGTCAGCGCGAAGTAGATTCAACAGAGGCGGGCACAGATCTCCCCGACGACCGCAGCAACAAAGTGTTGCACGGATCTGTCCAATCTCCCCGGGAGGAGGGGAAGGGAAGCGCACCTGCGTCGCTGATGATGATGTACTTGAAGAGGTAGGCATACGACATCTCTCCTCCACCGCGGCCGCATCAGTTCCTCCGGGGAGAGGCGGGGTTAGCAGAAGAGTCACCCCACAATCCACACGGATGCCGAGCAGATCAGCAACAGACGTGCCGGGTAGG
>NC_057813.1:744621576-744764640 GCF_018294505.1 Triticum aestivum
GGCGGCCTGGCCGGCCGGCTCCAGCGGTCAGAGGGGGTCGGAGGGGCGAGGGGAAGGCCGGCCGACTGCAGTGGATTGGGAGCGGAGAGGAGGTGGAAGGAGGCCGCGGTGGAGGGGATCTGGATCGGGGCTTGGGTGGATTTTTTTAAGATAAACGGGGGTGGGTGGACGGTGGAGTGGGACGGTTGGTGGGGTGGGAGTATACTAGTAGCGCGGCTGCCTCACCTGTGCTAGAGCTATCCACATAGTAGTAGCAAAGGTTTTAGAACCCGCGCTACTACCATGGTCTGTTCGCGGGGCATAGTTGGAGATATTTACTAGTAGTGTGTTTTTTTGAGCCACGTGCTACCAGTAAATATTACTAGTAGCGTTGGTCAATATAGCACGCTACTAGTAAGTAGCAGTAGCGCGGGGCAATACGGAGCGCTACTAGTAAGCGTCTGTCTATAAGCTTTTCCCTAGTAGTGTTCCTTCTCCATTGTTCGATCACCGGAGCCATCATCCTCTCCTTCCTGACCATCAGTGTCGTTGAGAAACGACAAGACATCACACCAGTCGCGGATTTTATTCCCCAACAACTCTTCTTGTTTCAAGTCTCTTTCATCCATAGTTTCTGCAAATATTACAATATGGCAATATACAAACATGAGAGATGGATATATTAGTGGCAAACATAGACCTAGCTAATTAATATCACAACAAGGGATCATATTAGTGGCCTTGACAATTCTACGGTTTGGGGTGACCTCGAAAATGCTTCTAGTGTTTGGGGTGGCCTCGACAATGCTTCTACGGTTTGGGGTGGCCTCGACAATGCTTCTAGGGTTTGGGGTGGCCTCAACAACGCTTCTAGGGTTTGGGGTGGCCTCTACAACGCTCTTTTACTTGGTAAATTTGGGTGGCCTCGACGCTTCTAGGGTTTGGGGTGGCCTCGACAACACTTCTAGGGTTTGGGGTGGCCTCGACAACACTTCTAGGGTTTGGGATGGCCTGGACACACTTCTATGGTTTGGGGTGGCCTCGACCATGCTTTTTCAGTCCCGGTTTGGGGTGGCCTCGACAACATTTTAACTTAGTAACTTATTAACGTTCCCCTCATGTCGAAGTTATCAGGGAGGGGGTAGATCGACAACGACATCAATACATACATACATGGACATAATGTTCATCCACCCATCCATCCATATTCAAAATGTTCATCCATCCATCTATCTATATTAAAAATGTTCATACTCTACAATATCACAAAAAAATTCTATGAACATAAAAAATTCTAACTTTTGCATATCCTTTGCATATGAACATACATACATTTTTTTTTCTTAAATGTAACTTTTGCATATATGAACATACAAACACAAATCGATTTATATATAAAAAGTGCTTTATGGGGTAGCCAGAAAAAAGAGAATTAGCCTAGAAAATCTTATAATAATTAGAAACATCTAGCCATCAATTTAAACCCATTAGGCAAGGACAACCATTGGATTAATAGATGAAAAATATTACCCACCAATGCCCTTGATAAGTTATCTTGGCCACGTAAAAAAAAAGGTCCACCAAAGTGCACGTATCTTACCTGGGAGGAGAAATACCATGGTCACGCTCTCCCATCAAGAAAAGGAAAAAAAAGGCCCTAGACCTCTCATCCTAAAAGCAAAAAGCGCCTAAGAAAAACTGCCCCCGCCGCGTTCGCTTAATCGTCAAGTAGTACCTGATGCATGGTTCGGTGCCGGCGGTGATACATCGTTGATGGACCCAATCAGGTACGTCTTGCTTCCTCGAGCCTTAATTAATTCGCTTGTCGTGAAAGAGTCAGATCGGAGAAGTGTTGGGCCTGCCCTAATCTTAGCAAGTAGCAGATCGACATGCAGATCGTTTGAACCCAGGGGCAAGTAACCAAGTACTAGCTGGCTGCACTTCCAAGCATGAGCGCCTCCATAGGTATTTATGTACGCAGCTGGACCCCATGCCTCCCGCTCCTGATGCATGCAAAGGTAATGGCAAACAGGTTTGATCTACGTACATACTATTAAGCAAGCTCGACTACTTTGTATACATCTATACTTGGATAGGGCGTAATACTCACATGATTTGTTTACTTCCTTTTGCAGTAAGACGCAGTGGCCGGAAATTCAATAATTTATCAGAAGCAAGGCTTCATAGTATGATTTGTAAGGGGTGTGTTGCTGATGTATGCTGCCCGCACACGTATCTTTAATTTAGTAATGAGTTGGAGAAAGTTGGTTCTGCAAAATATAATTACAAATGCAAACTTAAGTAAGCCTTCAACCAAACAAACGCCTACACGCACGTACTAAGCCTTTTGCCGAACAAACACACGATTATTTTAATCTATTTCATATGTTGATATGTATATGTGCTGGCAATGGGCGGAATCCCCACTTCAATCTTAATGATTAATGTTTACAAACTTGAATAACATAAGAAATGCATCTACTCTGATGTATGTTAGCAGAGTGGCCCGCTCGATGCGCGGGCTAGAATTTATAATGTTTCGTAATTCCAACATACTATTTATTTTGTCTAAAGAAAAATTGGAATCAAATGTGATGACATTTACAAATTTAAGACTTCTGCGAGCATAGTTTGTCTTAGGTATGGTCGGATTTTTATTTACATATAAATAAACATGTTATCCATTTATCCCCTGCCTTCTAGTTATGCATGCCTCACTAACTATAATTTTTATGACCAGTCACGTTAAACATTTTAATCTTCTGCCGATTATACGATGATCTTATTTTATGTAAATATAAATTCTAAAGCTATACATGTTGGGCCATTTAATTTTTTATATAGAAAGGAAATACAAATATGAGTGGGACGGTAGAGTAGAAGCATGGTCAAAAGGCCATTCAATCTTTGGAAAAAATATTAAGTAATTCCCGGAATTATGAATTGCATGCAAATGTAATGTAGTAGAAAAACATAAATTACACGCAGTTTCTGTTTAAATTTCAGCATATCTTTCCCTCCTATCTTTTTATCATATTCGTCAACATAGTTCACTCGCTCTTTCAATTGGTGATCCACTTCTGATCTCTATTCGAGACATTTATGCTTAATCTGTGGCAGCCAAATCCATCACAATACCATAGATACATCAACACATGAACATGATATAGTTCTATGCTTGATAATATGCATTATTTTTTGACCCTGATGTTAATTGATCTTCTTTTCAATACTAACCTCAGGCTATCTTCCTATGGATTGTCTAATTTTGATAAACCTTATTTGTAACATGGCCAGTATTTTGATATGCTTTTTCTGTAATGTAGGTTGCTATATACCTTAAATCACAAAGAGACAAAGAAGTTAGTGTAATATGCAAAAAATCTAGGAGAGCAATGTCGCCTGTAGTAGTTCGCACATCCTAACTCTGATGTGTTGGGGAACGTAGTAATTTCAAAAATTTCCTACGCACACGCAAGATCATGGTGATGCATAGCAACGAGAGGCGAGAGTGTTGTCTACGTACCCTTGTAGACCGAAAGCGGAAGCGTTAGCACAACGCGGTTGATGTAGTCGTACGTCTTCACGATCCAACCGATCAAGTACCGAACGCACGGCACCTCCGAGTTCAGCACACGTTCAGCCCGATGACGTCCCTCGAACTCCGATCCAGCCAAGTGTTAAGGGAGAGTTTCGTCAGCACGACGGCGTGGTGACGATGATGACGTTCTACTGACGCAGGGCTTCGCCTAAGCACCGCTAAAGTATTATCGAGGTGGACTATGGTGGAGGGGGGCACCGCACACAGCTAAAAGATCAAACGATCAATTGTTGTGTCTTTGGGGTGCCCCCTGCCCCTGTATATAAAGGAGCAAGGGGGGAGGCGGCCGGCCTAGGAGGAGGGCGCGCCAAGGGGGGAGTCCTACTCCCGGTCTCCTCCTTTCCTTGTTGGAGTAGGAGAGAAGGAAATAGGAGGAGAGGGAGAAGGAAAAGGGGGCTGCACCCCTTCTCCAATTCGGACCAGAGGAGGGGCGCAGGTCTCCTTCCTTTTGGCCTCTCTCCTCTATTCCCATATGGCCCAATAAGGCCCATATACTCCCCGGCGAATTCCCGCAACTCTCCGGTACTCCGAAAAATACCCGAATCACTCGGAACCTTTCCGATGTCCGAATATAGTCGTCCAATATATCCATCTTTATGTCTCGACCATTTTGCGACTCCTCGTCATGTCCCCGATCTCATCCGGGACTCCGAACTCCTTCGGTACATCAAAAATCATAAACTCATAATAAAACTGTCATCAAAACCTTAAGCGTGCGGACCCTACGGGTTCGAGAACTATGTAGACATGACCGAGACACGTCTCCGGTCAATAACCAATAGCGGAACCTGGATGCTCATATTGGCTCCCACATATTCTACAAAGATCTTTATCGGTCAAACCGCATAACAACATACATTGTTCCCTTTGTCATCGGTATGTTACTTGTCCGAGATTCGATCGTCGGTATCTCAGTACCTAGTTCAATCTCGTTACCGGCAAGTCTATTTACTCGTTCCGTAATACATCATCCCGCAACTAACTCATTAGTTGCAATGCTTGCAAGGCTTATGTGATGTGCATTACAGAGTGGGCCCACAGATACCTCTCCGACAATCGGAGTGACAAATCCTAATCTCGAAATATGCCAACCCAACAAGTACCTTCGGAGACACTTGTAGAGCACCTTTATAATCACCCAGTTACGTTGTGACGTTTGGTAGAACACAAAGCGTTCCTCCAGTAAACGGGAGTTTCATAATCTCATAGTCATAGGAACATGTATAAGTCATGAAGAAAGCAATAGCAACATACTAAACAATCGAGTGCTAAGCTAACGGAATGGGTCGAGTCAATCACATCATTCTCCTAATGATTTGATCCCGTTAATAAAATGACAACTCATGTCTATGGTTAGGAAACATAACCATCTTCGATTAACGAGGTAGTCAAGTAGAGGCATACTAGTGACACTCTGTTTGTATATGTATTCACACATGTATTATGTTTCCGGTTAATACAATTCTAGCATGAATAATAAACATTTATCATGATATAAGGAAATAAATAATAACTTTATTATTGCCTCTAGGGCATATTTCCTTCAGTCTCCCACTTCCACTAGAGTCAATAATCTAGTTCACATCACCATGTGATTTAACACCAATAGTTCACATCTTTATGTGGTTAACACCCATAGTTCATATCGACATGTGACCAACACCCAAAGGGTTTACTAGAGTCAGTAATCTAGTTCACATCGCTATGTGATTAATACCCAAAGAGTACTAAGGTGTGATCATGTTTTGCTTGTGAGATAATTTTAGTCAACGGGTCTGTCACATTCAGATCCGTAAGTATTTTGCGAATTTCTATGTCTACAATGCTCTGCGCGGAGCTACTCTAGCTAATTGCTTCCACTTTCAATATGTATCTAGACCAAGACTTAGAGTCATCTAGATTAGTGTCAAAACTTGCATCGACGTAACCCTTTACGACGAACCTTTTGTCACTTCCATAATCGAGAAACACATCCTTATTCCACTAAGGATAATTTTGACCGCTGTCCATTGATCTACTCCTAGATCACTATTGCACTCCCTTGCCAAACTTAATGGTAGGGTATGCAATAGATCTAGTACACAACATGGCATACTTTATAGAACCTATGGCTGAGGCATAGGGAATGACTTTCATTCTCTTTCTATCTTCTGCCGTGGTCGGGCTTTGAGTCTTACTCAATTTCACACCTTGTAACACATGCAAGAAACTCTTTCTTTGACTGTTCCTTGAACTACTTCAAAATCTTGTCAAGGTATGTACTTTGAAAAAACTTATCAAGCGTCTTGATCTATCTCTATAGATCTTGATGCTCAATATGTAAGCAGCTTCAGCGAGGTCTTTCTTTGAAAAAACTCCTTTCAAACACTCCTTTCTGCTTTGCAGAATAATTCTACATTATTTCCGATCAACAATATGTCATTCACATATATACTTATCAGAAATATTGTAGTGCTCCCACTCACTTTCTTGTAAATACAGGCTTCACCGCAAGTCTGTATAAAACTATATGCTTTGATCAACTCATCAAAGCATATATTCCAACTCCGAGATGCTTGCACCAGTCCATAGATGGATCGCTGGAGCTTGCATATTTTGTTAGCACCTTTAGGATTGACAAAACCTTCTGGTTGCATCATATACAACTCTTCTTTAATAAATCCATTAAGGAATGCAGTTTTGTTTATCCATTTGCCAGATTTCATAAAATGTGGCAATTGCTAACATGATTTGGATAGACTTAAGCATAGATATGAGTGAGAAACTCTCATCGTAGTCAACACCTTGAACTTGTCGAAAACCTTTTGCGACAATTCTAGCTTTGTAGATAGTAACACTACTATCAGCGTCCGTCTTCCTCTTGAAGATCCATTTAATCTCAATGGCTCACCAATCATCGAGCAAGTCAATCAAAGTCCATACTTTGTTCTTATACATGGATCCCATCTCAGATTTTATGGCCTTAAACCAATTTGCAGAATCTGGGCTCATCATCGCTTCCTCATAGTTTGTAGGTTCGTCATGGTCAAGTAACATGACCTCTAGAACAGGATTACCATACCACTCTGGTGCGGATCTTAGTCTGGTTTACCTACGAGGTTCGGTAGTAACTTGATCTGAAGCTTCATGATCATCATCATTAGCTTCCTCACTAATTGGTGTAGGAATCACTAGAACTAATTTCTGTGAAAAACTACTTTCCAAGGGAGAAGGTACAATTACCTTATCAAGTTCTACTTTCCTCCCACTCACTTCTTTCGATAGAAACTCCTTCTCTAGAAAGGATCCATCTTAGCAATGAATATCTTGCCTTCGGATCTGTGATAGAAGGTGTACCCAACAGTTTCCTTTGGGTATTCTATGAAGAGACACTTCTCCGATTTGGGTTCGAGCTTATCAGGTTGAAACTTTTTCACATAAACATCACAGCCCCAAACTTTAAAAAATGAAAACTTTGGTTTCTTGCCAAACCACAATTCATATTGTGTCATCTCAAAGGACTTAGATGGTGTCCCTTTTTAACGTGAATGCAACTGTCTCTAATGCATAACCCCAAAACAATAGTGGTAGATCGGTAAGAGACATCATAGATCGCACCATATCTAATAAAGTATGGTTACGAGGTTCAGACACACCATTACACTGTGGTGTTCCAGGTGGCGTGAGTAGTGAAACTATTTCACATTGTTTTAATTGAAGGCCAAACTCGTAACTCAAATATTCTCCTCCACGATTAGATTGTAGAAACTTTATTTTCTTGTTACAATGATTCTCCACTTCACTCTGAAATTCTTTGAACTTTTCAAATGTTTCAGACTTGTGTTTCATCAAATAGATATACCCATATCTGCTCAAATTATCTGTGAAGGTCAGAAAATAGCGATACTTGCCGCAAGCCTTAACACTCATCGGACCCCATACATTAGTATGCATTATTTCACTAAGTCAGTTGCTTGCTCCATTGTTCCGGAGAACGGAGTCTTAGTCATCTTGCCCATGAGGCATGGTTCGCAAGTATCAAGTGATTCATAATCAAGTGATTCCAAAATCCCATCAGCATGGAGTTTTTTCATGCGCTTTACACCAATATGACCTAAACTGCAGTGCCACAAATAAGTTGCACTATCATTATTAACTTTGCATCTTTTGGCTTCAATATTATGAATATGTGTATCACTATGATCGAGATCCAACGAACCATTTTCATTGGGTGTATAACCATAGAAGGTTTTATTCATGTAAACAGAACAACAATTATTCTCTAACTTAAATGAATAACCATATTGCAATAAACATGATCAAATCATATTCATGCTCAACGCAAACACCAAAGAACATTTATTTAGGTTCAACACTAATCCCGAAAGTATAGCGAGTGTGCGATGATGATAATATCAATCTTGGAACCACTTCCAGCACACATCGTTACATCACCCTTAACTAGTCTTTGTTTATTTTGCAACTCCCGCTTCGAGTTACTACTCTTAGCAACTGAACCAGTATCAAATACCGAGGGGTTGCTATAAACACTAGTACAGTACACATCAATAACATGTATATCAAATACAGCTTTGTTCACTTTGCCATCCTTCTTATCCACCAAATACTTGGGGTAGTTCCGCTTCCAGTGACCAGTCCCTTTGCAGTAGAAGCACTTAGTCTCAGGCTTAGGTCCAGACTTGGGCTTCTTCACTTGAGCAGCAACTTGCTTGCCGTTCTTCTTGAAGTTCCCCTACTTCCCTTTGCCCTTTTCTTTGAAACTAGTGATCTTGTCAACCATCAACACTTGATGTGTTTCTTTGATTTCTACCTTCGTCGATTTCAGCATCATGAAGAACTTGGGAATCGTTTTCGTCATCCTTTGCATACTATAGTTCATCACGAAGTTCTACTAACTTGGTGATGCTGACTGGAGAACTCTGTCAATCACTTTCTTATCTGGAAGATTAACTCCCACTTGATTTAAGCGATTGTAGTACCCAGACAATCTGAGCACATGCTCACTACTTGAGCTATTCTCCTCCATCTTTTAGCCATAGAACTTGTTGGAGACTTCGTATCTCTCAACTCGGGTATTTTCTTGAAATATTAACTTCAACTCCTGAAACATCTCACATGGTCCATGACGTTCAAAACGTCTTTGAAGTCCCGATTCTAAGCCGTTAAGCATGGCGCACTAAACTATCAAGTAGTCATCATATTGAGCTAGCCAAACATTCATAACGTCTGCATCTGCTCCTGCAATAGGTCTGTCACCTAGCGGTGCATCAAGGACATAATTCTTCTGTGCAGCAATGAGGTTTATCCTTAGATCACGGACCAAGTCTGCATCATTGCTACTAACATTTTTCAACTTATTTTTCTCTAGGAACATATCAAAATATAAACGGGGAGCAACAACGCGAGCTATTGATCTACAACATAGATATGCTAATACTACCAGGACTAAGTTCATGATAGATTAAAGTTCAATTAATCATATTACTTAAGAACTCCCACTTAGATAGACATCCCTCTAATCCTCTAAGTGATCACATGATCCATATCGACTAAACCATGTCCGATCATCGCGTGAGATGGAGTGGTTTCAACGGTGAACATCACTATGTTGATCATATCTACTATATGATTCATGCTCGACCTTTCGGTCTCCGTGTTCCGAGGCCATATCTGTTATATGCTAGGCTCGTCAAGTTTAACCTAAGTATTCCGCGTGTGCAACTGTTTTGCACCCGTTGTATTTGAACGTATAGCCTATCACACCCGATCATCACGTGGTGTCTCAGCACGAAGAACTTTCGCAACGGTGCATACTCAGGGAGAACACTTATACCTTGATAATTTAGTGAGAGATCATCTTATAAAGCTACCGCCGAACTAAGCAAAATCAGATGTATAAAAGATAAACATCACATGCAATCAAAATATGTGACATGATATGTCCATCATCATCTTGTGCCTTTGATCTCCATCTCCAAAGCATCATCATGATCTCCATCGTCACCGGCATGACACCATGATCATCATGATCCATCATCTTGATCTATATCAATGTGTCGTCACATGGTCATCTCGCCAACAATTGCTCTTGCAACTATTGCTATCGCATAGCGATAAAGTAAAGCAATTATTTGGCGCTTGCATCTTATGCAATAGAGAGACAACCATAAGGATTTTTCCAGTTGCCGATAACTTCAACAAAACATGATCATCTCATACAACAACTTATATCTCATCACGCCTGCCATATCACATCACAACATGCCCTGCAAAAACAAGTTAGACGTCCTCTACTTTGTTTTTGCAAGTTTTACATGGCTGCTACGGGCTTAGCAAGAACTGTTCTTACCTACCCATCAAAACCACAACGATTGTTTGTCAAGTTGGTGCTGTTTTAACCTTCGCAAGGACCGGGCGTAGCCACACTCAGTTCAAGTAAAGTTGGAGAAACTGACACCCGCTAATCACCTGTGTGCATAGAACGGCGGTAAAACCAGTCTCGCATAAGCGTACGCGTAATGACGGTCCGGGCCGCTTCATCCAACAATACCGCCGAACCATAGTATGACATGCTGGTAAGCAGTATGACTTATATCGCCCACAACTCACTTGTGTTCTACTCGTGCATATGATATCTACGCATAAAACCAGGCTCGGATGCCACTGTTGGGAAATGTAGTAATTTCAAAAATTTCCTATACACACGCAAGATCATGGTGATGCATAGAAACAAGAGGGGAGAGTGTTGTCTACGTACCCTCGTAGACTGAAAGCGGAAGCATTAGCACAACGCGGTTGATGTAGTTGTACGTCTTCACGATCCGACCGATCAAGTACCAAATGCACGGCACCTCCGAGTTCAGCACACGTTCAGCCCAATGACGTCCCTCGAACTCCGATCCAGCCAAGTGTTGAGGGAGAGTTTCGTCAGCACGATGGCGTGGTGACGATGATGATGTTCTACCGACACAGGGCTTCGCCTAAGCACCGCTACAGTATTATCGAGATGGACTATGGTGGAGGGGGGCACCGCACACGGCTAAAAGATCAAACAATCAATTGTTGTGTCTTTGGGGTGCCCCCCTGCTCCCATATATAAAGGAGCAAGGTGGAGGCGGCCGGCCTAGGAGGAGGGCGCGCCACCGGGAGTAGGACTCCTCCTTTCCTTGTTGGAGTACAAGAGAAGGAAAGAGGAGGAGAGGGAGAAGGAAAAGAGGGCTGCACCCCTTGTCCAATTCGGAACAGAGGGGGGCGCATGCCTCCTTCCTTTTGGCCTCTCTCCTTTATTCCCGTATGGCCCAATAAGGCCCATATACTCCTCGGCGAATTCCCGTAACTCTCCGGTACTCCGAAAAATACCCGAATCACTTGGAACCTTTCCGAAGTCCGAATATAGTCGTCCAATATATCGATCTTTACATATCGACCATTTTGAGACTCCTCGTCATGTCCCCGATCTCATCCAGGACTCCGAACTCCTTCGGTACGTCAAAACTCATAAACTCATAATAAAATTGTCATCGAAACCTTAAGCGTGCAGACCCTACGGGTTCGAGAACTATGTAGACATGACCGAGACACGTCTCCGGTCAATAACCAATAGCGGAACATGGATGCTCATATTGGCTCCCACATATTCTACGAAGATCTTTATCGGTCAAACCGCATAACAACATACGTTGTTCCCTTTGTCATCGGTATGTTACTTGCCCGAGATTCGATCGTCGGTATCTCAATACCTAGTTCAATCTCGTTACCGGCAAGTCTCTTTACTCGTTCTGTAATACATCATCCCGCAACTAACTCATTAGTTGCAATGCTTGCAAGGCTTATGTGATGTGCATTACCAAGTGGGCCCAAAGCTACCTCTCTGACAATCAGAGTGACAAATCCTAATCTTGAAATACGCCAACCCAACAAGTACCTTCGGAGACACCTGTAGAGCACCTTTATAATCACCCAGTTACGTTGTGACGTTTGGTAGCACAAAAAGCGTTCCTCCGGTAAACGGGAGTTGCATAATCTCATAGTCATAGGAACATGTATAAGTCATGAAGAAAGCAATAGCAACATACTAAATGATCGAGTGCTAAGCTAACAGAATGGGTCAAGTCAATCACATCATTCTCCTAATGATGTGATCCTGTTAATCAAATGACAACTCATGTCTATGGTTAGGAGACATAACCATCTTCGATGAACGAGCTAGTGAAGTAGAGGCATACTAGTGACACTCTGTTTGTCTATGTATTCACACATGTATTATGTTTCCGGTTAATACATTCTAGCATGAATAATAAACATTTATCATGATATAAGGAAATAAATTATAACTTTATTATTGCCTCTAGGGCATATTTCCTTCATGATGTTCCACACACCTATACCTATCAAACAAATAGAAACTTTAGACAAAATTTAAACCTAACATCGTTTTTAGCATAGACCAAGAGCTCTAGAGAAGAATCACGTACTTAAAGCCTTTAGTTTTGATTTTAAAAATCACACCAAGAGAAGTTTGTATATAAGGGTTTAGCAACAATGGAATCGGATTACTATCAGCTATCCTAAAAACATTGCTTGGGCAACCATGTTGTTTAGGAATTTCATCGGGCCAATAGCTCCTGTGCGACGTTTTTCATGCGAATTGGAAGGAGTGCGATGTTGTTGGAATGAATGGCTGTGATGCGATGTATTCGAAGCCAACAATAGCTCCATTGCGACATGGCTCTGTTTAACCGTGAAATGAAAAACACGAGGGGTTAGCGATTTGAGTTATGACACGCGGGACCCACCAGTTACTCGCATGCGGGTGGGACCCACAACTTATCCACACAAGCATGCCAATGCTCATCAGCGTGCCCCGACCCGAGCCAGCCACGAGCCCGAGCCAGCTCGCCCCCTAAATTGCTTTCCCTGCCCCTTTCCTTTCCCACTGTCGGTGTCAAAACCGGCGGATCTCGGGTAGGGAGTCCCGAACTGTGCGTCTAGGCGGATGGTAACAGGAGACAAGGGACACGATGTTTTTACCCAGGTTCGGGCCCTCTCGGTGGAGGTAAAACCCTACTCCTGCTTGATTAATATTGATGGTATGGGTATTACAAGAGATGATCTACCACGAGATCAGAGAGGCTAAACCATAGAAGCTAGCCTATGGTATGATTGTTGTTCTTCCTACGGACTAAAACTCTCCGGTTTATATAGACACCGGAGAGGGCTAGGGTTACACAGAGTCGGTTACAATGGGAGGAGATCTTCATATCATATTGCCAAGCTTGCCTTCCACGCCAAGGAAAGTCCCTATCTGGACATGGGACGGAGTCTTCAATCTTGTATCTTCATAATCCGGGAGTCCGGACAAAGGTCATTGTCCGGTCATCCAGACACCCCCTAATCCAGGACTCCCTCAGTAGCCCCCGAACCAGGCTTCAATGACGACGAGTCCGGTGCGCAAATTGTCTTTGGCATTGCAAGGCGGGTTCTTCTCCAGCTCCATACACTTGTAGAATAGTGTCTGGCTTCTGATAAATGTTGCGCTCCTTGGCTTCCACGCCCAATAAAGGCCATTTTCCACGTGTCGAACGAATGCGAAAAGCCAGGGTATTTTTACATTTCCCCCCTAGCTACGCAAATGAGCCGCCTATAAAAAGAGACGAGGATCTAGATCCGAATCATACCTTCTTCCTTCCGCGAGTATTCATCGGAGCGCCTCTGACAAAAATCCATTCCATCATGGACAGTCGACGCGGCTCCTCCTCTCGTGCTCCCAGCCCTCAGCCTGGAGATTGGGAGGGATGCTCAGTCCCGCACAGCGAGCTAGTGGTGCTCCAAACCAAGGGATTTCTTCCCCCAGCCTTCATGGTTCCGGTTCGAGCCGGACTCGCCACCTACAAGGGCGGAAAACAGGCGGAGAGCGTCCCCAATCCCTCCAAAGGAGAGCGGGTATGCTTTGTCCCTTATCTAATAAGAGGACTCGGATTTCCAATACATCCGTTTCTCTGGGGGCTCCTGGAGTTCTACGGCCTCGAGCTGCACCACCTTACGCCTGCCTCCATTCTGCACATCGCGGGCTTCGTGGCCCTTTGTGAGCTGTTCTTGGGCATCGAGGCTCATTTTGCGCTGTGGAAGAGATTATTCTGCCTCGTACCCTGTTCTCATGAGGGGTCAATATATCAAGTGGGCGGAGCCGAACTATGGCGCATCGCGGGGACCGGATATCTATCCGGAACACCGAAGAAGGCGTCCAAAGACTGGCCTTCGGAATGGTTTTATATAGAAGACGCCCCGCTATCGGATCCCGTTCGGATCGGCCTCCCGGAGTTCAGTAATGCTCCTCTAAAGAAACGCCTAAGTTGGCTTCCGCGGAGCCCTCAATGGGAGAACGATAGGGACGTCCTGTACCTGATGGGCCGAATAAGATTATTGGCTCATTCCGGATTGACCATGATTGGGGTCATGGCCACATGCATTATGCGGGGGGTGCAGCCGCTCCAATATAGGGGCCACCCCATGTGGGATTTCAATGGGGAGGATGATGCCACCCGTCATGGCCGTAAGGGGCCGGGATCGGTCGCTGATCTGGTGAAGATCTTGTCCGGCTTGTACAAAGGGGAAAGGGAGGATTTTCTCAGTGTCAGTCCATTGAACGGATTTTCTACGAACAATCCTCGAAGCTGGGTAAGCGGACATTTCTTTTTGCTCATCCGATCCCCATTCCACGGTTAAGTATCTCACTTTGTGATTTCGGCGCAGGAACTGTGCCGGGCTGTAGAGGATATACACAGCCCGCCTCCACAACCCGAGGATCCGGAACGGTCCCTCGATCCGGCCTCGGAAGAGGATCCGAATATAAAGGTGGAGTTGATCGACGGGGTGTTCCACCAACTTAGCATTGACAATGCTTTGGTCGCCATTACGGCCGATTACCCCAGAATATTTCCAGCTTCCCAGGTAACCGTGACTGAAGCCCTGATACCATGACCCATCCATGCTTATTTCTGATCACCGCATACCGGTGGTGTTTCGCAGGAGGTACCTTTGAGGCGGGAAGCCGAGCCCGCGGCGGCTAGCCAACAAGGGGCAGCTCAGCCCAGCAGGCGGAAAAGAAGTGCGGTGCGGATTGAGACGTCGCCGCAACAGTATGGCGCGCCACCGTGTTTCAAGGAGAGATTCCTGGAATGCATGCTAACGCTCGTGATTTTTTCAGGAAAAAGAGCGCTCACCGGACTGTGTTCGGAGAGGTTGCCAATCGAGCCTCCGCCAGCCAGGCTCCAATGCCAGATCCGGAAGGGGAGACAAACACAAGGCGCGCGTCGGATGCTCCTCCAACGGAGGATTCCGACAGATTGTCCGCCACCGGATCTGAGGTGGAGAGTGCCATGAATCACAGGCGCCGCCGGACAATTCTTCGTGACGCATGTTTCTCCCAAGAGGCATTGAATGCCTTTAGTTTAGGAGATGCACACCTCCATGCCGCTCAAGATGGTCTAGCTAGAGCCACGGAGCAGTATGTGAAAGACATACGGGTGAGGAATTTTGACAGTTATATATGCCAGTAGCCCCCGAGACTTAAAATAGTTAGAATAACTGATTTAAGGATCATTTGTTATGCAGGATCTTATAGAAAAGAATACCCACCTGTCCCAGGAGCTTCAAGAGTGCAAGGCCCAGCTTGAGGCCGCACTAGCCGCCACAGGGGGAGCCACAGAGACCCCCTCCGGTAATATATACTTTGAAAGATAAGTAGTTTATGAAGTGCGGCGTGTGTATAAGTCTGACAATAATATTGCAGATGGCGCCGGACTAGATCCGGACAGGCAATAGCTACTGCACCAGCTAAAGGCCGGCGAGAAGGTGCTTACAAGGGTGCAGCAAGAGAAAAATAACCTCCAAGATGCCAATACCCAGCTGGGCGAGGAACTAAAGGATGTTCGTATTCAGCTGTCTGCTTCCGTAAAGGAGAATCGGCGACTTCGACGCGGCATTTTTAGTAAGTGCTTGAACGAATTCTCGAAAAAAAATTCGGCGAGGAAGTCGATTGACAGAGCTATGTTTGTAGGTCTGCTGACAGGTCGTCCTGTGGAGGAAATGCCCGGTGCAATGGGGGACCTTCTTCCCGAGCTGTTGCAACTGCACGAACGAGTTCGGTAGGCAATGCAGGGCGTCGTCCAGGCTATGTGGCCATCCCTCTCCGTGCCCAAAGGCCTTGGAGAGCTTGCAAAGAAGCTTGAGGGAGTGCGGCAGCGCTTCCGTTTGTGGAAGATATCGTCCTGTTGTCAAGGTGCCAGGGAGGCCTGGGCCATGGTGAAGACTCGGTACACGAAGGCGGACCCAAACCACATGGCCGAGGTCGGCCCTATGGGTCCGGACGGAAAGGAGATCCCCGTCAGTTTAGTATATGGCCAGGTAGAGCTGGCTGCAAAGTATTCTCAACAGGACTGTAAATTAGACCGCCTGTTGGATGGTATTGAAGAAGAATATACCGAGTCGGATTGACTCTGTAATTTAAAGTGACATGAAAAATGCCTTCTAGCCGGATTGTAGATCATTTGTCATTGCGGACCTTTTCGCTTCGACCTCTGGACCCTATAGTCCGGAGTGTGTCCGAATACCCTCTTGATTATGTAAGAACTGGGGCATGCATGGAGATAAGGCATAGGGGTCATAATTGCTTTAGCAAACAAGTGCCCAACTAGTTATGTTATATTACATGGTTAGTAAGAAACATCTTCCAGGGAGAATAGTTCCGTTAGGGGTTCCTTTCCCTGGGAGGCATGCCCTAAAGTGCATGTCCGGACTGCTAAAAAGAGCAGAAAAGCATTTGGGGGCAGATAAATAAACAAGAAAAATCATCTTTTAGTTCACCGACCAAATATTCCCTTAAGAACGCTAGCTTTCGGCTTCACCCAGTCTGAGGTACACATCCGGCTGACCCGGCCGTAACAATCGCAGAGGTGCTCCCTTTACCACCTAGCCGAACGAACGGGAACGTAGGGGTAAGCACAGGAGCCAGGCAACCCAGCTTGGCCAAAACTTAAGTCACATCGATGCATATAATGGTGTATAAAAGGTTCATGTGTAAGTGTAACACATGTTTTGGGCATGAGGCCCGTTTATATAAACTTCTGATAAAGAAGCCCCCAGGTATGATGAGCGCGGGTGGCGCGTCAAGTATGTGCGGACGATGCGCAAGCAAGCCCCTAAGGGCTTGGGAGAAGAAAAAAAAAGGAAAAGGGAGGAAGAAGGAGAGAAATGCCAGACAGCTTAATGTGAAAAAATAAAAAGGGGACAGAGGAAGGAGACGAACACGGAGTCTGGCGCTAGGCGTAGAATCTTCGTAGGCGTGCTGCGTTCCATGGGTTCGGCTCGAGTCGGTTGTCCGATGCGTTTCGCAGACGGTACGGTCCGCCGGTCAGTACTTGGTCGATTATGAAGGGACCCTCCCATTTGGGCTTTAGTTTGTCCTTTTTCTTGTCCGGCAGGCGTAGAAGTAGTTCGCCAATGTTGTAAGTTTTGGCCCGTAGTTCTCTGCTTTGATATCTTCGGGCCTGTTGTTGATAGAATGCGGAACGATCTTTTGCCACGTCGCGCTCCTCCTCTAATGCGTCCAAGCTGTCCTACCGATCGAGCTCGGCTTCTCTTTCTTCGTACATGCGCACTCGAGGCGAGTCATGTATTATGTCGCAGGGCAGAACTGCATCGGCGCCGTATACCATAAAAAATGGTGTAAATCCGGTAGTGCGATTCGGCGTGGTCCACAGCCCCCAGAGTACGGAGTCAAGCTCCTCTACCCAGTGCTTGTTTGATTCCTTGAGGGATCGCACTAGTCTGGATTTGATGCCGCTCATAATAAGATCGGTGGCTCGTTCGACTTGACCGTTAGTTTGTGGGTGATAGACTGAAGCGTAGTCGAGCTTGATGCCCATGTTTTTGCACTAGAGTTTAACTTTGTTGCCTGTAAAGTTTGTGCCGTTGTCAGTTATGATGCTGGGGGGGACGCCGTAACGGTGTACAACCCCGGATATGAAGTCTATCACCGGTCCGGATTTGGCCGTCTTTACGGGCTTGGCCTCTATCCATTTGGTGAATTTGTCCACCATGACCAGTAAATATTTTTTCTTGTGGGTCCCTCCTTTAAGGGGTCCAACCATGTCAAGCCCCCAGACCGCAAAAGGCAAGGTGATGGGTATGGTTTGTAGGGCGGTAGGTGGCATGTGGCTTTGATTAGTGAATAATTGGCAACCGACGCATCGCTGCACTAAGTCCTGAGCGTCTGCCCGGGCCGTCGGCCAATAAAATCTGGTACGGAAGGCCTTGCTTACAAGGGCCCGAGCTGCGGCGTGGTGCCCGCCTAGTCCGGCATGAATTTCAGGCAGAAGATTTCGCCCTTCTTCTTCGGAGATACACCTTTGCAGGAGTCCGGTTGTGGTCTTCTTATAAAGCTCTCCCTCGTGGACTTTGTAGGCTTTAGATCACCGCACTATGCAGCGGGCCTCGTTTTGGTCCTCGGGAAGTTCCTGCCTAGTTAGGTAGGCTAGGAATGGTTCTGTCCATGGGGCAATGACTGCCATTATTGTGTGGGCTGACGGTGTTGTTTCGTTGGCAGAGCCACCAACTGTGTCAGAATGTTCGGTGAGGGGTAGTGTGGCTGTGTCCGCGCTGTTGTTTCCGGACTCTCCCTCCCATGTTACGGATGGCTTGAAAAGCCTCTCTAGGAAGATGTTGGGAGGTACGGCATCGCGCTTTGCGCCGATGCGTGCCAACACGTCTGCTGCCTGGTTGTTCTCCCGGGCTATATGTTGAAATTCGAGCCCCTCAAACCGGGCTGCCATCTTTAAGACGGCGTTGCGATAAGCTGCCATTTTTGGATCTTTGGCGTCAAAGTCTCCATTTATTTGGGATACCGCGAGGTTTGAATCCCCACGGACCTCTAGGCGCTGAATGCCCATGGAGACTGCCATTCGGAGACCATGTAGAAGGGCCTCGTATTCGGCTGCATTGTTGGAGTCCGTGTACATTATCTGAAATACGTATTGGACTGTATCTCCTGCAGGGGACGTCAGAACGATGCCAGCCCCCAGGCCAGCCAACATTTTGGAGCCGTCGAAGTGCATGATCCAGTTGGAATATGCGCCGCACTCTTTAGGGAGCTCGGCTTCGGTCCATTCGGCGATGAAGTCAGCCAAAACCTGCATTTGATAGATCGTCATGGCTTGTAAATTATATCAAACAGAAGGAGCTCAATGGCCCATTTGGCAATCCGGCCCGTTGCGCCACAGTTGTTTATAATATCATTAAGAGGTACTTCGGATGCCACTGTTATTGAACACTCTTGGAAATAGTGTCATAGCTTCCGGGATGCCATGAACACCGCGTATGCTATCTTTTGATAATGCGGGTACCGGGACTTGCATGGGGTTAAGACAGTGGATACGTAGTAAACCGGTTTTTGGAGAGGAAACTTGTGTCCGTCCGTTTCTCGATCGACGACGAGCACCGCGCTTACAACTTGATGGGTTGCCGCGATGTATAATAGCATAGGTTCGCCGGTGTTGGGCGCGGCCAGGACCGGATTTGTTGCCATTATGGCTTTGATTTCTTCGAGTCCGGCCGTGGCGGCATCCGTCCACTCGAAGTGTTCGGTGCGCCGCAGGAGGCGGTAAAGGGGTAATGCCTTTTCTCCTAAGCGGGAGATAAAGCGGCTTAGAGCCGCCACGCATCTGGTCAATTTTTGTATTTGCTTGAGGTCTTTTGGGATATCCAATTGCGACAGAGCTCGGATCTTGGCTGGGTTTGCCTCAATTCCTCTACCGGATACAATGAAGCCCAAGAGCTTTCCTGCTGGCACGCCGAATATACATTTTTCTGGGTTGAGCTTAATGTCATATGCTCGGAGATTGTCGAACGTGAGCCTCAAGTCGTCTACTAAAGTTTTGACATGTTTGGATTTGATGACCACGTCATCTACGTATGCTTCAACTGTTTTGCCGATCTGGTTGGCCAGACATGTCTGAATCATGCGCTGATATGTTGCGCCGGTGTTTTTGAGCCCGAAGGGCATCGTGTTGAAGCAGAATGGGCCGTACGGGGTGATGAATGCCGTTGCGGCTTGGTCTGACTCTGCCATCTTGGTTTGGTGGTAGCCAGAGTATGCGTCGAGGAAACACAATGAATCGTGTCCTGCAGTGGCGTCGATGATTTGATAAATTCGGGGGAGGGGGGAGGGATCCTCCGGGCAGGCTTTATTTAGGTCTTTGAAATCGACACATAGGCACCAGGATTTGTCCTTCTTTGGTACCATCACCAGGTTTGCTAGCCAGTCCGGATGTTTTATATCTTTGATGAATCCGGCTTCCAGTAGTTTTGCTAGCTCCTCCCCATGGCTTGTCTCTTGGGTTCGGAGAAACGCCGAAGAGTCCTCTTAACGGGCTTGAATCCTTTGAGGATGTTCAGGCTGTGCTCGGCCAGCCTGCGTGGGATTCCTGGCATGTCTGAAGGGTGCCAGGCAAAAATGTCCCAATTTTCTCGTAGGAATTCTCTGAGTGCGGCGTAGACATCGGGTTCTAGTTGTGCCTCGATGGAGGCCATTTTTGTGGTGTCCGTTGGATGGACTTGGAACTTGACTATTTCGTCTGCCGGCTTGAAGGAGGTGGACTTGGATCTTTTGTCGAGTATCACGTCATCCCTGTCCACCATGGACCGCAACACAGTTAGTTCCTCAGCTGCTAGGGCTTCAGATAGTGCCTCGAGGGCCAGTACGGCTGTCTTGTATTCGGCGCAGAGCGCTGTGTCCGGATCACTAGCAAGAGTGATGATTCTGTTGGGTCCGGGCATTTTGAGATTCATGTACCCGTAATGGGGTATAGCTTGAAAAATTGTAAATGCTTCTCGCCCTAACAGAGCGTGGTATCCACTGCTGAACGGGGCCACTTGAAATGTGACCTCCTCGGATCTGTAATTATCTGACGTGCCGAACACTACGTGCAGTGTGATTTTCCCTGAACAGCATGCTTCCCGGCTGGGGATTATTCCTCGAAAGGTTGTGTTGCTTCTCTCGATGCGGCTCCAGTCTATTTCCATTTTTCACAGTGTTTCCTCATAAATGAGGTTCAATCCGCTGCCGCCCTCCATGATTACCTTTGTAAGCCGGAAACCGTCCACTATCGGACTGAGGACCAATGCGGCTGGTGCTCGGGCTGTCCAGAATTTAGGTTCGTCGCTGGCATTAAAAGTAATAGCCTTGTCACTCCATGTATTTATTGTTGCTACCTGGTAGACTTCGGCAAGGCTGCGGAGCGTTCGCTTCCTCGCATTGTTCGATGTGAAGGTCTCGAAGACTGTTGACACCATACTGGCGTTTCTGGGGTGGTGCTCTGCAGATTCTGGAGTTAGAAGCTCCTCGCCACTCCTGGCCACCTGCCGGAGTATCCAACATGCTCTAAGGCTGTGAGTTGGTGCGACTTCCCCTGAAGTGTGAATTTTACAGGGTCCATTGAGCCATCCCTCCAGTACGGTCCCATACCCTATAGAGGGTTTTTGTTTTTTGCTGTTTGGCTTAGGTGCCTGGCGATAATGCGCCCTTTTGTTTCGGACTGGGATTGTATTCAGGGCCAGATTGTCCCAAAACTTCGTTTTGGTTTTCCGAACGCTTTCTGTCGCACAGTACTTTTGTACTATGGATGTCAAGTCGGCGAAGCGTGTAATTTCGCGATGACTTATGGCGTTGAGGATTCCGATGTCCGTGAAGTTGTTACAGAAGAATGTAATTGCATCCTTCTCACGACAGTCCTTTATCCTGTTTATAACCAGGAGGAGTCTGGCCCAGTAGTGGTGTACTGTTTCTCTGGGCTCTTGCCGTATTTGGAATAAATCCCTTATAGTTGGGTGGGCGGGTGGATTTAAGTCCGGAACCTCGCCCGATCTAAGACTCAGGAGCCAAGAAATTTCTGAATCCGGAAGCTTGTTTTCTTGGACATTATTCAATGAATCAGGCCTGCTGCCTGGCTTTAGGTTCAGGGCTTGGGCGACATCCTCCCCTCCGCGGATATCCGACTTGGAGGGGTCGGGAGTCCGGACATATCTGGTCCTTAGGATGGGCGAAGATTCGCCGCATTGTTCTTCCACCACTTCGACGTGGTGGGTGAACTGGCGAGAGTCGATTTCTCTCTGATCGGGTTTAAGCCCAATCTGGCCGTAATCTGTAGCGACTCCCAGGGCGGCGATGCGATCCAAGAGCTCGTTTAGGGAAGGGATCTCCATCGGATCTAACTGCTCGGCAAGTTCCGAGCCGATCTGGAGATTGCTTTTGATGACCCGAGAGGTCATCGCCGGTGCGGCGGCCGAACAGGCGGTCATCAAAAACTTGCCTAGCCGGAGAGTTTGGACGATAGCCAAAGCTTCTTTAGCAACCGTGCCGTCTTTAAAGACGGGGTGTGGCATCCTTCCTGTTGGTGATGACACAGAGGAACTCTCAATGAAAGCACCAATGTCGGTGTCAAAACCGGCGGATCTCGGGTAGGGGGTCCCGAACTATGCGTCTAGGCGGATGGTAACAGGAGACAAGGGACATGATGTTTTTACCCAGGTTCGGGCCCTCTCGGTGGAGGTAAAACCCTACTTCTGCTTGATTAATATTGATGGTATGGGTATTACAAGAGTTGATCTACCACGAGATCAGAGAGGCTAAACCCTAGAAGCTAGCCTATGGTATGATTGTTGTTCGTCCTACGGACTAAAACTCTCTGGTTTATATAGACAGCAGAGAGGGCTAGGGTTACACAGAGTCGGTTACAATGGGAGGAGATCTTCATATTGTATTGCCAACCTTGCCTTCCACGCCAAGGAAAGTCCCTATCCGGACATGGGACGGAGTCTTCAATCTTGTATCTTCATAATCCGGGAGTCCGGCCAAAGGTCATAGTCCGGTCATCCGGACACCCCCTAATCCAGGACTCCCTCACCCACCTTCTTCTTCATCTGCTCCGGCAACGAAGCGCGCTGCCGGCGAGTGATGTCTAGCTCGACTTCGGCCACCCGCCAATCATGGACGCAGTATGGTCCACTGCCGTTGACAAGATGCCACGATTGCCCGCGCATGGAGCCTTTCAAGCGTTTGACTTGTGTGAGGGAAGAAAATGGCAACCGTGGGCGCGAGTTTGTGAAATGTTTGAGCAAGCCACAGCCGGGGCAGGTTAAATCTGTGTTCTTGACAAATCCTATTGTCTAATTTCTCCCAATTTCTTTCTTTTTTCCTCGAATTAGGGCAGTGGATCTGGGTGGTGGATCTAGGATATGCGCCGCTGCCCCCCTGTTTTTCAGGTTCTGAAGAAATGTGGGCATTTTGAGTGGCTCGATGACTATGTTGAAAGGTTGAAATTGGAGGGATCAACCCCAATCCAAGAGCTCAATTTTGGGGGCGGCTTGCCGTGGAACAAGCCCCCAATTTGGTGGACAGAGCCAATCCGATGATGCACATTGCAGAACTGAAGTGTGAATTGAAGAAAATCGGCAAGCAACTAAAGCATCTAATCGATTTGAAGCACCAAGCAAATATGATGGCTGGAGCATTTTATGGTTGTGTCATTGCTATGGGTTTAGTTTACTTGATGTTCATCAATCGCTAGAATTTGTTAGAGTTTCAGTTAGTTAGTGAGCTAGTTTCAGGGGTGCCGAGTAGTTTGAGTTAGCCAGGGATCATTTGTTAGATGAATTTGAATTCATGTGATGCAAAACTTGCTTGAATTATTGTAATGATATTTAGGGGCCCTATTCAGTGTTCATGCTCTGTTTCCTCTGTTTTTGTTCTTCAGTTAACAGAGTACACACCCAAATTCAGCTTCTAGTAAAAAACAATACTAGGCCGCCGAATAGATGTTGGGCCATGAGAAAATGGGCCCTGAGAAAATAACCATGCCCAAAATAGAGACCAGCCCACCTGCGTAGGGGCACCATCCCACCTCTAACTTAGGCAAATAAAATGTTACTTGTTTTTACTTTGGCCTTTTTCTTGCACTAAATTTTGTGATGGATCATTTTTTGATGCACTAAAACTAAATGTTACTTGTTTTTATGCATGTCTACGGTTCCATGGACTAAATGGGTTGCATGCTTGCATGAAGTAAATTAGTTTGCATTTCCTAGTTGCATGTCCATAGTGGGTTTGCATGGGGCTCCTAGTTGCATGTCTATGGGTTGGGTCATGACCCATTATTTGGCCAATATTTTGAAGATGGTGTGTGTGGTGATTGGAGTGTAGCAACCCGGGCCCGTAGCAACCAATAGCAATACACAAATAATGGAACAACCCATAGCAATCTACAAATAATAGCACGAAACACACAATATATATAGTAGCATAACGATTATATAGAAGCATAACGATTGCAACCCATAGTTCCACGATAGCCTTACAACTTCACGATAGCCTTACAACTTAAAAATACTAATACAACTTAATAATACTAGCATAAAGATTACAACTTAAAAACTAATACGATACGGTACGATAGATCGGGGGCACCAAACGCGGGTTCTTCTTCAGGTTCTTCTCTCCTCCTCCTCCAGGTGAACGCCGGGCCACCTCGCTCCTCCGGGTGCCCTTCACTCGTCATTGTTGATTGGATACGGGAGCGTGTGCATAACGCCGTTGTTGGGGAAGATGGAGTTGAAGTCGGTGAAAATGTTATGGGTGGTGAAAGCTATGAACTCACAACCAACCCAATACACTCGCCCGAGGAGGTAGAAAGCGTCGAATGGGTTAGTGAACGTAGCGAGGATCCCAACCACAACGCCGTTGTGGGTGACCTCCTCAACATGGTACATCCTCGGAGAGTCGCGGGGGAGGTGGCGGAAGCCGGCCGCAAGGAAGAACTCCCTCAACTCCCTTGCGCCCCTCCACCTTGAGATGCACTACAAGAAATATGTCAACTAGTGACCTTCTATCAGTGACCCTGGAAGAATTGGTCATAGATCTATGACCATTTCAGACCAATTAGTCAAAAGCTGTTCGGGGGGCTCCAAATCCTAAACCATTGCGACCATTTTGGTCAGAAAGGTCGTAATTTCCTTACACGAAATGGTCACAAAGCAAACAACGCTAGTCCGCTGCCTTATTTCTAGTTGTTAATGACCAATATAGATGGTCATAGCCTTGTAGATTGTGGTGGGTTGTGATGACTAGGCGCCATCTCATCAGTTTTGCCTATGTGTCATGTCCATGTGGCAGTTTTTGCCCTAGGTTGTGAAGCAACCTATATTTCTGTTATTCCCAAAATTCCCAAAAAATCTCATAAATGTTTTGGATCATATCTTCATCAAATATGTCAAAAACATTCCTTGCCTAGTTCAAAAATAATTTGAAAATATTCATTTTCCTATTCTGTTCAGAGCAGCACTTTGTGAAGGAAGTACCACTTTGGCATGTCCAAATAGTATCCATTTTCTACAGTGCTTTCCCATGCCCAAATAACCATCCTCCACCAAATGCCAGCTCAATCCATTCATTATTTTGAGCCCAGCTTCAACATTCGTATTTATGTCCAGTGTGGTACTTTGTAAAGCAAGTACCACCTAGGCTCCTCCTTTGGAGCTGAATTTTTTTGAAGACGGTCTTCTTAGTAACTGATCATCCTCAGCCAAAACTCACACCCATTAGCCATGTGCATTTCCTGTACCGCAAATCAAACACTTGGCTGCTTATTCATGTTTGAGCATCGATCGGTCTCCTCGTGAGAATCTTATGTTGTGATTTTCTTCCTAGCACCTACCTGGGGAGTGCCCAACCCACTAGACATACCTAGGCCACCCAGAACACATGGCAACGCCACGGTCACGCGGTGACCACGCGGCGGGCATGCGAGTTTACGCGCTCTAGAGTTGGGGCCCTCGGCCACCGCTGAAACCTCGACGTATCGCCACCAAACCATGTATTTATGATTAAATAGGTACTTATGTAACTAGAAATGATTTTTGGAAAAAAATAAATAGCAAACTATGAGGCAGCTGCAGTTCAAATTTGACCCGCTTCCAACTAAATCAGCGGAAATTTGTCTTTTTCACGAGAGGTGGATCAAAACTTTTTGCACCCAACCATTTTGTCAATTGTGCATTAAATAAGTCCTAGTATTTTAGAAAATTGATATGGTCCAATTTTGCAACAATTATTTGGGAGGTCCTTCACAAAAAAACCTCCTTTTGGGCACTCAGAAAATAAAAAATGGTTTTTTCGTCCAAAGAAAATGAAAACTTCCTTAGGCAACATTGTTTGCCATTCCAATATGCACCCTTGTGCACAATATGAGATCATCTGAACAAACTATGCCACGAATGTGGCCATAAGATTGATCATTTGGCTTGAAAGCCATGAATCTTCAGAGATGATAGCTCATTTCTGAGAACACTTCCTTAAAATAATTGCCGTATTACAAGTTTGTTATTTTTCTTTGGATCTTGTCCACATATAATGACACAATGCAAAGGTTTCCTAATTTTTTGTTTTTTTTGAATTTTTTATACCCGTTTCAAAATGCGGTCAAAACGGCGGGAATGACCGTTCTTAGCTAGTGGTTGAATCTTGGAATTTTTTTGATGTTTCTCTGATTAAATAGATACTTATGTACCTAGAAATGATTTTTGAAAAAAATAAAGAGCAAACTACAAGGTAGCTACAGTTCAAATTTGACCCGCTTCCAATTGAATCGGCGGATATTTGTCTTTTTCACGAGAGGTGGATCAAAACTTTTTACACCCAATAATTTGGTCAATTGTGCATTAAATATGGCCTAGTATTTTATAAAAATGATTTGGTCCAATTTTGCAACAATTATTTGGTAGATTCTTCACAAAAAAAACCTCATTTGGGGCACTCGAAAAATGGAAAATGACTTTTTCATCCAAAGAAAATGAAAACTCCCTTAGGCAACATTGTTTGGAATTCCATGATGCACCCTTGTGCACAATATGAGATCATTTGAATAAACTATGCCATGAATGTGGCCGTAAGATTGATCATTTGGCTTGAAAGGCATGAATCTTTAGAGATGATAGCTCATTTCTCAGAACACTTTTTAAAAATAATTTCCATATTACAAGTTTGTTATTTTTTTGCGATCTTGTCCACATATAATGACACAATGCAAAGAATTCCCAATTTTTTGTTTTTTTTTGATTTTTTTATACCCGTTTCAAAATGCGGTCAAAACGGCGGGAATGACCGTTCCTAGCTAGTGGTTGAATCTTGGAAATTTTTGGTGTTTCCCTGATTAAATAGGTACTTATGTACCTAGAAATGATTTTTGAAAAAAATAAAGAGCAAACTAAAAGGTAGCTACAGTTCAAATTTGACCCGCTTCCAATTGAATCGGCGGAAATTTGTCTTTTTCACGAGAGGTGGATCAAAACTTTTTACACCCAATAATTTGGTCAATTGTGCATTAAATATGGCCTAGTATTTTATAAAAATGATTTGGTCCAATTTTGCAACAATTATTTGGTAGATTCTTCACAAAAAAACCTCATTTGGGGCACACAAAAAATGGAAAATGACTTTTTCGTCCAAAGAAAATGAAAACTCCCTTAGGCAACATTGTTTGGAATTCCATGATGCACCCTTGTGCACAATATGAGATCATTTGAACAAACTATGCCATGAATGTGGCCGTAAGATTGATCATTTGGCTTGAAAGGCATGAATCGCATGATAGCTCAATTGTGAGAACACTTTTTTAGAATAATTTCCGTATTACAAGTTTATTATTTTTTCTGAAAACTTGGTCACATATGATGACACAATGCGATCCAATTTTTTGATTTTTTTGAATTTTTTATGCCCGTTTGAAAATGCGGTCAAAACGGCGGGCTTGATCGTTCCTAGCTAGTTGTTGAATCGTGGAAACCTTTTGATGTTTCTCTGATTAAATAGATGGTTATGTACCTAGAAATGATTTTTGGAAAAAATGAAGAGCAAACTATGAGGCAGCTATAGTTCAAATTTGACCCGCCTCCAACTGAACCGGCGGAAATTTGTCCTTTTCACGAGAGGTGGATCAAAGCTTTTGACACCCAACAATTTGGTCAACTGTGCATTAAACATGGCCTAGTATTTTATAAAATTGATTTGATCCATTTTTACAACAATTATTTGGTAGTTCTTTCAAAAAAAACTTCATTTCGGGAACTCCAAAAATGATTAAAAATAGCTAGAAAGATAAAAAATGCATGCAAATTTGTGATCATCCATAAAATGTGGTCTAAATTGAGTGATAAATCTAGTTGTGCCATTTTGGAAAATATTTTTGATAGATGCTTCACAAAACCTCCTAGTTTTAGTACTTAAAAACTATTTTAAATCATAAAATTTCTGAACCAATCAGGGCTCTTCCCACGGATCACTCCAATGTAGCCGATCTGAACCGTCCAGATCCCACGGATCCAACGGCTCTCACTCACCTCTCAGGTCTCTCTCCCCCAACCCAAACCCTAGCAGCCCTCAGTCCATCTAGATCTCTCTCCTCCTCTCCCCGAGAACCCACCCGCCGCCGCGTGTCTCCTCCCTCGCCGCCATTGCTGCCACCTCCTTCCCGTCCCTGGCCTCCTTCCGCAACGCCCCCATCGATCCCGATCCCCTCTCCTCCTCCCTCGTCCTCATCTCCTCGCCCCCACCGTCCCCACCCACCAAACCGATCCTGATCCCTTCCAGATCGAGAGAGAGTGAGAGCTCGCCTCCTCCCTTCTAGATCGCTGCCGCCACCTACCTCCGGTGGAGCTCGCCGCTGTCCATGGCCTGCCCCAGGCCCGAGGTGCTTCGCTCCTCTAGATCCAGCCTCCTCCTCGGTCCTGCCCGACGCGTTCGACCTGGGCTCCAATGCCTACGCCCACAATGCCGCCACCGTCGGCGGCCTCGTCTCCGACCTGCGCTCCTGCATCTCCCAGGGTGCGTGTCTGCGACCACTACCCTCACCATCACTGTCGACGACCCCCCACCGCCTCCGCACACCACCGTTCCCTCCCCTCACCCTGGCCCCAGGTCGGGTAGTGCGAGGCGATGCTCCAGACCCCCGAGGGCCGCAGCCTTGCCATGGTGCGCTCCTTCCTCCCTCTCCTCCTAGACCTGCTTGGATCCGCATGACCCACCCTCACCGCACCTCGTCTCCTCTCTCTGCCTCTCAGATCCACCACGGCAAGGTCACCATGGGCCTCGACCTCCATGGACGGCAGCCAGATCGAGCGGAGCTTCCCTTCCTCTACCCGACGGGACAAGGACAAGGACAAGCAGCAGCATCATTGCATCATCAAGGTTCAATTTCATCTTCTTAACTCTGTTTATTTTCTACAATCCCAAGCCATTGCTGCAATCCCTCCCTCCCTCCCTCGATTGGATTGGAATCTTCGATCTGGGCTGGTGGCTGATTGTGGCTGGGTTCATTCATGGGCAGGGACCAAGGTCGGGTACAAGACCGATGTGGTCGTTGGAGCGAAGGACCTTGAGCACGACTGGAGGGCGTATCGCGGGATCGGCTACTTCATCGAGCCACTCGTTCTGCTCGGCCTCTTCGCCAGGTCGACCTTGTCCATTCGTCTCAAAGCTGAAGGGTGTTTTCTTATCCTGTTTCTGCTTGAGATTAATTGATTCGATGTCAGATTATGTGTATATACTGGCAAGTTCAAAATGTAGTATAATAGTGTTGATATAATGTAGTGCTAGGCACCACCTCATGTGTTTATCATACACAGGCACTGTGATTATCTAATTTAGCACGTTGTTGATCTTATAATGCTACTCTGCATACTTAACTTGCTGCCTGGTAGGGGTTCCCCTTGAAGGATTGATTGTGCTCTGTATCCTACCATGATATATTCTCAGCGAGTTTACTGAAATTGCTGTAGTCTGAAAAATAGTTAACATATTCTCTGTTTGGTACTATTAAACTGATAGTCAGATAAACTTTTAAATTGTTGGTTTCATACTACTCACAATCAACAGATGAATTTCAGTACTTCTGTTTGGTACTATTTGCCACTAGTAAGAACAATTGTTTGTGAAGCTAGTAAAAATCATGGAACTTAAAAGGTCAAATAAGTTGATTTATCTCTTTTCAGCCTTAACAGAGAAGATGGAGTTATCCGTTCTATTTAGCCTATTTTTACTTGGGTTGGATTAACCTGTGAAGAAAATTCAAGTTCCTATAATACTAAATTAAATCTAGTTTCTGCACATCATATTGTTTTCAGGTTTAGCACCTGAGCTGTATTCTTCCACATGAATGGAACCACTTAGGGTTGTTTTAGCACGTTGTAGTTCCAGCCTGAGAGAAACTGCAGTTTCCCCTCCAACTCAGTGATTATTGGTCCACATGAATGACATGTTTTTAAATCTATTTCCTAATTTTGTGGTCTGTGGAACAAGGCTGGTTGCTGTAGCTGCTCAAAAGTTCATTGCAGACATTGCTGTTACTTACTATACGTTGCATTGTAGTTTCGCTGGAGATTTTGCTTGAGAGCCACTTGGATTCACGCAGCATTAGGAGGAGCTCAAGCATGACCACCAAGAGGCACCACCGCAGCAGGAGGTAGCATGTCCATATCCACCTCCCTCTCCCTCTGCTCCCAATCCTTTTTATTAGAATATACTGTGTACATTCTGAACTCCCTAATGTGACACAAGTATATGCAAATGCTATGGTTTAAGTGTTGCTAGTGTATGGTAAATAGGTTGAGCACCCGCCGCTATTTGATGCTATTTTGTTTAGGATAGTGTTCCTCTATTTATGTAATCTCCAGACCATGCTCAAGCATACACACACGGTTGATTTGCATGGAACTATTACTACTAACTAAAGAAGGAAGCAGACTTCACATAAAGGAAGATGTCCGTTTTAGTAATATAAACAAATAGAAAAGATTGTTTGCATACAATTAGATCATTCTCACTTATTAGTTGATGAGTTCAAAGTACGTAGAATCTTTAGTTCTCTGGTTATATTATAGTCAGAATTATACCGTGTGCATGGTTTTATCCATTGCTGGTACTATGGATAGAGCTTTGTGTGTAATCTGGAGATGTTCTTGTTATTGTTCTATCCATTTTATTGTTCTATCCATTTTATTATACTGTGTGCATGATTGTTCCATTGCTGTTGCATGATTTTATCCACTGTTTGCTCCAAACTGGGAGCTTGTTCTATATTATTCTATAATGAATCAGCTAATAATCTGGAGTTGTTCTTGTTATTCATTGCTGGTACTATGGATAGAGCTTTGTGTGTTTATCATTCTATAATGATTTGTCCTTTACTCCATTTTACTCCAGTTTTTCTAATTCTTCTTAGCTGATTCATGTAACAGGGCGATCATGGAGGGCTTGCAGTCGTTCTATTAGCCCAGTCCTGACTATGGCCGTCCAGTGAGTCCGGCATTTGATATCTATCCAAGGAGCTCCATGTTGAAGAAGAAAACACTTGTAGAGCTTGTAACATTACTTGGAGAGCTTGTAAAGTACTGCAGAGCTTTGCATTTGTAGAGCTTGTAAAGCATTTTATATGTTGAGCTTGTATTACGTGTCATTTGTAGAGCTTGTAGTGAATCTGGCTATTGTTATTTGAATTATTATGTGTGTTTTCTGCTTGCCTATTTAAATTCTGGTTATTTTCTTACTATGAAATTCAAATATGATGTCAAATTGAAATATGAAGAATCTGAGCCTAATAGCTGGGACCCATTTATCAGAACCTGACAAGTGGGACTTGTTTGACTAATGGACCCATTTTATATAAAAAAAGAAAACTAAAACTGCTGGTACAAAAAGGCCTTGGCCCAGAAAATAAAAAGGCCGAATTGTAGGGCTTGGACCATGTAGTTCACCAAAATTAGCAGCGAAAAAAATATAAATGGGCTGAATTAATGGGCTCGGCCCATGTAGAAAACCGAATTGGACCGGGCTGAATCTTGTGCCACATCAGCTTGCCATGCTGGATGCCTACATGGCCTGGGGAGGTTGCTAGTGACCAAAACGCCACAGTAGGCATATTTTGGTCGTAAACGTCTACGACCTTCTCACAAAGAAGGTCACTATAGTCAGTTTACGACCGCCAGCTTTTGACCTTCTGTTTTTGGTCACAAAAAGGTCGCAAATGAAAAACCATGACCTTTCAGTGACCAATAGTGGTGGTCACAAGTTGACATATTTCTTGTAGTGATGGCCCAAACCCTAAGGGTACTCTCCACGTATACTCCGTTCAGGTAGAGCCTTTCCGGCATGGTTGGGGGGAGTTGGTAGGTGGGGGCGTTGTACTACATGGTGGCTCGGGGCCCCGGTGGCTCGAGGGCTCGATCGGGTTTGATGGAGAAGAAGGAAGAAGGAGGGCAGAGGAGGAAGAGGATGGGGTATGGATGAGGAGGGAGAGGAAGACGATAGTGCCCGGCTTAAATAGCCCAAGAGCGACGTGGTTTTTGATTTCTTCGAGTGGTTTCACTGGGTAGAATTAATGGGCGGGCGGCGTTTGGTGGCGTCCCATGGAAGTGTGTACACGAGCGTGGGAAACAGGCTGCGATGGTTCTATGCCACCGGTCGTGGGTCAAGGGGGACGGGATCACGCATGCGTCTGTGCCGTTGTTGGTCAAGGCGACACGCCTGCCCCGGGTTCTCTGCGTGTGTCACCCATGCATTCATGTCATATCCCATCTTGCTAGGGCCTGGCTAGAGGGCAACGTTCGGTCGATGGGAGACGTGACAATAATGGACACGGACGCCTTCATTTGCCCATCTTGTAACGGGCAACACGCCGTTTGAACTGCATCGATACCCACATCGATACCCCATGCCAGTATCACGTCCTCAAAGAGGAGCACGCCATGCACGGCACGCCATGCAGCGTTGGCCGGGTGCTTGCTTTGATGTGACGCTGCATTGGTTGTAATGGTAGGCATGCGACAGCTTACTGCTTCGTTGGAGGTGGCGGAGCAGGGCTACGTCGAGGGCGGGCATGCATGCAATGCATGGGCGCAGTTCTGTGGGTGGGCATGCATGCTGCGGGCGGGCAGGCGGGCAGGCACGGGCACGCATGCAATGATGGAAAGGGCACTGCGTAGGCTTGGTCCATGCACCGCGTCAACTCTTGGCATTGGATTCAAATGAACGGTCCTGATGCCCCAACGAGAGAGGCTGATCCAAACCCCACCGATCCAACCAATCAGCGCGTCTCATGCGGATCGATGCACACTGTAGCTAACCCTAGCGCCTGATCTCAACCGTCCACACACAACGATCGACGACCCGGAAGTGTGCGGGGTTTTGAGGGGTTTTGAGAGGGGTTTTGAGGGGTTTTGACTGATTAGGGTTGAGCATAACTAATTCAAAAAAAAAATGTAACTTGCGCACATAGTCTTATTATGTCGTATAGTAATGAGAAAAAAAATATAAATATGGTTTACATACATTTTTACGAAAAACCCTTCACAAAATTGCCATTCCTCGGACAATGTAGTATGGAGTTCAAGGGAGAGAGTAGTGCGCACCCGAGAGTAGGTGGGGGTTTTGAAAATGAAAAGTGTGAAAACCTCACCAAAATTTCATTTTGGATTGACTAAGAAAGATCTTAACTTACTTTTCTCATTTTCATGTTTTAAACTTGTTTTATATATAATTTTCTATTAAACCTTGTTTTTTCAAAAAGAAAAGAAAATAATAGAAATTTAATTCAATAAATAGCGAGACTTTATATTTACACTATATAGGTAGAATAGATGTGTAGAAAAAATATTTGGCTGGTTTAGAGAAGGTGCCAAATTTTTTTGCTTAAATATGAGGCCGTTTACCCTACCTTTGGAGGTCATTTGAGACACACTTTTCATGACTATGAGTTCAACTTACCAAAAGGGCTCGGAATGATCAGCAAGAAAACATATTTCAGGTGAGGTACTTTAGATAGCATTAAAACATCAATACCCCATCCCTAATTCAAATTTGAGCCCAAATTTGAATTTAAATTTGAATTTTATTTGGCTATTTTAGACAAGTTACCAAATATTATTACATGCCCCAAATTTTCAAACTGTTCTCTGTTCTACCTCTTCCTACCACGTTGTGTGCCCTTCTTCGCCTTAGCACTTCTTGTTTTTGGTTCTACTACACACACAAGTTCACTGATCATCTTGGTTTTCTTCACTAGTCTTTTCAACACCTCGGCAACACCCTCGTGATCAGTGTCTTCAGTCTCAATGTTGATAGAAGTTTCAGTTTCTTCGATGTGTACCTCAACATGGGTTTCTTCAGTCTGAACCTCAACATGGGTTTCTTCAGTCTGAACCTCAACACGCTCAGGTTCAGTTTCAACCTCGAGAGCAGTTTCTTCAGTCTGAATGTTAACTGCAGCAGGATTTTCTTCAGTCTGCTCAGGCTCAGGCACACTTTTGTTCTTTCTACCGCCATTTACTCTTGCTTTTTTTGTTGGCCAACACTGTTCAACAACAAGGGGCTGACTCGCTCGCTTCCTCCTGGCCATTGGGAAAATGTTATAGATATAGTAACTGGAAAAAAGCACCAAATCAAAACACAGACAAATAAACAAGAACATACTTTGGCTTATCAGGAGTGTAACGGCATTTGACAGATCCCACTCTGTGCCCAAGTTCCTGGCATAACTTGTATCTGTTTTTGTTAACTTTCTGTGCCCTTTTTGGCTTTCCATCTTTCTTTCCCTTCTTACTACTCCCACCTTTCTCAAACCATGCCTTGAATCTATGATGTTTAGGCTTGCTAGCCTTTCTTTCCGTCAAGGGAGGACACATGGAAAATTCAATGTCCACTTCAGGCCACTGAGACTGATCTGTAAGTGGTGGAATTGGAGTAGCATATGCAGCTTTGAATCTTGCTACCGAATAATATTCATGCAAATATGGGTGCATGTTTATCTTCGGTTGGGATGTTAAGAAAAGAATGGCATGCTCACATGGTTTACCAGTGTGTTGCCACTCGAGGCATGTGCAATCATGCAATTCAGTGTTAACAACATGTCTCCTTCCAGTTTTGTTATCTCTAACTTCAGCACCCCAAGGTGAAGATTTTTCAACAAACAAATGTGAAAGATTTCTGGTCTTATTGACCACCTGTTGTACCACTGCTGGAAGCTTATCACCTTGCAGACAATCACCTATCCTTCTTCTCAATTCCCACAACCGCATGAGCATGATCCTGATTTGGTCAACCATGTCATGCACAGGCAAATCTTTTAACTCCTTCACCTTGTTGTTGAAACTCTCTGCCAAATTGTTGTTGATGTGGTCACACTTGATGGCAGTGTTGAATGCTGACCTATACCATAACAAAGAATGGTAGGTGTTCAGCCATGGACCAAACACATCACATGCTGCCATGATCTTATCAAGATGATATTTGTGTGTCTGTCTAGTGTAAGATCTTGCTGCTGGACACATGCGCCCAAATTCTTATCCTCTAAATTTTTTGATCAAATTCATCCACAAATGACCGAAGCACTCCCTCTGCTTAGCATGTGGGAAAACATTTTTCACTGAATTTTCAAGCCCCTTACATGCATCTGTGTGTATAGCCAAAGGTGACACTGGCCCTAGGCATCTTTTCAACTGGATCATGAAGCATGTCCATGAAGCCTCTGTTTCTGACTGAAACAAGCCAACAACAATAGGAAACATCCAGTTGTGTCCATCTAGAGCATTGCATGCTACCAACTGACCATTCCACTTGCCTGTCAAAAATGATGAGTCTATGCTCAAATATGGACGACACCCTGCTTTGAACCCATCGATGCCAGGCTTCAAAGCCATAAAAAACTTGGAGAACTTGACTTCACCTGAGGGTGATACCTCTGTATCTATCTCCACAACACTGCCAGGTGACCTCTTTTCCGCCTCTCCTTTGAAGTGGTAAAGCATCCTAAATGTATTTGCCCAATCACCATATAAATTTTTCATTGCCCTTTATTTTGCCTTCCACACTGTGGTATATTTCAGTTTAATGGGGTACATCTTTTCCAAGTCTACTTTGAGTTTCTTGGCAGTAGTGTTTGGTGTTTTGGCTAAAATTGGGGTGATCTTTTCTGCAACCCAAAGTTCTGATGTCATGGTTGATACTGTCTGTTAACTTGTAATACAAGTATGTTGATTGGGGATTTGGGTAACCCTGACAGTACTTCCATCAGGTTGCAGTCTAGCAGATATGTACCACTTGCAAGGCTTCACACTACCATCAAATCATCTGCACCTCGCATAAAACTTCTTTCTATCAGTCCAAACAGTCTTGGCATCAAACTCATGTTTCACTGCATAAGTCTTGAAACACATCCTAAACTCCTTCATGCTTGGGAACAACTTGCCTACTTCAATGACAGGGTTTTCTTTGTCATACACATGAACCAGCTCATCATCATGTGCATCATCTACTTCATCTGCAGCTTGTTCCATCAACTGTCCATCTACTTCTTCATCAGCATTAGCAGGCAAACTAGATTCGCCCCACTCCTGCTTATCTCTGTCATTGACTGGAATGCCAAAAAGTTTGGCCATCTCAATGTCAGGCATTGGTGCAATGACCATATCAGTAGGCTCATCTAATTCAACTACATTCCAATCAATAGTTGTTGTAGTTTCAGTTTCAGTTCCATTCACCTGTCCCTCTTCGGCTATTACTGTAAGTTCATTACACATGGGAATCAATGGTCTCTGTGTAGCCCAATCATCGTCTACCATCTGCACAGCCAATTATGATGGCACATATCCAACCTTCGAAAAAATGTTCAGATCAACGAGCTCAGCAGAAAAAATTAGCCCGTTTGCTTGTCCAACCATTTTGCCGATCGATTTCTTCAACAATCTGTTCACCGTCTTCTATTCTAACATACTCTCCTTTCCAATCATCAAACCGCAACAGTAATACTTCTTGCTCTGGACCCCAAACAATATTCTCCCCAATTTTTCCACCCATTTCTCCACTTCTGTCTCATCCATGTTCTGTAGAACTTGTGGATCAATCTCTGTAAACTCAACATCCCATTTAACAATTGTGTCTCTCTCAATGTTCTGTATGCTACCATCAACTAATTTTTCCTTTGATGGAAAGAAATTGACTGTCAATTCAAAGGTCCGAGTGGCAGCATCCCCTCTGTCAGTGGCGGACAATGTGAGCCCGTGAGAAAGAGCAGAGGAGGCCACCCCCTAATTGCATGCAAAATTGGATCGGAGAGAGGCGCATTACCTATTCGAAGTTGAATCTGGCGGCTCCATCTCAGTATGCCCACGAGCTCCCCTCACAACCTATCGATTCCGCAAGCAAAAACAGAGGAAACGAGCTGAGATCTACGGGCCCGAGAGAGGAACGGGAAGGCGACTAGGGTTTGAATTCACTCACCATTTTCTGAGGACGAAGGCTCTGCCGCTGTTGAGGACGAGGGCTCCTCCGCCGCCACCGAGAACGCAAGATCCGCCGCCACCGGAGAAGAAGGGGGGCAGAGTGGCGGGCCCAGCACGGTCGGGCGGCAGGGCAAGGTCAGCTGTTTTGAGGAACAATTAAGTTGGACCCACATGTCCTAACATAAACGGGCGGGCTTGGTTGACGACCAATTTAACCACATTTAACAGCCATGTCATGCATGGGCTATTTACCTGCTCAAATGTGTCGCACCACAACCATTCGCTCGAACAACGTCGCACTCTTGCCAATTCACCTCAAAAACGTCGCATAGGAGCTATTGGCCCGAATTTCATCTATACCAAGTTGCATAGAGAAGTTATGTTCAAAAAAAGTTGCATCGAGAAGTTCATTTAATGTTGTTGGAAGAAATTATTTTATGATTGCTTGAATGGCTAACTGTAAAGGCTCACTAAATTGCTCATTCGCCCACATGTGTTGTACCTTTTGTTCTCCTTCAGCACCCTATCCATGTATGTCATGTTATCGAAAAACATGTGAGGCGCGCTACCACATGAGAAGGAAATGATGTATTATTGCTCCACCTCCAAGCCTTCCATTTTGTTTCTTGCCCAGTCCTAATTATGTTCAAGCTGCAGATGAACAATGGCACAAATAGCATTCAGTCTATTACGCGGCTCAGGTGACGGGTGGGAAGTTGTACGTCGAGAGATGGCCCGCGAATAAGTTCTTCCTGCGATTTGACTACATCTACGACATGTTCCACATGACCAAGATGGATTTCCAGTTCATCCGCATTTATGTGTTGTGTCTCAACTACTTCATCAGGATTGAGAACATACAATATATCTACATCATGGACCCGTTCTATACGCACGAGAGCTTCTTGGCAGTTTGCAAAGCGCACCATGACTATGCGATCAAGTACCTCGGTGACTTCATGATCGCTAATAAGGACAAGGAAGCGATTCTCGTGCCTTATCATCCCACGTAAGTCATCCGCACATATCCTTTCGTATGTGTTAATCATTCCTTTGCAAGCATGGAGGCTAATTTCAGGTGTACTTAATTTGCGCAGCAGGGGGGCGTCCTCATCGTTCTGTACCCGGAATACTCCCATGCTATGTACTTGGGCTCATCGAAGAACCTCAGGAAAAAGGATTACAAGGACATAAAGAGTGTTCTCGATAGTGCCCTGTTAACCTTCAGCCTGTCTAGTGGATATTTCAAGGTGAAAAAGTACAGGGGTCGCGGGCTGGCTTTCGGTCATAAGACCAACTTCTGCTGCATCCAGCAACTGCACACCAGTATGGCTGATGGATTCTACCTCATGTATCACCTGCTTGAGTACAGAAGGGATAATCAACGCCTTCGCATGTCAGCTACTACCAATGATTCCGAGATTGTCAGCTGGGCCACAAGCATAGGAAAGACATCGAATCATCGAACTAGAGCTGAGTTTTATCACGTACAATGTGAACTTGCCCAAGTGATCATGAAGCAGGTCCTCATACCAACAAGGATGTTCTATGATGGGCAAATCACGCGGGAAGATGTGGGAGCACTGCTACTCGCTCAACGTCTGGACCTGAAGCCTTTCAAGAAGCTCGGGTGCTTCCTCCCTGACTATGAAGATTGGACCGCTGACATGGAGGACTGATTTTTGATGACAATGTGTCACTACTGTCTTTCTATGGCAAAACTTTGAATTCATGCACGGCGAAACTATGTGATGTAACTAAACCGTGGTCCTGAACCAACGTAGATCACTCTAGTTAATTAGTTTGGGTATGAGGAACTTCGTCATTTATGTTTACTATTGGTTGCTTGTATTTTGCTAATTATGCCTCCTTGTTTTCTTAAGTACATTATGTTGCATATTATCGTTCAATTCATCAACTCACGATGCAGGTACATAGATCAGAGATGGCGAAGGACTACTACGCTGTGTACGTTGGGAGGGTTCCAGGAGTCTACGACCACTGGCCAGCTGCTCAGGCCCAGGTGCACAGGTATCCGCGTGCTAGCCACAGAGGGTTCGACAGCAGAGCCGAAGCGGAAAGTAGTTACTTGAGGTGGACACTCCAGAATGAGCAGGGGCGAGACCGCCGGTACTACATAGTCGCGCTCTTGCTCATGCTGATCGCTCTTCTCTTCTACGTCATGGTTTAGATAGAGATGATGAAACTTGTGTGTGTGCCATGACCATGCAGTTGCACTTTTTCGAGACATGACATGATTGCACTTGTGTATCGCTATTTTCGAGATGTGATGGTATTTGTGTTGAATGATGATGATGATGATGGTATGACGAGACTACTGTATGTCTATGATATGATGAGAATAGTGTACGTTTAGTTTGATCTGATGAAACTATCATATAGATCCTGTATAAATACATCACAAATATTTAGAGGGGGTGCAAATCTATGAAAGGAGGAACATTAGCAGTAGCGCTGGAAAGCACCTAGCAGTAGCGCTGGCTTAGCAGCAATGCTTCATGTGAACAAGCTCTGCAGATAGTTATCAGTAGCGCTGGTCCTGGAAGCGCTATTGCTAACAATACTAACCTGTAGCGCTGCCCATAACAGCGCTACTTCTACAACTACACATATTTCAAGTGCTAACCCTAGTAGTGTAAGCTGAATGACCCTGAAATTGAAAAGCACTACAAATGAAATCTGAAAAGGTTGAAAGTTGGCATGATATCATCATTTCACCCACATAGCATGTTATAAAAAGTCGAGAGGGTTATGGCAAAAACTGGATGCACTTTGTGTACAAAATGAACAATCTCTTTCGAAGTATCAGGGTTTCATATGAAAACTCATCTGTTACAAAAGGCATTTCATTTCTTCACATGTAACTGCAGTGATATTTTAGATCAAAGGCATCATCATAATAGTTGTGGAGAGAAAGTCTTCACCTTTTCTTCGCTTGTGTCCTTTGCTTATTGCGCTGTAACCATGGATAATCTTCATCGTTTAACAGGGTGCTTGGGTCAGCCTTGACTTTGAAGGGAGGAATTTCATAAAACTTTTCATAATCTTCAGACATGTCTGTCTTGCCCTCCACTCCCACGATTTCTCTTTTTCCTGAAAAAACTATGTGGCACTTTGGCTCATCGTATGCTGTATTCGCTTCCTTATCCTTTCTTTTTCTCGGTTTGGTAGACATGTCCTTCACATAGAAAACCTATGCCACATCATTGGTTAGGACGAATGGTTAGTCTGTGTACCCAAGATTGTTCAGATCCACTATTGTCATTCCGTACTATGGGTCTACCTGTATCCCGCCTCTTGACAGATTGACCCATTTGCACTGAAACAAAGGGACCTTAAAATCATGTCCATAGTCAAGTTCCCATATGTCCAAAGAAGAGATTGCGTTGAGGAATGCACATAGCTTCACAATGGCTAATCGAACTTTTTCCGGTAGAAGCCCCCTCAATGCAACCGAAAGCAGTTGCGTCATAATCACGTGGCAGTCATGAGACTTTAGGTTCTGGAACTTTTTCTCTGCCATATTTATTATTTCGTTTGTATTCGACGAGAAGCCAGGCGGGAGAGGCAAATAATTAAGGTGACAGGAAGCTTAAGTTTTACATTAATCATTATTCTTAATGAGTTTATAAATACAGTTATTCAGACGGTTATATTTTCAAACGAGGAGAGGGTTCCATGTCTTATTTTTGAGTGTGACCTCGGCCATAGTTTTATCTTGGAGTTCCTCACCCTCCATTTCACTGTGATCTTTGGTAGTAATCCTCCGTCGATTGGTTGGTGTGCGGCTTTGCTCTGTCCCTCTCTTGATCCATCAGGTCGTATATGAAAACTCTTCATTTTTTCAAATTCCACTATTTATTACTGCAGGTGGCCATGCTAAGATGATGTCTCCGTCTTGTGGAAGATGCACACTGCGGGATGAATACAACTACAAAAATTCAGAGGATGAAAGTAAACATTTCTTGGTGCCTATGATGGGTGATTTCCAACATGCGATGGTAACTAATTCCTATTGTTAGATTTAGTGCCAATCCGGCATGTTTTGTTTCTTATGCATTTAGGCATTAGCTACTTTCCTAAGCATTAATGAAAAGTACATTCACATTGTCTTTATTATACATTGACAAGTGCAAGTGATGAATCATGTGTAGGACATGGAGAGAGTGGTGCAACTAACTCAAGGCTTGACGTTCGCTAGTGAAAACAGAGTGATGGCTAAATATAATTATGCACTAAACTGAAGCCAAATACACTAGTGAAGATAAAGTGATGGCTAAACTGAAGCCACATACATTATTGTGAAAAATAATTTATTTAATATTTTAAAAGTATTCATGCCACATTTAGCAAATGTTCATGCTATGTATAAAAAGTTTGCTCTAGTTTTAGAAAATGTTTGTACTATTCATAAAGAATACGTGACATTTCCAAGCTATTCACTCATTTCAATAAAAATGTATGTTGCATTTGTTTGTATGATTAAAACAATATGTTTCGCACACTTCAAATCAATGTACCTTACAGCTAAAAGATCCATGAACAAAAGGAATGTCAAGGGAAAAGCAAAACAGAAGTCATGACCATTCAGATATGTCCTGTTGAGAATGAAGGCTATATAGTTTACTCGTGAGCTCATATGTACCCTTGTGAACAGTAAAATAAAAAACAATAGTAATAGAAAAAAACTGAATTTCTTTGGAACAAACATTGACAAAATATCAACATGCGTGCAAATTTTCATTAAAAAAACAACACATGGAGCATCAATTTTGTTTTTTCTACGAAAGCATATTGACATGTTTTTTCTTCAAGAAAATTCGCACGCATGTTCAGAATTCGTCAATGTCAATTCGTAAAAACAAAGTCAGATTTTTACAATTATGTTGACATTTATTTGATTTTACCTTTCATGAGGATGAGTCTGAGCTCGCGGGCAGAAACTTACTGTCCCTGGTCTTTTTGCATCTCATGGCCTAGAATTGGAACGAGACTCTCTTGGAGGGTGTGGTGAGTAAGAAATATGCAATACTAACTCATTCCATTTCTTTTTGGAGAAAGTTCAATAAAGTTGTCTTTGATGCCTCCATGGGTTCGGCTCGAGTCGGTTGTCCGATGCGTTTCGCAGACGGTACGCTCCGCCAGTCAGTACTTGGTCGATTATGAAGGGACCCTCCCATTTGGGCTTTAGTTTGTCCTTTTTCTTGTCCGGCAGGCGTAGAAGTAGTTCGCCAATGTTGTAAGTTTTGGCCCGTACTTCTCTGCTTTGATATCTTCGGGCCTGTTGTTGATAGAATGCGGAACGATCTTTTGCCACGTCGCGCTCCTCCTCCAACGCGTCTAAGCTGTCCTGCCGATCGAGCTCGGCTTCTCTTTCTTCGTACATGCGCACTCGAGGTGAGTCATGTATTATGTCGCAGGGCAGAACTGCATCGGCGCCGTATACCATAAAAAATGGTGTAAATCCGGTTGTGCGATTCGGCGTGGTCCCCAGCTCCCAGAGTACGGAGTCAAGCTCCTCTACCCAGTGCTTGTTTGATTCCTTGAGGGATCGCACTAGTCTGGGTTTGATGCCGCTCATAATAAGATCGTTGGCTCATTCGACTTGACCGTTAGTTTGTGGGTGATAGACTGAAGCGTAGTCGAGCTTGATGCCCATGTTTTTGCACCAGAGTTTAACTTCGTCGGCTGTAAAGTTTGTGCCGTTGTCAGTTATGATGCTATGGGGGACGCCGTAACGGTGTACAACCCCGGATATGAAGTCTATCACCGGTCTGGATTCGGCCGTCTTTACGGGCTTGGCCTCTATCCATATGGTGAATTTGTCCACCATGACCAGTAAATATTTTTTCTTGTGGGTTCCTCCTTTAAGGGGTCCAACCATGTCAAGCCCCCAGACCGCAAAAGGCCAGGTGATGGGTATGGTTTGTAGGGCGGTAGGTGGCATGTGGCTTTGATTAGTGAATAATTGGCAACCGACGCATTGCTGCACTAAGTCCTGAGCGTCTGCCCGGGCCGTCGGCCAATAAAATCCGGTATGGAAGGCCTTGTTTACAAGGGCCCGAGCTGCGGCGTGGTGCCCGCCTAGTCCGGCATGAATTTCAGGCAGAAGATTTCGCCCTTCTTCTTCAGAGATACACCTTTGCAGGAGTCCGGTTGTGCTCTTCTTATAAAGCTCTCCCTCGTGGACTTTGTAGGCTTTAGATCGCCGCACTATGCAGCGGGCCTCGTTTTGGTCCTCGGGAAGTTCCTGCCTAGTTTGGTAGGCTAGGAATGGTTCTGTCCACGGGGCAATGACTGCCATTATTGTGTGGGCTGACGGTGTTGTTTCGTTGGCAGAGCCACCAACTGCGTCAGAATGTTCAGTGAGGGGTAGTGTGGCTGTGTCCGAGCTGTTGTTTCCGGACTCTCCCTCCCATGTTACGGATGGCTTGAAAAGCCTCTCTAGGAAGATGTTGGGAGGTACGGCATCGCGCTTTGCGCCGATGCGTGCCAACACGTCTGCTGCCTGGTTGTTCTCCCGGGCTATATGTTGAAATTCGAGCCCCTCAAACCGGGCTGACATCTTTAAGACGACGTTGTGATAAGCTGCCATTTTTGGATCTTTGGCATCAAAGTCTCCATTTATTTGGGATACCGCGAGGTTTGAATCCCCACGGACCTCTAGGCGCTGAATGCCCATGGAGACTGCCATCCGGAGACCATGTAGAAGGGCCTCGTATTCGGCTGCGGTGTTGGAGTCCATGTACATTATCTGGAATGCGTATTGGACTGTATCTCCTGCAGGGGACATCAGAACAACGCCAGCCCCCAGGCCAGCCAGCATTTTGGAGCCGTCGAAGTGCATGATCCAGTTGGAATATGCGCCATACTCTTTAGGGAGCTCGGCTTCGGTCCATTCGGCGATGAAGTCAGCCAAAACCTGCATTTGATAGCTCGTTATGGCTTGTAAATTATATCAAACGGAAGGAGCTCAATGGCCCATTTGGCAATCCGGCCCGTTGCGTCGCAGTTGTTTATAATATCATTAAGAGGTACTTCGGATGCCACTGTTATTGAACACTCTTGGAAATAGTGTCACAGCTTCCGGGATGCCATGAACACCGCGTATGCTATCTTTTGATAATGCGGGTACCGGGACTTGCATGGGGTTAAGACAGTGGATACGTAGTAAACCGGTTTTTGGAGAGGAAACTTGTGTCCGTCCGTTGCTCGATCAACGACGAGCACCGCACTTACAACTTGATGGGTTGCCGCGATGTATAATAGCATAGGTTCGCCGGTGTTGGGCGCGGCCAGGACCGGATTTGTTGCCAGTATGGCTTTGATTTCTTCGAGTCCGGCCGTGGCGGCATCCGTCCACTCGAAGTGTTCGGTGCACCGCAGGAGGTGATAAAGGGGTAAGGCCTTTTCTCCTAAGCAGGAGATAAAGCGACTTAGAGCCGCCACGCATCCGGTCAATTTTTGTATTTGCTTGAGGTCTTTTGGGATATCCAATTGCGACAGAGCTCGGATCTTGGCTGGGTTTGCCTCAATTCCTCTATTGGATACAATGAAGGCCAAGAGCTTTCCGGCTGGCACGCCGAAAACACATTTTTCTGGGTTGAGCTTAATGTCATATGCTAGGAGATTGTTGAACGTGAGCCTCAAGTCGTCTACTAAAGTTTTGACATGTTTGGATTTGATGACCACGTCATCTATGTATGCTTCATCTGTTTTGCCGATCTGGTTGGCCAGACATGTCTGAATCATGCGCTGATATGTTGCGCTGGTGTTTTTGAGCCCGAAGGGCATCGTGTTGAAGCAGAATGGGCCGTACGGGGTGATGAATGCCGTTGCGGCTTGGTCTGACTCTGCCATCTTGGTTTGGTGGTAGCCAGAGTATGCGTCGAGGAAACACAATGAACCGTGTCCTGTAGTGGCGTCGATGATTTGATCAATACGGGGGAGGGGAAAGGGATCCTCCGGGCAGGCTTTATTTAGGTCTTTGAAATCGACACATAGGCGCCAGGATTTGTCCTTCTTTGGTACCATCACCAGGTTTGCTAGCCAGTCCGGATGTTTTATAGCTTTGATGAATCCGTCTTCCAGTAGTTTTGCTAGCTCCTCTCCCATGGCTTGTCTCTTGGGTTCGAAGAAACGCCAAAGAGTCTGCTTAACGGGCTTGAATCCTTTGAGGATGTTCAGGCTGTGCTCGGCCAGCCTGCGTGGGATTCCCGGCATGTCTGAAGGGTGCCAGGCAAAAATGTCCCAATTTTCTCGTAGGAATTCTCTGAGTGCGGCGTAGACATCGGGTTTTAGTTGTGCCCCGATGGAGGCCGTTTTTGTGGTGTCCGTTGGATGGACTTGGAACTTGACTATTTCGTCTGCCGGCTTGAAGGAGGTGGACTTGGATCTTTTGTCGAGTATCACGTCGTCCCTGTCCACCGTGGACCGCAACACAGTTAGTTCCTCAGCTGCTAGGGCTTCAGATAGTGCCTCGAGGGCTAGTACGGCTGTCTTGTATTCGGCGCGGAGCGCTGTGTTTGGATCACTAGCAAGAGTGATGATTCTGTTGGGTCTGGGCATTTTGAGCTTCATGTACCCGTAATGGGGTATAGCTTGAAAAATTGTGAATGCTTCTCGCCCTAACAGAGCGTGGTATCCGCTGCTGAACGGGGCCACTTGAAATGTGACCTCCTCGGATCTGTAATTATCCGGCGTGCCGAACACTACGTCCAGTGTGATTTTCCCTGAACAGCATGCTTCCCGGCTGGGGATTATTCCTCTAAAGGTTGTGTTGCTTCTCTCGATGCGGCTCCAGTCTATTTCCATTTTTCGCAGTGTTTCCTCATAAATGAGGTTCAATCCGCTGCCGCCGTCCATGAGGACCTTTGTAAGCCGGAAACCGTCCACTATCGGACTGAGGACCAATGTGGCTGGTGCTCGGGCTGTCCGGAATTTAGGTTCGTCGCTGGCATTAAAAGTAATAGCCGTGTCACTCCATGGATTTATTGTTGCTACCTGGTAGACTTCGGCAAGGCTGCAGAGCGTTCGCTTCCTCGCATTGTTCAATGTGAATGTCTCGAAGACTGTTGACACCATATTGGCGTTTCTGGGGTGGTGCTCTGCAGATTCTGGAGTTAGAAGCTCCTCGCCACTCCTGGCCACCTGCCGGAGTATCCAACATGCTCTAAGGCTGTGAGTTGGTGCGACTTCCCCTGAACTGTGAATTTTACAGGGTCCATTGAGCCATCCCTCCAGTACGGTCCCATACCCTATAGAGGGTTTTTGTTTTTTGCCGTTTGGCTTAGGTGCCTGGCGATAATGCGCCCTTTTGTTTCGGACTGGGATTGTATTCAGGGCTAGATTGTCCCAGAACTTTGTTTCGGTTTTCCGAACGCTTTCTGTCGCACAGTACTTTTGTACTATGGATGTCAAGTCGGCGAATCGTGTAATTTCGCGACGACTTATGGTGTTGAGGATTCCGATGTCCGTGCAGTTGTTACAGAAGAATGTAATTGCATCCTTCTCACGGCAGTCCTTTATCCTGTTTATAACCAGGAGGAATCTGGCCCAGCAGTGGTGTACTGTTTCTCTGGGCTCTTGCCGTATTTGGGATAAATCCCTTATAGTTGGGTGGGTGGGTGGATTTAAGTCCGGAACCTCGCCCGATCTAAGACTCAGGAGCCAAGAAATTTCTGAATCCGGAAGCTTGTTTTCTTGGACATTATTCAATGAATCAGGCCTGCTGCCTGGCTTTAGGTTCAGGGCTTGGGTGACATCCTCCCCTCCGCGGATATCCGACTTGGAGGGGTCGGGAGTCCGGACACATCTGGTCCTTAGGATGGGCGAAGATTCTCCGCGTTGTTCTTCCACCACTTCGACGTGGTGGGTGAACTGGCGAGAGTCGATTTCTCTCTGATCGGGTTTAAGCCCAATCTGGCCGTAATCTGTAGCGACTCCCAGGGCGGCGATGCGATCCAAGAGCTCGTTTAGGGAAGGGATTTCCATCGGATCTAACTACTCGGCAAGTTCCGAGCCGATCTGGAGATTGCTTTTGATGACCTGAGAGGTCATCGCCGGTGCGGCGGCGGAACAGGCGGTCATCAAAAACCTGCCTAGCCGGAGAGTTTGGCCGACAACCAAAGCTTCTTTAGCAACCATGCCGTCTTTAAAGATGGGGTGTGGCATCCTTCCTGTTGGTGACGACATAGAGGAACTCTCAATGAAAGCACCAATGTCGGTGTCAAAACCGGCGGATCTCGCGTAGGGGGTCCCGAACTATGCGTCTAGGCGGATGGTAACAGGAGACAAGGGACATGATGTTTTTACCCAGGTTCGGGCCCTCTTGGTGGAGGTAAAACCCTACTTCTGCTTGATTAATATTGATGGTATGGGTATTACAAGAGTTGATCTACCACGAATCAGAGAGGCTAAACCCTACAAGCTAGCCTATGGTATGATTGTTGTTCGTCCTACGGACTAAAACTCTCCGGTTTATATAGACAGCAGAGAGGGCTAGGGTTACACAGAGTCGGTTACAATGGGAGGAGATCTTCATATCGTATCGCCAAGCTTGCCTTCCACGCCAAGGAAAGTCCCTATCCAGACATGGGACGGAGTCTTCAATCTTGTATCTTCATAATCCGGGAGTCCGGCCAAAGGTCATAGTCCGGTCATCCGGACACCCCCTAATCCAGGACTCCCTCACCCACCTTCTTCTTCATCTGCTCCGGCAACAAAGCGCGCTGCCGGCGAGTGATGTCTAGCTCGACTTCGGCCACCCGCCAATCATGGACGCAGTATGGTCCACTGCCGTTAACAAGATGCCACGATTGCCCGCGCATGGAGCTTCTCAAGCGTTTGACTTGTGTGAGGGAAGAAAATGGCAACCGTGGGCGCGAGTTTGTGAAATGTTTGAGCAAGCCACAGCTGGGGCAGGTTAAATCTGTGTTCTTGACCAATCCTATTGTCTAATTTCTCCCAATTTCTTTCTTTTTTTCCTGGAATTAGGGCAGTGGATCTGGGTGGTGGATCTAGGATATGCGCCGCCGCCCCCCTGTTTTTTAGGTTCTGAAGAAATGTGGGCATTTTGAGTGGCTCGATGACTATGTTGAAAGGTTGAAATTGGAGGGATCAACCCCAACCCAAGAGCTTAATTTTGGGGGCGGCTTGCCGTGGAACAAGCCCCCAATTTGGTGGACAGAGCCAATCCGATGATGCACAGTGCAGAACTGAAGTGTGAATTGAAGAAAATCGGCAAGCAACTAAAGCATCTGATCGATTTGAAGCAGCAAGCAAATATGATGGCTGGAGCATTTTATGGTTGTGTCATTGCTATGGGTTTAGTTTACTTGATGTTCATCAATCGCTAGAATTTGTTAGCGTTTCAGTTAGTTAGTGAGCTAGTTTCAGGGGTGCCGAGTAGTTTGAGTTAGCCAGGGATCATTTGTTAGATGAATTTGAATTCATGTGATGCAAAACTTGCTTGAATTATTGTAATGATATTTAGGGGCCCTATTCAGTGTTCATGCTCTGTTTCCTCTGTTTTTGTTCTTCAGTTAACAGAGTACACACCCCAATTCAGCTTCTAGTAAAAAACAATACTGGGCCGCCGAATAGATGTTGGGCCATGAGAAAATGGGCCCTGAGAAAATAACCATGCCCAAAATAGAGACCAGCCCACCCGCGTAGGGGCACCAGCCCACCTCTAACTTAGGCAAATAAAATGTTACTTGTTTTTACTTTGGCCTTTTTCTTGCACTAAATTTTGTGATGGATCATTTTTTGATGCACTAAAACTAAATGTTACTTGTTTTTATGCATGTCTACGGTTCCATGGACTAAATGGGTTGCATGCTTGCATGAAGTAAATTAGTTTGCATTTCCTAGTTGCATGTCCATAGTGGGTTTGCATGGGGCTCCTAGTTGCATGTCTATGGGTTGGGCATGACCCATTATTTGGCCAATATTTTGAAGATGGTGTGTGTGGTGATTGGAGTGTAGCAACCCGGGCCCGTAGCAACCAATAGCAATACACAAATAATGGAACAACCCATAGCAATCTACAAATAATAGCACGAAACACACAATATATATAGTAGCATAATGATTATATAGAAGCATAACGATTGCAACCCATAGTTCCACGATAGCCTTACAACTTAAAAATACTAATACAACTTAATAATACTAGCATAACAATTACAAGTTAAAAACTAATACGATACGATACGATAGATAGGGGGCACCAAACGCGAGTTCTTCTTCAGGTTCTTCTCTCCTCCTCCTCTAGGTGAACGCCGGGCCACCTCGCTCCTCCGGGCGCCCTTCACTCGTCGTTGTTGATTGGATACGGGAGCGTGTGCATAACGCCGTTTTTGGGGAAGATGTAGTTGAAGTCGGTGAAAATGTTATGGGTGGTGAAAGCTATGAACTCACAACCAACCCAATACACTCGCCCGAGGAGGTAGAAAGCGTCGAATGGGTTAGTGAACGTAGCGAGGATCCCAACCACAACGCCGTTGTGGGTGACCTCCTCAACATGGTACATCCTCGAAGAGTCGCGAGGGAGGTGGCGGAAGCCGGCCGCAAGGAAGAACTCCCTCAACTCCCTTGCGCCCCTCCACCCTGAGATGCACTACAAGAAATATGTCAACTAGTGACCTTATGTCAGTGACCCTGGAAGAATTGGTCATAGATCTATGACCATTTCAGACCAATTGGTCAAAAGCTGTTCGGGGGGCTCCAAACCCTAAACCATTGCGACCATTTTGGTCAGAAAGGTCGTAATTTCCTTACACGAAATGGTCACAAAGCAAACAATGCTAGTCCGCTGCCTTATTTCTAGTTGTTAATGACCAATATAGATGGTCATAGCCTTGTAGATTGTGGTGGGTTGTGATGACTAGGCGCCATCTGATCAGTTTTGCCTATGTGTCATGTCCATGTGGCAGTTTTTGCCCTAGGTTGTGAAGCAACCTATATTTCTGTTATTCCCAAAATTCCCAAAAAATCTCATAAATGTTTTGGATCATATCTTCATCAAATATGTCAAAAACATTCCTTGCCTAGTTCAAAAATAACTTGAAAATATTCATTTTCCTATTCTGTTCAGAGCAGCACTTTGTGAAGGAAGTACCACTTTGGCATGTCCAAATAGTATCCATTTTCTACAGTGCTTTCCCATGCCCAAATTACCATCCTCCACCAAATGCCAGCTCAATCCATTCATTATTTTGAGCCGAGCTTCAACATTCGTATTTATGTCCAGTGTGGTACTTTGTAAAGCAAGTACCACCTAGGCTCCTCCTTTTGAGCTGAAATTTTTTGAAGACGGTCTTCTTAGTGACTGATCATCCTCAGCCAAAACTCACGCCCATTAGCCATGTGCATTTCCTGTACCGCAAATCAAACACTTGGCTGCTTATTCATGTTTGAGCATCGATCGGTCTCCTCGTGAGAATCTTATGTTGTGATTTTCTTCCTAGCACCTACCTGGGGAGTGCCCAACCCACTAGACATACCTAGGCCACCCAGAACACATGGCAACGCCACGGTCACGCGGTGACCACGCGGCGGGCATGCGAGTTTACGCGCTCTAGAGTTGGGGCCCTCGGCCACCGCCGAAACCTCGACGTATCGCCACCAAACCATGTATTTATGATTAAATAGGTACTTATGTAACTAGAAATGATTTTTGGAAAAAAATAAATAGCAAACTATGAGGCAGCTGCAGTTCAAATTTGACCCGCTTCCAACTAAATCAGCGGAAATTTGTCTTTTTCACGAGAGGTGGATCAAAACTTTTTGCACCCAACCATTTTGTCAATTGTGCATTCAATAAGTCCTAGTATTTTAGAAAATTGATGTGGTCCAATTTTGCAACAATTATTTGGGAGGTCCTTCACAAAAAAACCTCCTTTTGGGCACTCAGAAAATAAAAAATGGTTTTTTCGTCCAAAGCAAATGAAAACTTCCTTAGGCAACATTGTTTGCCATTCCAATATGCACCCTTGTGCACAATATGAGATCATCTGAACAAACTATGCCACGAATGTGGCCATAAGATTGATCATTTGGCTTAAAAGCCCTGAATCTTCAGAGATGATAGCTCATTTCTGAGAACACTTTCTTAAAATAATTGCCGTATTACAAGTTTGTTATTTTTCTTGGGATCTTGTCCACATATAATGACACAATGCAAAGGTTTCCTAATTTTTTGATTTTTTTTGAATTTTTTATACCCGTTTCAAAATGCGGTCAAAACGGCGGGAATGACCGTTCCTAGCTAGTGGTTGAATCTTGGAATTTTTTTGATGTTTCTCTGATTAAATAGATACTTATGTACCTAGAAATGATTTTTGAAAAAAATAAAGAGCAAACTACAAGGTAGCTACAGTTCAAATTTGACCCGCTTCCAATTGAATCGGCGGATATTTGTCTTTTTCACGAGAGGTGGATCAAAACTTTTTACACCCAATAATTTGGTCAATTGTGCATTAAATATGGCCTAGTATTTTATAAAAATGATTTGGTCCAATTTTGCAACAATTATTTGGTAGATTCTTCACAAAAAAAACCTCATTTGGGGCACTCAAAAAATGGAAAATGACTTTTTCGTCCAAAGAAAATGAAAACTCCCTTAGGCAACATTGTTTGGAATTCCATGATGCACCCTTGTGCACAATATGAGATCATTTGAATAAACTATGCCATGAATGTGGCCGTAAGATTGATCATTTGGCTTGAAAGGCATGAATCTTCAGAGATGATAGCTCATTTCTGAGAACACTTTTTTAAAATAATTTCCGTATTACAAGTTTGTTATTATTTTTGCGATCTTGTCCACATATAATGACACAATGCAAAGAATTCCCAATTTTTTGTTTTTTTTTGATTTTTTTATACCCGTTTCAAAATGCGGTCAAAACGGCGGGAATGACCGTTCCTAGCTAGTGGTTGAATCTTGGAAATTTTTGGTGTTTCCCTGATTAAATAGGTACTTATGTACCTAGAAATGATTTTTGAAAAAAATAAAGAGCAAACTACAAGGTAGCTACAGTTCAAATTTGACCCGCTTCCAGTTGAATCGGCGGAAATTTGTCTTTTTCACGAGAGGTGGATCAAAACTTTTTACACCCAATAATTTGGTCAATTGTGCATTAAATATGGCCTAGTATTTTATAAAAATGATTTGGTCCAATTTTGCAACAATTATTTGGTAGATTCTTCACAAAAAAACCTCATTTGGGGCACACGAAAAATGGAAAATGACTTTTTCGTCCAAAGAAAATGAAAACTCCCTTAGGCAACATTGTTTGGAATTCCATGATGCACCCTTGTGCACAATATGAGATCATTTGAACAAACTATGCCATGAATGTGGCCGTAAGATTGATCATTTGGCTTGAAAGGCATGAATCGCATGATAGCTCAATTGTGAGAACACTTTTTTAAAATAATTGCCGTATTACAAGTTTATTATTTTTTCCGAAAACTTGGTCACATATGATGACACAATGCGATCCAATTTATTGATTTTTTTTGAATTTTTTATGCCCGTTTGAAAATGCGGTCAAATCGGCGGGCTTGATCGTTCCTAGCTAGTTGTTGAATCTTGGAAACCTTTTGATGTTTCTCTGATTAAATAGATGGTTATGTACCTAGAAATGATTTTTGGAAAAAATGAAGAGCAAACTATGAGGCAGCTACAGTTCAAATTTGACCCGCCTCCAACTGAACTGGCGGAAATTTGTCCTTTTCACGAGAGGTGGATCAAAGCTTTTGACACCCAACCATTTGGTCAACTATGCATTAAACATGGCCTAGTATTCTATAAAATTGATTTGATCCATTTTTACAACAATTATTTGGTAGTTCCTTAAAAAAAACTTCATTTCGGGAACTCCAAAAATGATTAAAAATAGCTAGAAAGATAAAAAATGCATGCAAATTTGTGATCATCCATAAAATGTGGTCTAAATTGAGTGATAAATCTAGTTGTGCCATTTTGGAAAATATTTTTGATAGATGCTTCACAAAACCTCCTAGTTTTAGTACTTAAAAACTATTTTAAATCATAAAATTTCTGAACCAATCAGGGCTCTTCCCACAGATCACTCCAATGTAGCCGATCTGAACCGTCCAGATCCCACGGATCCAACGGCTCTCACTCACCTCTCAGGTCTCTCTCCCCCAACCCAAACCCTAGCAGCCCTCACTCCATCTAGATCTCTCTCCTCCTCTCCCCGAGAACCCACCCGCTGCCGCCTGTCTCCTCCCTCGCCGCCATTGCTGCCACCTCCTTCCCGTCCCCGGCCTCCTTCCGCAACGCCCCCATCGATCCCGATCCCCTCTCCTCCTCCCTCGTCCTCATCTCCTCGCCCCCACCGCTCCCACCCACCAAACCGATCCTGATCCCTTCCAGATCGAGAGAGAGTGAGAGCTCGCCTCCTCCCTTCTAGATCGCTGCCGCCACCTACCTCCGGTGGAGCTCGCCGCTGTCCATGGCCTGCCCCAGGCCCGAGGTGCTTCGCTCCTCTAGATCCAGCCTCCTCCTCGGTCCTGCCCGACGCGTTCGACCTGGGCTCCAACGCCTACGCCCACAATGCCGCCACCGTCGGCGGCCTCGTCTCCGACCTGCGCTCCTGCATCTCCCAGGGTGCGTGTCTGCGACCACTACCCTCACCATCACTGTCGACGACCCCCCACTGCCTCCGCACACCACCGTTCCCTCCCCTCACCCTGGCCCCAGGTCGGGCAGTGCGAGGCGATGCTCCAGACCCCCGAGGGCCGCAGCCTTGCCATGGTGCGCTCCTTCCTCCCTCTCCTCCCAGACCTGCTTCGATCCGCATGACCCACCCTCACCGCACCTCGTCTCCTCTCTCTGCCTCTCAGATCCACCACGGCAAGGTCACCATGGGCCTCGACCTCAATGGACGGCGGCCAGATCGAGCGGAGCTTCCCTTCCTCCGCTCGACGGGACAAGGACAAGGACAAGCAGCAGCATCATCGCATCATCAAGGTTCAATTTCATCTTCTTCCCTCTGTATATTTTCTACAATCCCAAGCCATTGCTGCAATCCCTCCCTCCCTCCCTCGATTGGATTGGAATCTTCGATCTGGGCTGGTGGCTGATTGTGGCTGGGTTCGTTCATGGGCAGGGACCAAGGTCGGGTACAAGACCGATGTGGTCGTTGGAGCGAAGGACCTGGAGCACGACTGGAGGGCGTACCGCGGGATCGGCTACTTCATCGAGCCACTCGTTCTGCTCGGCCTCTTCGCCAGGTCGACCTTGTCCATTCGTCTCAAAGCTGAAGGGTGTTTTCTTATCCTGTTTTTGCTTGAGATTAATTGATTCGATGTCTGATTATGTGTATATACTGGCAAGTTCAAAATGTAGTATAATAGTGTTGATATAATGTAGTATTGGGCACCACCTCATGTGTTTATCATACACAGGCACTGTGATTATCTAATTTAGCACGTTGCTGATCTTATAATGCTACTCTGCATACTTAACTTGCTGCCTGGTAGGGGTTCCCCTTGAAGGATTGATTGTGCTCTGTATCCTACCATGATATATTCTCAGCGAGTTTACTGAAATTGCTGTAGTCTGAAAAATAGTTAACAAATTCTCTGTTTGGTACTATTAAACTGATAGTCAGATAAACTTTTAAATTGTTGGTTTCATACTACTCACAATCAACAGATGAATTTCAGTACTTCTGTTTGGTACTATTTGCCACTAGTAAGAACAATTGTTTGTGAAGCTAGTAAAAATCATGGAACTTAAAAGGTCAAATAAGTTGATTTATCTCTTTTCAGCCTTAACAGAGAAGATGGAGTTATCCGTTCTATTTAGCCTATTTTTACTTGGGTTGGATTAACCTGTGAACAAAATTCAAGTTCCTATAATACTAAATTAAATCTAGTTTCTGCACCTCATATTGTTTTCAGGTTTTGCACCTGAGCTGTATTCTTCCACATGAATGGAACCACTTAGGGTTGTTTTAGCACGTTGTAGTTCCAGCCTGAGAGAAACTGCAGTTTCCCCTCCAACTCAGTGATTATTGGTCCACATGAATGACATGTTTTTAAATCTATTTCCTAATTTTGTGGTCTGTGGAACAAGGCTGGTTGCTATAGCTTCTCAAAAGTTCATTGCAGACATCGTAGACATTGCTGTTACTTACTATACGTTGCATTGTAGTTTCGCTGGAGATTTTGCTTGAGAGCCACTTGGATTCACGCAGCATCAGGAGGAGCTCAAGCACGACCACCAAGAGGCACCACCGCAGCAGCAGGTAGCATGTCCATATCCAGCTCCCTCTCCCTCTGCTCCCAATCCTTTTTATTAGAATATACTGTGTACATTCTGAACTCCCTAAGGTGACACAAGTATATGCACATGCTATGGTTTAAGTGTTGCTAGTGTATGGTAAATAGGTTGAGCACCCGCCGCTATTTGATGCTATTTTGTTTAGGATATTGTTCCTCTATGCATGTAATCTCCAGACCATGCTCAAGCATACACACATGGTTGATTTGCATGGAACGATTACTACTAACTAAAGAAGGAAGCAGACTTCTTCACATAAAGGAAGATGTCTGTTTTAGTAATATAAATAAATAAAAAAGATTGTTTGAATACAATTAGATCATTCTCACTTATTAGTTGATGATTTCAAAGTATGTAGAATCTTTAGTTCTCTGGTTATATTATAGTCAGAATTATACCGTGTGCATGATTTTATCCATTGCTGGTACTATGGATAGAGCTTTGTGTGTAATCTGGAGTTGTTCTTGTTATTGTTCTATCCATTTTATTGTTCTATCCATTTTATTATACTGTGTGCATGATTGTTCCATTGCTGTTGCATGATTTTATCCACTGTTTGCTCCAAACTGGGAGCTTGTTCTATATTATTCTATAATGAATCAGCTAATAATCTGGAGTTGTTCTTGTTATTCATTGCTGGTACTATGGATAGAGCTTTGTGTGTTTATCATTCTATAATGAATTGTCCTTTACTCCATTTTACTCCAGTTTTTCTAATTCTTCTTAGCTGATTCATGTAACAGGGCGATCATGGAGGGCATGCAGTCGTTCTGTTAGCCCAGTCCTGACTATGGCCGTCCAGTGAGTCCGGCATTTGATCTCTATCCAAGGAGCTCCATGTTGAAGAAGAAAACACTTGTAGAGCTTGTAACATTACTTGGAGAGCTTGTAAAGTACTGCAGAGCTTTGCATTTGTAGAGCTTGTAAAGCATTGTATATGTTGAGCTTGTATTACGTGTCATTTGTAGAGCTTGTAGTGAATCTGGCTATTGTTATTTGAATTATTATGTGTGTTTTCTGCTTGCCTATTTAAATACTGGTTATTTTCTTACTATGAAATTCAAATATGATGTCAAATTGAAATATGAAGAATCTGAGCCTAATAGCTGGGACCCATTTATCAGAACCTGACAAGTGGGACTTGTTTGACTAATGGACCCATTTTATAAAAAAAAAGAAAACTAAAACTGCTGGTACAAAAAGGCCTTGGCCCAGAAAATAAAAAGGCCGAATTGTAGGGCTTGGCCCGTGTATTTCACCAAAATTAGCAGCGAAAAAATATAAATGGGGTGAATTAATGGGCTCGGCCCATGTAGAAAACCGAATTGGACCGGGCTGAATCTTCTGCCACATCAGCTTGCCACGCTGGATGCCTACATGGCCTGGGGAGGTTGCTAGTGACCAAAACGCCACAGTAGGCATATTTTGGTCGTAAACGTCTATGACCTTCTCACAGAGAAGGTCGCTATAGTTAGTTTATGACCGCCAGCTTTTGACCTTCTGTTTTTGGTCACAAAAAGGTCGCAAATGAAAAACCATGACCTTTCAGTGACCAATAGTGGTGGTCACAAGTTGACATATTTCTTGTAGTGATGGCCCAAACCCTAAGGGTACTCTCCACGTATACTCCGTTCAGGTAGAGCCTTTCCGGCATGGTTGGGGGGAGTTGGTAGGTGGGGGCGTTGTACTACATGGTGGCTCGGGGCCCCAGTGGCTCGAGGGCTCGATCGGGTTCGATGGAGAAGAAGGAAGAAGGAGGGCAGAGGAGGAAGAGGATGGGGTATGGATGAGGAGGAAGAGGAAGACGATAGTGCCCGGCTTAAATAGCCCAAGAGCGACGTGGTTTTTGATTTCTTTGAGTGGTTTCACTGGGTAGAATTAATGGGCGGGCGGCGTTTGGTGGCGCCCCATGGAAGTGTGTACACGAGCGTGGGAAACAGGCTGCGACGGTTCTGTGCCACCGGTCGCGGGTCAAGGGGGACATGATCACGCACGCATCTGTGCCGTCGTGGGTCAAGGCGACACGCCTGCCCCGGGTTCTCTGCGTGTGTCACTCGTGCATTCATGTCATATCCCATCTTGCTAGGGCCTGGCTAGAGGGCAACGTTCGGTCGATGGGAGACGTGACAATAATGGACACGGACGCCTTCATTTGCCCATCTTGTAACGGGCAGCACGCCGTTTGAACTGCATCGATACCCACATCGATACCCCATGCCAGTATCGCGTCCTCAAAGAGGAGCACGCCATGCACGACACGCCATGCAGCGTTGGCTTTTTGGCCGGGTGCTTGCTTTGATGCGACGCTGCATCGGTTGTAATGGTAGGCATGCGACAGCTTACTGCTTCGTTGGAGGTGGCGGAGCAGGGCTACGTCGAGGGAGGGCATGCATGCAATGCATGGGCGCAGTTCTGTGGGTGGGCATGCATGCTGCGGGCGGGCAGGCGGGCAGGCACGGGCACGCATGCAACGATGGAAAGGGCACTGCGTAGGCTTGGTCCATGCACCGCGTCAACTCTTGCCATTGGATTCAAATGAACGGTCCTGATGCCCCAACGAGAGAGGCTGATCCAAACCCCACAGATCCAACCAATCAGCGCGTCTCATGCGGATCGATGCACACTGTAGCTAACCCTAGCGCCTGATCTCAACCGTCCACACACAACGATCGACGACCCGGAAGTGTGCGGGGTTTTGAGGGGTTTTGAGAGGGGTTTTGAGGGGTTTTGACTGATTAGGGTTGAGCATAACTAATTCAAAAAAAAAATATGTAACTTGCGCACATAGTCTTATTATGTTATATAGTAACGAGAAAAAAATAAAAATATGGTTTGCATACATTTTTACGAAAAACCCTTCACAAAATTGCCATTCCTCGGACAATGTAGTATGGAGTTCAAGGGAGAGAGTAGTGCGCACCCGAGAGTAGGTGGGGGTTTTGAAAATGAAAAGTGTGAAAACCTCACCAAAATTTCATTTTGGATTGACTAAGAAAGATCTTAACTTACTTTTCTCATTTTCATGTTTTAAACTTGTTTGATATATAATTTTCTATTGAACCTTGTTTTTTCGAAAAGAAAAGAAAATAATAGAAATTTAATTCAATAAATAGTGAGACTTTATATTTACACTATATAGGTAGAATAGATGTGTAGAAAAATTATTTGGCTGGTTTAGAGAAAGTGCCAAAAAAACTTGCTTAAATATGAGGCCGTTTACCCTACCTCTGGAGGTCATTTGGGACACACTTTTCATGACTATGAGTTCAGCTTACCAAAAGGGCTCGGAATGATCAGCAAGAAAACATATTTCAGTTGAGGTACTTTAGATAGCATTAAAACATCAATACCCCATCCCTAATTCAAATTTGAGTCCAAATTTGAATTTAAATTTGAATTTTATTTCTCTATTTTAGACAAGTTACCAAATATTATTACATGCCCCAAATTTTCAAACTGTTCTCTGTTCTACCTCTTCCTACCACGTTGTGTGCCCTTCTTCGCCTTAGCACTTCTTGTTTTTGGTTCTACTACACACACAAGTTCACTGATCATCTTGGTTTTCTTCACTGGTCTTCTCAACACCTCGGCAACACCCTCGTGATCAGTGTCTTCAGTCTCAATGTTGATAGAAGTTTCAGTTTCTTCGATGTGTACCTCAACATGGGTTTCTTCAGTCTGAACCTCAACATGGGTTTCTTCAGTCTGAACCTCAACACGCTCAGGTTCAGTTTCAACCTCGAGAGCAGTTTCTTCAGTCTGAATGTTGACTGCAGCAGGATTTTCTTCAGTCTGCTCAGGCTCAGGCACACTTCTGTTCTTTCTACCGCCGTTTACTCTTGCTTTTTTTGTTGGCCAACACTGTTCAACAACAAGGGGCTGACTCGCTCGCTTCCTCCTGGCCATTGGGAAAATGTTATAGATATAGTAACTGGAAAAAAGCACCAAATCAAAACACAGACAAATAAACAAGAACATACTTTGGCTTATCAGGAGTGTAACGCAATTTGACAGATCCCACTCTGTGCCCAAGTTCCTGGCACAACTTGCATCTGTTTTTGTTAACTTTCTATGCCCTTTTTGGCTTTCCATCTTTCTTTCCCTTCTTACTACTCCCACCTTTCTCAAACCATGCCTTGAATCTATGATGTTTAGGCCTGCCAGCCTTTCTTTCAGTCAAGGGAGGACACATGGAAAATTCAATGTCCACTTCAGGCCACTGAGACTGATCTGTAAGTGGTGGAATTGGAGTAGCATATGCAGCTTTGAATCTTGCTACCGAATAATATTCATGCAAATATGGGTGCATGTTTATCTTCGGTTGGGATGTTAAGAAAAGAATGGCATGCTCACATGGTTTACCAGTGTGTTGCCACTCGAGGCATGTGCAATCATGCAATTCAGTGTTAACAACATGTCTCCTTCCAGTTTTGTTATCTCTAACTTCAGCACCCCAAGGTGAAGATTTTTCAACAAACAAATGTGAAAGATTTCTGCTCTTATTGACCACCTGTTGTACCACTGCTGGAAGCTTATCACCTTGCAGACAATCACCTATCCTTCTTCTCAATTCCCACAACCGCATGAGCATGATCCTGATTTGGTCAACCATGTCATGCACAGGAAAATCTTTTAACTCCTTCACCTTGTTGTTGAAACTCTCTGCCAAATTGTTGTTGATGTGGTCACACTTGATGGCAGTGTTGAATGCTGACCTATACCATAACAAAGAATGGTAGGTGCTCAGCCATGGACCAAACTCATCACATGCTGCCATGATCTTATCAAGATGATATTTGTGTGTCTGTCTAGTGTAAGATCTTGCTGCTGGACACATGCGCCCAAATTCTTATCCTCTAAATTTTTTGATCAATTCATCCACAAATGACCGAAGCACTCCCTCTGCTCAGCATGTGGGAAAGCATTTTTCACTGAATTTTCAAGCCCCTTACATGCATCTGTGTGTATAGCCAAAGGTGACACTGGCCCTAGGCATCTTTTCAACTCGATCATGAACCATGTCCATGAAGCCTCTGTTTCTGACTGAAACAAGCCAACAACAATAGGAAACATCCAGTTGTGTCTATCTAGAGCATTGAATGCTGCCAACTGACCATTCTACTTGCCTGTCAAAAATGATGAGTCTATGCTCAAATATGGACGACACCCTGCTTTGGACCCATCGATGCAAGGCTTCAAAGCCATAAAAAACTTGGAGAACTTGACTTCACCTGAGGGTGATACCTCTATATCTATCTCCACAACATTGCCAGGTGACCTCTTTTCCGCCTCTCCTTTGAAGTGGTAAAGCATCCTAAATGTATTTGCCCAATCACCAGATAAATTTTTCATTGCCCTTTATTTTGCCTTCCACACTGTGGTATATTTCAGTTTAATGGGGTACATCTTTTCCAAATCTACTTTGAGTTTCTTGGCAATAGTGTTTGGTGTTTTGGCTAAAATTGGGGTGATCTTTTCTGCAACCCAAAGTTCTGATGTCATGGTTGATACTGTCTGTTAACTTGTAATACAAGTATGTTGATTGGAGATTTGGGTAACCTTGACAGTACTTCCATCAGGTTGCAGTCTAGCAGATATGTACCACTTGCAAGGCTTCACACTACCATCAAATCATCTGCACCTCGCATAAAACTTCTTTCTATCAGTCCAAACAGTCTTGGCATCAAACTCATGTTTCACTGCATAAGTCTTGAAACACATCCTAAACTCCTTCATGCTTGGGAACAACTTGCCTACTTCAATGACAGGGTTTTCTTTGTCATACACATGCACCAGCCCATCATCATGTGCATCATCTACTTCATCTGCAGCTTGTTCCATCAACTGTCCATCTACTTCTTCATCAGCATTAGCAGGCAAACTAGATTCGCCCCTCTCCTGCTTATCTCTGTCATCGACTGGAATGCCAAAAAGTTTGGCCATCTCGATGTCAGGCATTGGTGCAATGACCAAATCAGTAGGCTCATCTAATTAACTACATTCCAATCAACAGTTATTGTAGTTTCAGTTTCAGTTCCAGTCACCTGTCCCTCTTCGGCTATTACTGTAAGTTCATTACACATGGGAATCAATGGTCTCTGTGTAGCCCAATCATCGTCTACCATCTGCACAGCCAATTATGATGGCACATATCCAACCTTCAAAAAAATGTTCAGATCAACGAGCTCAGCAAAAAAATTAGCTCGTTTTCTTGTCCAACCATTTCGCCGATCGATTTCTTCAACAATCTGTTCACTGTCTTCTATTCTAACATACTCTCCTTTCCAATCATCAAACCGCAATAGTAATACTTCTTGCTCTGGACCCCAAACAATATTCTCCCCAATTTTTTCCACCCATTTCTCCACTTCCGTCTCTTCCATGTTCTATAGAACTTGTGGATCAATCTCTGTAAACTCAACATCCCATTTAACAATTGTGTCTCTCTCAATGTTCTGTATGCTACCATCAACTAATTTTGCCTTTGATGGAAAGAAATTGACTGTCAATTCAAAGGTCCGAGCGGCAGCATCCCCTCTGTCAGTGGCGGACAATGTGAGCCCGTGAGAAAGAGCAGACGAGGCCACCCCCTAATTGCATGCAAAATTGGATCGGAGAGAGGCGCATTACCTATTCGAAGTTGAATCTGGCGGCTCCATCTCAGTATGCCCACGATCTCCCCTCACAACCTATCGATTCCGCAAGCAAAAACAGAGGAAACGAGCTGAGATCTAGGGGCCTGAGAGAGGAACGGGAAGGCGACTAGGGTTTGAATTCACTCACCATTTTCTGAGGACGAAGGCTCCGCCGCTGTTGAGGATGAGGGCTCCTCCGCCGCCACCGAGAACGCAAGATCCGCCGCCACCGGAGAAGAAGGGGGGCAGAGTGGCGGGCCCAGCACGGTCGGGCGGCAGGGCAAGGTCAGCTATTTTGAGGAACAATTAAGTTGGACCCACATGTCCTAACATAAATGGGCGGGCTTGGTTGACGACCAATTTAACCACATTTAACAGCCATGTCATGCATGGGCTATTTACCTGCTCAAATGTGTCGCACCACAGCCATTCGCTCGAACAACATCGCACTCTTGCCAATTCACCTCAAAAACGTCGCACAGGAGCTATTGGCCCGAATTTCATCTATACCAAGTTGCATAGAGAAGTTATGTTCAAAAAAAGTTGCATCGAGAAGTTCATTTAATGTTGTTGGAAGAAATTATTTTATGATTGCTTGAATGGCTAACTGTAAAGGCTCACTAAATTGCTCATTCGCCCACATGTGTTGTACCTTTTGTTCTCCTTCAGCACCCTATCCATGTATGTCATGTTATCGAAAAACATGCGAGGCGCCCTACCACATGAGAAGGAAATGATGTATTATTGCTCCACCTCCAAGCCTTCCAATTTTTTCTTGCCTAGTCCTAATTATGTTCAAGCTGCAGATGAACAATGGCACAAATAGCATTCAGTCTATTACGCGGCTCAGGTGACGGGTGGGAAGTTGTACGTCGAGAGATGGCCCGCGAATAAGTTCATCCTGCGATTTGACTACATTTACGACATGTTCCACATGACCAAGATGGATTTCCAGTTCATACGCATTTATGTGTTGTATCTCAACTACTTCATCAAGATCGAGAACATACAATATATCTACATCGTGGACCCGTTCTATACGCACGAGAGCTTCTTGGCAGTTTGCAAAGCGCACCATGACTGTGCGATCAAGTACCTCGGTGACTTCATGATCGCTAATAAGGACAAGGAAGCGATTCTCGTGCCTTATCATCCCACGTAAGTCATCCGCACATATCCTTTCGTATGTGTTAATCATTCCTTTGCAAGCATGGAGGCTAATTTCAGGTGTACTTAATTTGCGCAGCAGGGGGGCGTCCTCATCGTTCTGTACCCGGAATACTCCCATGCTATGTACTTGGGCTCATCGAAGAACCTCAGGAAAAAGGATTACAAGCACATAAAGAGTGTTCTCGATAGTGCCGTGTTAACCTTCAGCTTGTCTAGTGGATATATCAAGGTGAAAAAGTACACGGGTCGCGGGCTGGCGTTCGGTCATAAGACCAACTTCTGCTGCATCCAGCAACTGCACACCAGTATGGCTGATGGATTCTACCTCATGCATCACCTGCTTGAGTACAGAAGGGATAATCAATGCCTTCGCATGTCAGCTACTACCAATGATTTCGAGATTGTTAGCTGGGCCACAAGCATAGGAAAGACATCGAATCATCGATTTAGAGCTGAGTTTTATCACGTACAATGTGAACTTGCCCAAGTGATCATGAAGCAGGTCCTCGTACCAACAAGGATGTTCTATGATGGGCAAATCACGCGGAAAGATGTGGGAGCACTGCTACTCGCTCAGCGTCTGGGCCTGAAGCCTTTCAAGAAGCTCGGGTGCTTCCTCCCTGACTATGAAGATTGGACCGCTGACATGGAGGACTGATTTTTGATGACAATGTGTCACTACTGTCTTTCTATGGCAAAACTTTGAATTCATGTACGGCGAAACTATGTGATGTAACTAAACCGTGGTCCTGAACCAACGTAGATCGCTCTAGTTAATTAGTTTGGGTATGAGGAACTTCGTCATTTATGTTTACTATTGGTTGCTTGTATTTTGCTAATTATGCCTCCTTGTTTTCTTAAGTACATTATGTTGCATATTATCGTTCAATTCATCAACTCACGATGCAGGTACATAGATCAGAGATGGCGAAGGACTACTACGCTGTGTACGTTGGGAGGGTTCCAGGAGTCTACGACCACTGGCCAGCTGCTCAGGCCCAGGTGCACAGGTATCCGCGTGCTAGCCACAGAGGGTTCGACAGCAGAGCCGAAGCGGAAAGTAGTTACTTGAGGTGGACACTCTAGAATGAGCAGGGGCGAGACCGCCGGTACTACATAGTCGCGCTCTTGATCATGCTGATCGCTCTTCTCTTCTACGTCATGGTTTAGATAGAGATGATGAAACTTGTGTGTGTGCCATGACCATGCAGTTGCACTTTTTCGAGACATGACATGATTGCACTTGTGTATCGCTATTTTCGAGATGTGATGGTATTTGTGTTGAATGATGATGATGATGATGGTATGACGAGACTACTGTATGTCTATGATATGATGAGAATAGTGTACGTTTAGTTTGATCTGATGAAACTATCATATAGATCCTGTATAAATACATCACAAATATTTAGAGGGGGTGCAAATCTATGAAAGGAGGAACATTAGCAGTAGCGCTGGAAAGCACCTAGCAGTAGCGCTGGCTTAGCAGCAATGCTTCATGTGAACAAGCTCTGCAGATAGTTATCAGTAGCGCTGGTCCTGGAAGCGCTATTGCTAACAATACTAACCTGTAGCGCTGCCCATAACAGCGCTACTTCTACAACTACACATATTTCAAGTGCTAACCCTAGTAGTGTAAGCTGAATGACCCTGAAATTGAAAAGCACTACAAATGAAACCTGAAAAGGTTGAAAGTTGGCATGATATCATCATTTCACCCACATAGCATGTTATAAAAAGTCGAGAGGGTTATGGCAAAAACTGGATGCACTTTGTGTACAAAATGAACAATCTCTTTTGAAGTATCAGGGTTTCATATGAAAACTCATCTGTTACAAAAGGCATTTCATTTCTTCACATGTAACTGCAGTGATATTTTAGATCAAAGGCATCATCATAATAGTTGTGGAGAGAAAGTCTTCACCTTTTCTTCGCTTGTGTCCTTTGCTTATTGCGCTGTAACCATGGATAATCTTCATCGTTTAACAGGGTGCTTGGGTCAGCCTTGACTTTGAAGGGAGGAATTTCATAAAAGTTTTCATAATCTTCAGACATGTCTGTCTTGCCCTCCACTCCCACGATTTCTCTTTTTCCTGAAAAAACTATGTGGCACTTTGGCTCATCGTATGCTGTATTCGCTTCCTTATCCTTTCTTTTTCTCGGTTTGGTAGACATGTCCTTCACATAGAAAACCTACGCCACATCATTGGTTAGGACGAATGGTTAGTCTGTGTACCCAAGATTGTTCAGATCCACTATTGTCATTCCGTACTATGGGTCTACCTGTATCCCGCCTCTTGACAGATTGACCCATTTGCACTGAAACAAAGGGACCTTAAAATCATGTCCATAGTCAAGTTCCCATATGTCCAAAGAAGAGATTGCGTTGAGGAATGCACATAGCTTCACAATGGCTAATCGAACTTTTTCCGGTAGAAGCCCCCTCAATGCAACCGAAAGCAGTTGCGTCATAATCACGTGGCAGTCATGAGACTTTAGGTTCTGGAACTTTTGCTCTGCCATATTTATTATTTCCTTTGTATTCGACGAGAAGCCAGGCGGGAGAGGCAAATAATTAAGGTGACAGGAAGCTTAAGTTTTACATTAATCATTATTCTTAATGAGTTTATAAATACAATTATTCAGACGGTTATATTTTCAAACGAGGAGAGGGTTCCATGTCTTATTTTTGAGTGTGATCTCGGCCATAGTTTTATCTTGGAGTTCCTCACCCTCCATTTCACTGTGATCTTTGGTAGTAATCCTCCGTCGATTGGTTGGTGTGCGGCTTTGCTCTGTCCCTCTCTTGATCCATCAGGTCGTATATGAAAACTCTTCATTTTTTCAAATTCCACTATTTATTACTGCAGGTGGCCATGCTAAGATGATGTCTCCGTCTTGTGGAAGATGCACACTGCGGGATGAATACAACTACAAAAATTCAGAGGATGAAAGTAAACATTTCTTGGTGCCTATGATGGGTGATTTCCAACATGCGATGGTAACTAATTCCTATTGTTAGATTTAGTGCCAATCCGTCATGTTTTGTTTCTTATGCATTTAGGCATTAGCTACTTTCCTAAGCATTAATGGAAAGTACATTCACATTGTCTTTATTATACATTGACAAGTGCAAGTGATGAATCATGTGTAGGACATGGAGAGAGTGGTGCAACTAACTCAAGGCTTGACGTTCGCTAGTGAAAACAGAGTGATGGCTAAATATAATTATGCACTAAACTGAAGCCAAATACACTAGTGAAGATAAAGTGATGGCTAAACTGAAGCCACATACATTATTGTGAAAAATAATTTATTTAATATTTTGAAAGTATTCATGCCACATTTAGCAAATGTTCATGCTGTGTATAAAAAGTTTGCTCTAGTTTTAGAAAATGTTTGTACTATTCATAAAGAATATGTGACATTTCCATGATATTCACTCATTTCAATAAAATGCATGTTGCATTTGTTTGTATGATTAAAACAATATGTTTCGCACACTTCAAATCAATGTACCTTACAGCTAAAAGATCCATGAACAAAAGGAATGTCAAGGGAAAAGCAAAACAGAAGTCATGACCACTCAGATATGTCCTGTTGAGAATGAAGGCTATATAGTTTACTCGTGAGCTCATATGTACCCTTGTGAACAGTAAAATAAAAAACAATAGTAATAGAAAAAAACTGAATTTCTTTGGAACAAACATTGACGAAATATCAACATGCGTGCAAATTTTCATTAAAAAAACAACACATGGAGCATCAATTTTGTTTTTCTACGAAAGCATATTGACATGTTTTTTCTTCAAGAAAATTCGCACGCATGTTCAGAATTCGTCAATGTCAATTCGTAAAAACAAAGTCAGATTTTTACAATTATGTTGACAATTTTTTGATTGTACCTTTCATGAGGATGAGTCTGTGCTCGCGGGCAGAAACTTACTGTCCCTGGTCTTTTTGCATCTCATGGCCTAGAATTGGAACGAGACTCTCTTGGAGGGTGTGGTGAGTAAGAAATATGCAATACTGACTCATTCCATTTCCTTTTGGAGAAAGTTCAATAAAGTTTTCTTTGATGCCTCCATGGGTTCGGCTCGAGTCGGTTGTCCGATGCGTTTCGCAGACGGTACGCTCCGCCGGTCAGTACTTGGTCGATTATGAAGGGACCCTCCCATTTGGGCTTTAGTTTGTCCTTTTTCTTGTCCGGCAGGCGTAGAAGTAGTTCGCCAATGTTGTAAGTTTTGGCCCGTACTTCTCTGCTTTGATATACTCGGGCCTGTTGTTGATAGAATGCGGAACGATCTTTTGCCACGTCGCGCTCCTCCTCCAACACGTCCAAGCTGTCCTACCGATCGAGCTCGGCTTCTCTTTCTTCGTACATGCGCACTCGAGGCGAGTCATGTATTATGTCGCAGGGCAGAACTGCATCGGCGCCGTATACCATAAAAAATGGTGTAAATCCGGTAGTGCGATTCGGCGTGGTCCACAGCCCCCAGAGTACGGAGTCAAGCTCCTCTACCCAGTGCTTGTTTGATTCCTTGAGGGATCGCACTAGTCTGGATTTGATGCCGCTCATAATAAGATCGGTGGCTCGTTCGACTTGACCGTTAGTTTGTGGGTGATAGACTGAAGCGTAGTCGAGCTTGATGCCCATGTTTTTGCACCAGAGTTTAACTTTGTTGCCCGTAAAGTTTGTGCCGTTGTCAGTTATGATGCTGGGGGGGACGCCGTAACGGTGTACAACCCCAGATATGAAGTCTATCACCGGTCCGGATTCGGCCGTCTTTACGGGCTTGGCCTCTATCCATTTGGTGAATTTGTCCACCATGACCAGTAAATATTTTTTCTTGTGGGTTCCTCCTTTAAGGGGTCCAACCATGTCAAGCCCCCAGACCGCAAAAGGCCAGGTGATGGGTATGGTTTGTAGGGCGGTAGGTGGCATGTGGCTTTGATTAGTGAATAATTGGCAACCGACGCATCGCTGCACTAAGTCCTGAGCGTCTGCCCGGGCCGTCGGCCAATAAAATATGGTACGGAAGGCCTTGCTTACAAGGGCCCGAGCTGCGGCGTGGTGCCCGCCTAGTCCAGCATGAATTTCAGGCAGAAGATTTCGCCCTTCTTCTTCGGAGATACACCTTTGCAGGAGTCCGGTTATGCTCTTCTTATAAAGCTCTCCCTCGTGGACTTTGTAGGATTTAGATCGCCGCACTATGCAGCGGGCCTCGTTTTGGTCCTCGGGAAGTTCCTGCCTAGTTAGGTAGGCTAGGAATGGTTCTGTCCATGGGGCAATGACTGCCATTATTGTGTGGGCGGACGGTGTTGTTTCGTTGGCAGAGCCACCAACTGTGTCAGAATGTTCGGTGAGGGGTAGTGTGGCTGTGTCCGCGCTGTTGTTTCCGGACTCTCCCTCCCATGTTACGGATGGCTTGAAAAGCCTCTCTAGGAAGATGTTGGGAGGTACGGCATCGCGCTTTGCGCCGATGCGTGCCAACACGTCTGCTGCCTGGTTGTTCTCCCGGGCTATATGTTGAAATTCGAGCCCCTCAAACCGGGCTGACATCTTTAAGACGGCGTTGCGATAAGCTGCCATTTTTGGATCTTTGGCATCAAAGTCTCCATTTATTTGGGATACCGCGAGGTTTGAATCCCCACGGACCTCTAGGCGCTAAATGCCCATGGAGACTGCCATTCGGAGACCATGTAGAAGGGCCTCGTATTCAGCTGCGTTGTTGGAGTCTGTGTACATTATCTGAAATACGTATTGGACTGTATCTCCTGCAGGGGACGTCAGAACGATGCCAGCCCCCAGGCCGGCCAGCATTTTGGAGCCGTCGAAGTGCATGATCCAGTTGGAATATGCGCCGTACTCTTTAGGGAGCTCGGCTTCGGTCCATTCGGCGATGAAGTCAGCCAAAACCTGCATTTGATAGATCGTCATGGCTTGTAAATTATATCAAACAGAAGGAGCTCAATGGCCCATTTGGCAATCCGGCTCGTTGCATCGCAGTTGTTTATAATATCATTAAGAGGTACTTCGGATGCCACTGTTATTGAACACTCTTGGAAATAGTGTCACAGCTTCCGGGATGCCATGAACACCGCGTATGCTATCTTTTGATAATGCGGGTACCGGGACTTGCATGGGGTTAAGACAGTGGATACGTAGTAAACCGGTTTATGGAGAGGAAACTTGTGTCCGTCCGTTTCTCGATCGACGACGAGCACCGAGCTTACAACTTGATGGGTTGCCGCGATGTATAATAGCATAGGTTCGCCGGTGTTGGGCGCGGCCAGGACCGGATTTGTTGCCATTATGGCTTTGATTTCTTCGAGTCCGGCCGTGGCGGCATCCGTCCACTCGAAGTGTTCGGTGCGCCGCAGGAGGCGATAAAGGGATAATGCCTTTTCTCCTAAGCGGGAGATAAAGCGGCTTAGAGCCACAACGCATCCGGTCAATTTTTGTATTTGCTTGAGGTCTTTTGGGATATCCAATTGCGACAGAGCTCGGATCTTGGCTGGGTTTGCCTCAATTCCTCTACCGGATACAATGAAGCCCAAGAGCTTTCCTGCTGGCACGCCGAAAACACATTTTTCTGGGTTGAGCTTAATGTCATATGCTCGGAGATTGTCGAACATGAGCCTCAAGTCGTCTACTAAAGTTTTGACATGTTTGGATTTGATGACCACGTCATCTACGTATGCTTCAACTGTTTTACCGATCTGGTTGGCCAGACATGTCTGAATCATGCGCTGATATGTTGCGCCGGTGTTTTTGAGCCCGAAGGGCATCGTGTTGAAGCAGAATGGGCCGTACGGGGTGATGAATGCCGTTGCGGCTTGGTCTGACTCTGCCATCTTGGTTTGGTGGTAGCCAGAGTATGCGTCGAGGAAACACAATGAATCGTGTCCTGCAGTGGCGTCGATGATTTGATCAATTCGGGGGAGGGGGAAGGGATCCTCCGGGCAGGCTTTATTTAGGTCTTTGAACTCGACACATAGGCGCCACGATTTGTCCTTCTTTGGTACCATCACCAGGTTTGCTAGCCAGTCTGGATGTTTTATATCTTTGATGAATCCGGCTTCCAGTAGTTTTGCTAGCTCCTCTCCCATGGCTTGTCTCTTGGGTTCGGAGAAACGCCGAAGAGTCCGCTTAACGGGCTTGAATCCTTTGAGGATGTTCAGGCTATGCTCGGCCAGCCTGCGTGGGATTCCTAGCATGTCTGAAGGGTGCCAGGCAAAAATGTCCCAATTTTCTCGTAGGAATTCTCTGAGTGCGGCGTAGACATCGGGTTTTAGTTGTGCCTCGATGGAGGCCGTTTTTGTGGTGTCCGTTGGATGGACTTGGAACTTGACTATTTCGTCTGCCGGCTTGAAGGAGGTGGACTTGGATCTTTTGTCAAGTATCACGTCATCCCTATCCACCATGGACCGCAACACAGTTAGTTCCTCAGCTGCTAGGGCTTCAGATAGTGCCTCGAGGGCCAGTACGGCTGTCTTGTATTCGGCGTAGAGCGCTGTGTCCGGAATACTAGCAAGAGTGATGATTCTGTTGGGTCCGGGCATTTTGAGATTCATGTACTCGTAATGGGGTATAGCTTGAAAAATTGTGAATGCTTCTCGCCCTAACAGAGCGTGGTATCCGCTGCTGAACGGGGCCACTTGAAATGTGACCTCCTCGGATCTGTAATTATCCGACGTGCCGAACACTACGTGCAGTGTGATTTTCCCTGAACAACATGCTTCCCGGTTGGGGATTATTCCTCGAAAGGTTGTGTTGCTTCTCTCGATGCGGCTCCAGTCTATTTCCATTTTTCGCAGTGTTTCCTCATAAATGAGGTTCAATCCGCTGCCGCCCTCCATGAGTACCTTTGTAAGCCGGAAACCGTCCACTATCGGACTGAGGACCAATGCGGCTGGTGCTCGGGCTGTCCAGAATTTAGGTTCGTCACTGGCATTAAAAGTAATTGCCGTGTCACTCCATGTATTTAGTGTTGCTACCTGGTAGACTTCGGCAAGGCTGCGGAGCGTTCGCTTCCTCGCATTGTTCGATGTGAAGGTCTCGAAGACTATTGACACCATACTGGCGTTTCTGGGGTGGTGCTCTGCAGATTCTGGAGTTAGAAGCTCCTCGCCACTCCTGGCCACCTGCCGGAGTATCCAACATGCTCTAAGGCTGTGAGTTGGTGCGACTTCCCCTGAACTGTGAATTTTACAGGGTCCATTGAGCCATCCCTCCAGTACGGTCCCATACCCTATAGAGGGATTTTGTTTTTTGCTGTTTGGCTTAGGTGCCTGGCGATAATGCGCCCTTTTGTTTCGGACTGGGATTGTATTCAGGGCCAGATTGTCCCAGAACTTCGTTTCGGTTTTCCGAACGCTTTCTGTCGCACAGTACTTTTGTACTATGGATGTCAAGTCGGCGAAGCGTGTAATTTCACGATGACTTATGGCGTTGAGGATTCCGATGTCCGTGAAGTTGTTACAGAAGAATGTAATTGCATCCTTCTCACGACAGTCCTTTATCCTGTTTATAACCAGGAGGAATCAGGCCCAGTAGTGGTGTACTGTTTCTCTGGGCTCTTGCCGTATTTGGGATAAATCCCTTATAGTTGGGTGGGCGGGTGGATTTAAGTCCGGAACCTTGCCCGATCTAAGACTCAGGAGCCAAGAAATTTCCGAATCCGGAAGCTTGTTTTCTTGGACATTATTCAATGAATCAGGCCTGCTGCCTGGCTTTAGGTTCAGGGCTTGGGCGACATCCTCCCCTCCGCGGATATCCGACTTGGAGGGGTCGGGAGTCCGGACACATCTGGTCCTTAGGATGGGCGAAGATTCGCCGCGTTGTTCTTCCACCACTTCGACGTGGTGGGTGAACTGGCGAGAGTCGATTTCTCTCTGATCGGGTTTAAGCCCAATCTGGCCGTAATCTGTAGCGACTCCCAGGGCGGCGATGCGATCCAAGAGCTCGTTTAGGGAAGGGATCTCCATCGGATCTAACTGCTTGGCAAGTTCCGAGCCGATCTGGATATTGCTTTTGATGACCCGAGAGGTCATCGCCGGTGCGGCGGCCGAACAGGCGGTCATCAAAAACTTGCCTAGCCGGAGAGTTTGGACGATAGCCAAAGCTTCTTTAGCAACCGTGCCGTCTTTAAAGACGGGGTGTGGCATCCTTCCTGTTGGTGATGACACAGAGGAACTCTCAATGAAAGCACCAATGTCGGTGTCAAAACCGGCGGATCTCGGGTAGGGGGTCCCGAACTATGCATCTAGGCGGATGGTAACAGGAGACAAGGGACATGATGTTTTTACCCAGGTTCGGGCCCTCTCGGTGGAGGTAAAACCCTACTTCTGCTTGATTAATATTGATGGTATGGGTATTACAAGAGTTGATCTACCACGAGATCAGAGAGGCTAAACCCTAGAAGCTATCCTATGGTATGATTGTTGTTCGTCCTACGGACTAAACTCTCCGGTTTATATAGACAGCAGAGAGGGCTAGGGTTACACAGAGTCGGTTACAACGGGAGGAGATCTTCATATTGTATTGCCAAGCTTGCCTTCCACGCCAAGGAAAGTCCCTATCCGGACATTGGACGGAGTCTTCAATCTTGTATCTTCATAATCCGGGAGTCCGGCCAAAGGTCATAGTCCGGTCATCCGGACACCCCCTAATCCAGGACTCCCTCACCCACCTTCTTCTTCATCTGCTCCGGCAACAAAGCGCGCTGCCGGCAAGTGATGTCTAGCTCGACTTCGGCCACCCGCCAATCATGGACGCAGTATGGTCCACTGCCGTTGACAAGATGCCACGATTGCCCGCGCATGGAGCCTCTCAAGCGTTTGACTTGTGTGAGGGAAGAAAATGGCAACCGTGGGCACGAGTTTGTGAAATGTTTGAGCAAGCCACAGCCGGGGCAGGTTAAATCTGTGTTCTTGACAAATCCTATTGTCTAATTTCTCCCAATTTCTTTCTTTTTTCCTCGAATTAGGGCAGTGGATCTGGGTGGTGGATCTAGGATATGCGCCGCCGCCCCCCTGTTTTTCAGGTTCTGAAGAAATGTGGGCATTTTGAGTGGCTCGATGACTATGTTGAAAGGTTGAAATTGGAGGGATCAACCCCAACCCAAGAGCTCAATTTTGGGGGCGGCTTGCCGTGGAACAAGCCCCCAATTTGGTGGACAGAGCCAATCCGATGATGCACAGTGCAGAACTAAAGTGTGAATTGAAGAAAATCGGCAAGCAACTAAAGCATCTGATCGATTTGAAGCAGCAAGCAAATATGATGGCTGGAGCATTTTATGGTTGTGTCATTGCTATGGGTTTAGTTTACTTGATGTTCATCAATCGCTAGAACTTGTTAGAGTTTCAGTTAGTTAGTGAGCTAGTTTCAGGGGTGCCGAGTAGTTTGAGTTAGCCAGGGATCATTTGTTAGATGAATTTGAATTCATGTGATGCAAAACTTGCTTGAATTATTGTAATGATATTTAGGGGCCCTATTCAGTGTTCATGCTCTGTTTCCTCTGTTTTTGTTCTTCAGTTAACAGAGTACACACCCAAATTCAGCTTCTAGTAAAAAACAATACTAGGCCGCCGAATAGATGTTGGGCCATGAGAAAATGGGCCCTGAGAAAATAACCATGCCCAAAATAGAGACCAGCCCACCTGCGTAGGGGCACCAGCCCACCTCTAACTTAGGCAAATAAAATGTTACTTGTTTTTACTTTGGCCTTTTTCTTGCACTAAATTTTGTGATGGATCATTTTTTGATGCACTAAAACTAAATGTTACTTGTTTTTATGCATGTCTACGGTTCCATGGACTAAATGGGTTGCATGCTTGCATGAAGTAAATTAGTTTGCATTTCCTAGTTGCACGTCCATAGTGGGTTTGCATGGGGCTCCTAGTTGCATGTCTATGGGTTGGGTCATGACCCATTATTTGGCCAATATTTTGAAGATGGTGTGTGTGGTGATTGGAGTGTAGCAACCCGGGCCCGTAGCAACCAATAGCAATACACAAATAATGGAACAACCCATAGCAATCTACAAATAATAGCACGAAACACACAATATATATAGTAGCATAACGATTATATAGAAGCATAACGATTGCAACCCATAGTTCCACGATAGCCTTACAACTTCACGATAGCCTTACAACTTAAAAATACTAATACAACTTAATAATACTAGCATAACGATTACAACTTAAAAACTAATATGATACGGTACGATAGATCGGGGGCACCAAACGCGGGTTCTTCTTCAGGTTCTTCTCTCCTCCTCCTCCAGGTGAACGCCGGGCCACCTCGCTCCTCCGGGCGCCCTTCACTCGTCGTTGTTGATTGGATACGGGAGCGTGTGCATAACGCCGTTGTTGGGGAAGATGGAGTTGAAGTCGGTGAAAATGTTATGGGTGGTGAAAGCTATGAACTCACAACCAACCCAATACACTCGCCCGAGGAGGTAGAAAGCGTCGAATGGGTTAGTGAACGTAGCGAGGATCCCAACCACAACGCTGTTGTGGGTGACCTCCTCAACATGGTACATCCTCGGAGAGTCGCGGGGGAGGTGGCGGAAGCCGGCCGCAAGGAAGAACTCCCTCAACTCCCTTGCACCCCTCCACCTTGAGATGCACTACAAGAAATATGTCAACTAGTGACCTTCTGTCAGTGACCCTGGAAGAATTGGTCATAGATCTATGACCATTTCAGACCAATTGGTCAAAAGCTGTTCGGGGGGCTCCAAACCCTAAACCATTGCGACCATTTTGGTCAGAAAGGTCGTAATTTCCTTACACGAAATGGTCACAAAGCAAACAATGCTAGTCCGCTGCCTTATTTCTAGTTGTTAATGACCAATATAGATGGTCATAGCCTTGTAGATTGTGGTGGGTTGTGATGACTAGGCGCCATCTCATCAGTTTTGCCTATGTGTCATGTCCATGTGGCAGTTTTTCCCTAGGTTGTGAAGCAACCTATATTTCTGTTATTCCCAAAATTCCCAAAAAATCTAATAAATGTTTTGGATCATATCTTCATCAAATATGTCAAAAACATTCCTTGCCTAGTTCAAAAATAATTTGAAAATATTCATTTTCCTATTCTGTTCAGAGCAGCACTTTGTGAAGGAAGTACCACTTTGGCATGTCCAAATAGTATCCATTTTCTACAGTGCTTTCCCATGCCCAAATAACCATCCTCCACCAAATGCCAGCTCAATCCATTCATTATTTTGAGCCGAGCTTCAACATTCGTATTTATGTCCAGTGTGGTACTTTATAAAGCAAGTACCACCTAGGCTCCTCGTTTGGAGCAGAAATTTTTTGAAGACGGTCTTCTTAGTAACTGATCATCCTCAGCCAAAACTCACGCCCATTAGCCATGTGCATTTCCTGTACCGCAAATCAAACACTTGGCTGCTTATTCATGTTTGAGCATCGATCGGTCTCCTCGTGAGAATCTTATGTTGTGATTTTCTTCCTAGCACCTACCTGGGGAGTGCCCAACCCACTAGACATACCTAGGCCACCCAGAACACATGGCAACGCCACGGTCACGCGGTGACCACGCGGCGGGCATGCGAGTTTACGCGCTCTAGAGTTGGGGCCCTCGGCCACCGCTGAAACCTCGACGTATCGCCACCAAACCATGTATTTATGATTAAATAGGTACTTATGTAACTAGAAATGATTTTTGGAAAAAAATAAATAGCAAACTATGAGGCAGCTGCAGTTCAAATTTGACCCGCTTCCAACTAAATCAGCGGAAATTTGTCTTTTTCACGAGAGGTGGATCAAAACTTTTTGCACCCAACCATTTTGTCAATTGTGCATTAAATAAGTCCTAGTATTTTAGAAAATTGATATGGTCCAATTTTGCAACAATTATTTGGGAGGTCCTTCACAAAAAAACCTCCTTTTGGGCACTCAGAAAATAAAAAATGGTTTTTTCGTCCAAAGAAAATGAAAACTTCCTTAGGCAACATTGTTTGCCATTCCAATATGCACCCTTGTGCACAATATGAGATCATCTGAACAAACTATGCCACGAATGTGGCCATAAGATTGATCATTTGGCTTGAAAGCCATGAATCTTCAGAGATGATAGCTCATTTCTGAGAACACTTTCTTAAAATAATTGCTGTATTACAAGTTTGTTATTTTTCTAGGGATCTTGTCCACATATAATGACACAATGCAAAGGTTTCCTAATTTTTTGATTTTTTTTTTGAATTTTTTATACCCGTTTCAAAATGCGGTCAAAACGGCGGGAATGACCGTTCCTAGCTAGTGGTTGAATCTTGGAATTTTTTTGATGTTTCTCTGATTAAATAGATACTTATGTACCTAGAAATGATTTTTGAAAAAAATAAAGAGCAAACTACAAGGTAGCTACAGTTCAAATTTGACCCGCTTCCAATTGAATCGGCGGATATTTGTCTTTTTCACGAGAGGTGGATCAAAACTTTTTACACCCAATAATTTGGTCAATTGTGCATTAAATATGGCCTAGTATTTTATAAAAATGATTTGGTCCAATTTTGCAACAAGTATTTGGTAGATTCTTCACAAAAAAAACCTCATTTGGGGCACTCGAAAAATGGAAAATGACTTTTTCGTCCAAAGAAAATGAAAACTCCCTTAGGCAACATTGTTTGGAATTCCATGATGCACCCTTGTGCACAATATGAGATCATTTGAATAAACTATGCCATGAATGTGGCCGTAAGATTGATCATTTGGCTTGAAAGGCATGAATCTTCAGAGATGATAGCTTATTTCTGAGAACACTTTTTAAAAATAATTTCCGTATTACAAGTTTGTTATTTTTTTTGCGATCTCGTCCACATATAATGACACAATGCAAAGAATTCCCAATTTTTTGTTTTTTTTGATTTTTTTATACCCGTTTCAAAATGCGGTCAAAACGGCGGGAATGACCATTCCTAGCTAGTGGTTGAATCTTGGAATTTTTTGGTGTTTCCCTGATTAAATAGGTACTTATGTACCTAGAAATGATTTTTGAAAAAAATAAAGAGCAAACTACAAGGTAGCTACAGTTCAAATTTGACCCGCTTCCAGTTGAATCGGCGGAAATTTGTCTTTTTCACGAGAGGTGGATCAAAACTTTTTACACCCAATAATTTGGTCAATTGTGCATTAAATATGGCCTAGTATTTTATAAAAATGATTTGGTCCAATTTTGCAACAATTATTTGGTAGATTCTTCACAAAAAAACCTCATTTGGGGCACACAAAAAATGGAAAATGACTTTTTCGTCCAAAGAAAATGAAAACTCCCTTAGGCAACATTGTTTGGAATTCCATGATGCACCCTTGTGCACAATATGAGATCATTTGAACAAACTATGCCATGAATGTGGCCGTAAGATTGATCATTTGGCTTGAAAGGCATGAATCGCATGATAGCTCAATTGTGAGAACACTTTTTTAAAATAATTGCCGTATTACAAGTTTATTATTTTTTCTGAAAACTTGGTCACATATGATGACACAATGCGATCCAATTTTTTGATTTTTTTGAATTTTTTATGCCCGTTTGAAAATGCGGTCAAAACAGCAGGCTTGATCGTTCCTAGCTAGTTGTTGAATCGTGGAAACCTTTTGATGTTTCTCTGATTAAATAGATGGTTATGTACCTAGAAATGATTTTTGGAAAAAATGAAGAGCAAACTATGAGGCAGCTATAGTTCAAATTTGACCCGCCTCCAACTGAACCGGCGGAAATTTGTCCTTTTCACGAGAGGTGGATCAAAGCTTTTGACACCCAACCATTTGGTCAACTGTGCATTAAACATGGCCTAGTATTTTATAAAATTGATTTGATCCATTTTTACAACAATTATTTGGTAGTTCTTTCAAAAAAAACTTCATTTCGGGAACTCCAAAAATGATTAAAAATAGCTAGAAAGATAAAAAATGCATGCAAATTTGTGATCATCCATAAAATGTGGTCTAAATTGAGTGATAAATCTAGTTGTGCCATTTTGGAAAATATTTTTGATAGATGCTTCACAAAACCTCCTAGTTTTAGTACTTAAAAACTATTTTAAATCATAAAATTTCTGAACCAATCAGGGCTCTTCCCACGGATCACTCCAATGTAGCCGATCTGAACCGTCCAGATCCCACGGATCCAACGGCTCTCACTCACCTCTCAGGTCTCTGTCCCCCAACCCAAACCCTAGCAGCCCTCACTCCATCTAGATCTCTCTCCTCCTCTCCCCGAGAACCCACCCGCCGCCGCCTGTCTCCTCCCTCGCCGCCATTGCTGCCACCTCCTTCCCGTCCCCGGCCTCCTTCCGCAACGCCCCCATCGATCCCGACCCCCTCTCCTCCTCCCTCGTCCTCATCTCCTCGCCCCACCGTCCCCACCCACCAAACCGATCCTGATCCCTTCCAGATCGAGAGAGAGTGAGAGCTCGCCTCCTCCCTTCTAGATCGCTGCCGCCACCTACCTCCGGTGGAGCTCGCCGCTGTCCATGGCCTGCCCCAGGCCCGAGGTGCTTCGCTCCTCTAGATCCAGCCTCCTCCTCGGTCCTGCCCGACGCGTTCGACCTGGGCTCCAATGCCTACGCCCACAATGCCGCCACAATCGGCGGCCTCATCTCCAACCCGCGCTCCTGCATCTCCCAGGGTGCGTGTCTGCGACCACTACCCTCACCATCACTGTCGACGACCCCCCACCGCCTCCGCACACCACCGTTCCCTCCCCTCACCCTGGCCCCAGGTCGGGTAGTGCGAGGCGATGCTCCAGACCCCCGAGGGCCGCAGCCTTGCCATGGTGCGCTCCTTCCTCCCTCTCCTCCTAGACCTGCTTGGATCCGCACGACCCACCCTCACCGCACCTCGTCTCCTCTCTCTGCCTCTCAGATCCACCACGGCAAGGTCACCATGGGCCTCGACCTCCATGGACGGCAGCCAGATCGAGCGGAGCTTCCCTTCCTCTGCCCGACGGGACAAGGACAAGGACACGCAGCAGCATCATCGCATCATCAAGGTTAAATTTCATCTTCTTAACTCTGTTTATTTTCTACAATCCCAATCCATTGCTGCAATCCCTCCCTCCCTCCCTCGATTGGATTGGAATCTTCGATATGGGCTGGTGGCTGATTGTGGCTGGGTTCATTCATGGGCAGGGACCAAGGTCGGGTACAAGACCGATGTGGTCGTTGGAGCGAAGGACCTTGAGCACGACTGGAGGGCGTACCGCGGGATCGGCTACTTCATCGAGCCGCTCGTTCTGCTCGGCCTCTTCGCCAGGTCGACCTTGTCCATTCATCTCAAAGCTGAAGGGTGTTTTCTTATCCTGTTTCTGCTTGAGATTAATTGATTCGATGTCAGATTATGTGTATATACTGGCAAGTTCAAAATGTAGTATAATAGTGTTGATATAATGTAGTGCTAGGCACCACCTCATGTGTTTATCATACATAGGCACTGTGATTATCTAATTTAGCACGTTGCTGATCTTATAATGCTACTCTGCATACTTAACTTGCTGCCTGGTAGGGGTTCCCCTTGAAGGATTGATTGTGCTCTGTATCCTACCATGATATATTCTCAGCGAGTTTACTGAAATTGCTGTAGTCTGAAAAATAGTTAACATATTCTCTGTTTGGTACTATTAAACTGATAGTCAGATAAACTTTTAAATTGTTGGTTTCATACTACTCACAATCAACAGATGAATTTCAGTACTTCTGTTTGGTACTATTTGCCACTAGTAAGAACAATTGTTTGTGAAGCTAGTAAAAATCATGGAACTTAAAAGGTCAAATAAGTTGATTTATCTCTTTTCAGCCTTAACAGAGAAGATGGAGTTATCCGTTCTATTTAGCCTATTTTTACTTGGGTTGGATTAACCTGTGAACAAAATTCAAGTTCCTATAATACTAAATTAAATCTAGTTTCTGCACATCATATTGTTTTCAGGTTTAGCACCTGAGCTGTATTCTTCCACATGAATGGAACCACTTAGGGTTGTTTTAGCACGTTGTAGTTCCAGCCTGAGAGAAACTGCAGTTTCCCCTCCAACTCAGTGATTATTGGTCCACATGAATGACATGTTTTTAAATCTATTTCCTAATTTTGTGGTCTGTGGAACAAGGCTAGTTGCTGTAGCTGCTCAAAAGTTCATTGCAGACATCGCAGACATTGCTGTTACTTACTATACGTTGCATTGTAGTTTCGCTGGAGATTTTGCTTGAGAGCCACTTGGATTCACGCAGCATTAGGAGGAGCTCAAGCATGACCACCAAGATGCACCACCGCAGCAGGAGGTAGCATGTCCATATCCACCTCCCTCTCCCTCTGCTCCCAATCCTTTTTATTAGAATATACTGTGTACATTCTGAACTCCCTAATGTGACACAAGTATATGCACATGCTATGGTTTAAGTGTTGCTAGTGTATGGTAAATAGGTTGAGCACCCGCCGCTATTTGATGCTATTTTGTTTAGGATACTGTTCCTCTTTTTATGTAATCTCCAGACCATGCTCAAGCATAAACACACGGTTGATTTGCATGGAACGATTACTACTAACTAAAGAAGGAAGCAGACTTCTTCACATAAAGGAAGATGTCTGTTTTAGTAATATAAACAAATAGAAAAGATTGTTTGCATACAATTAGATCATTCTCACTTATTAGTTGATGAGTTCAAAGTACGTAGAATCTTTAGTTCTCTGGTTATATTATAGTCAGAATTATAGCGTATGCATGATTTTATCCATTGCTGGTACTATGGATAGAGATTTGTGTGTAATCTGGAGTTGTTCTTGTTATTGTTCTATCCATTTTATTGTTCTATCCATTTTATTATACTGTGTGCATGATTGTTCCATTGCTGTTGCATGATTTTATCCACTGTTTGCTCCAAACTGGGAGCTTGTTCTATATTATTCTATAATGAATCAGCTAATAATCTGGAGTTGTTCTTGTTATTCATTGCTGGTACTATGGATAGAGCTTTGTGTGTTTATCATTCTATAATGAATTGTCCTTTACTCCATTTTACTCCAGTTTTTCTAATTCTTCTTAGCTGATTCATGTAACAGGGCGATCATGGAGGGCATGCAGTCGTTCTGTTAGCCCAGTCCTGACTATGGCCGTCCAGTGAGTCCGGCATTTGATCTCTATCCAAGGAGCTCCATGTTGAAGAAGAAAACACTTGTAGAGCTTGTAACATTACTTGGAGAGCTTGTAAAGTACTGCAAAGCTTTGCATTTGTAGAGCTTGTAAAGCATTGTATATGTTGAGCTTGTATTACGTGTCATTTGTAGAGCTTGTAGTGAATCTGGCTATTGTTATTTGAATTATTATGTGTGTTTTCTGCTTGCCTATTTAAATACTGGTTATTTTCTTACTATGAAATTCAAATATGATGTCAAATTGAAATATGAAGAATCTGAGCCTAATAGCTGGGACCCATTTATCAGAACCTGACAAGTGGGACTTGTTTGACTAATGGACCCATTTTATATAAAAAAAGAAAACTAAAACTACTGGTACAAAAAGGCCTTGGCCCAGAAAATAAAAAGGCCGAATTGTAGGGCTTGGCCCATGTAGTTCACCAAAATTAGCAGCGACAAAAATATAAATGGGCTGAATTAATGGGCTCGGCCCATGTAGAAAACCGAATTGGACCGGGCTGAATCTTGTGCCAGATCAGCTTGCCACGCTGGATGCCTACATGGCCTGGGGAGGTTGCTAGTGACCAAAATGCCACAGTAGGCATATTTTGGTCATAAACGTCTACGACCTTCTCACAGAGAAGGTCGCTATAGTCAGTTTACGACCGCCAGCTTTTGACCTTCTGTTTTTGGTCACAAAAAGGTCGCAAATGAAAAACCATGACCTTTCAGTGACCAATAGTGGTGGTCACAAGTTGACATATTTCTTGTAGTGATGGCCCAAACCCTAAGGGTACTCTCCACGTATACTCCGTTCAGGTAGAGCCTTTCCGGCATGGTTGGGGGGAGTTGGTAGGTGGGGGCGTTGTACTACATGGTGGCTCGGGGCCCCGGTGGCTCGAGGGCTCGATCGGGTTTGATGGAGAAGAAGGAAGAAGGAGGGCAGAGGAGGAAGAGGATGGGGTATGGATGAGGAGGGAGAGGAAGACGATAGTGCCCGGCTTAAATAGCCCAAGAGCGACGTGGTTTTTGATTTCTTCGAGTGGTTTCACTGGGTAGAATTAATGGGCGGGCGGTGTTTGGTGGCGCCCCATGGAAGTGTGTACACGAGCGTGGGAAACAGGCTGCGATGGTTCTGTGCCACCGGTCGTGGGTCAAGGGGGACGGGATCACGCATGCGTCTGTGCCGTCGTGGGTCAAGGCAACACGCCTGCCCCGGGTTCTCTGCGTGTGTCACCCATGCATTCATGTCATATCCCATCTTGCTAGGGCCTGGCTAGAGGGCAACGTTCGGTCGATGGGAGACGTGACAATAATGGACACGGACGCCTTCATTTGCCCATCTTGTAACGGGCAACACGCCGTTTGAACTGCATCGATACCCACATCGATACCCCATGCCAGTATCACGTCCTCAAAGAGGAGCACGCCATGCACGGCACGCCATGCAGCGTTGGCCGGGTGCTTGCTTTGATATGACGCTGCATCGGTTGTAATGGTAGGCATGCGACAGCTTACTGCTTCGTTGGAGGTGGCGGAGCAGGGCTACGTCGAGGGCGGGCATGCATGCAATGCATGGGCGCAGTTCTGTGGGTGGGCATGCATGCTGCGGGCGGGCAGGCGGGCAGGCACGGGCACGCATGCAATGATGGAAAGGGCACTGCGTAGGCTTGGTCCATGCACCGCGTCAACTCTTGGCATAAGATTCAAATGAACGGTCCTGATGCCCCAACGAGAGTGGCTGATCCAAACCCCACCGATCCAACCAATCAGCGCGTCTCATGCGGATCGATGCACACTGTAGCTAACCCTAGCGCCTGATCTCAACCGTCCACACACAACGATCGACGACCCGGAAGTGTGTGGGGTTTTGAGGGGTTTTGAGAGGGGTTTTGAGGGGTTTTGACTGATTAGGGTTGAGCATAACTAATTCAAAAAAAATAAAAAAAATATGTAACTTGCGCACATAGTCTTATTATGTCGTATAGTAACGAGAAAAATAATATAAATATGGTTTACATACATTTTTACGAAAAACCCTTCACAAAATTGCCATTCCTCGGACAATGTAGTATGGAGTTCAAGGGAGAGAGTAGTGCGTACCCGAGAGTAGGTGGGGGTTTTGAAAATGAAAAGTGTGAAAACCTCACCAAAATTTCATTTTGGATTGACTAAGAAAGATCTTAACTTACTTTTCTCATTTTCATGTTTTAAACTTGTTTTATATATAATTTTCTATTAAACCTTGTTTTTTCAAAAAGAAAAGAAAATAATAGAAATTTAATTCAATAAATACCGAGACTTTATATTTACACTATATAGGTAGAATAGATGTGTAGAAAAAATATTTGGCTAGTTTAGAGAAGGTGCCAAAATTTTTTGCTTAAATATGAGGCCGTTTACCCTACCTTTGGAGGTCATTTGAGACACACTTTTCATGACTATGAGTTCAACTTACCAAAAGGGCTCGGAATGATCAGCAAGAAAACATATTTCAGTTGAGGTACTTTAGATAGCATTAAAACATCAATACCCCATCCCTAATTCAAATTTGAGCCCAAATTTGAATTTAAATTTGAATTTTATTTGGCTATTTTAGACAAGTTACCAAATATTATTACATGCCCCAAATTTTCAAACTGTTCTCTGCTCTACCTCTTCCTACCACGTTGTGTGCCCTTCTTCGCCTTAGCACTTCTTGTTTTTGGTTCTACTACACACACAAGTTCACTGATCATCTTGGTTTTCTTCACTAGTCTTTTCAACACCTCGGCAACACCCTCGTGATCAGTGTCTTCAGTCTCAATGTTGATAGAAGTTTCAGTTTCTTCGATGTGTACCTCAACATGGGTTTCTTCAGTCTGAACCTCAACATGGGTTTCTTCAGTCTGAACCTCAACACGCTCAGGTTCAGTTTCAACCTCGAGAGCAGTTTCTTCAGTCTGAATGTTAACTGCAGCAGGATTTTCTTCAGTCTGCTCAGGCTCAGGCACACTTCTGTTCTTTCTACTGCCATTTACTCTTGCTTTTTTTGTTGGCCAACACTGTTCAACAACAAGGGGCTGACTCGCTCGCTTCCTCCTGGCCATTGGGAAAATGTTATAGATATAGTAACTGGAAAAAAGCACCAAATCAAAACACAGACAAATAAACAAGAACATACTTTGGCTTATCAGGAGTGTAACGGCATTTGGCAGATCCCACTCTGTGCCCAAGTTCCTGGCATAACTTGTATCTGTTTTTGTTAACTTTCTGTGCCCTTTTTGGCTTTCCATCTTTCTTTCCCTTCTTACTACTCCCACCTTTCTCAAACCATGCCTTGAATCTATGATGTTTAGGCCTGCTAGCCTTTCTTTCCGTCAAGGGAGGACACATGGAAAATTCAATGTCCACTTCAGGCCACTGAGACTGATCTGTAAGTGGTGGAATTGGAGTAGCATATGCAGCTTTGAATCTTGCTACCAAATAATATTCATGCAAATATGGGTGCATGTTTATCTTCGGTTGGGATGTTAAAAAAAGAATGGCATGCTCACATGGTTTACCAGTGTGTTGCCACTCGAGGCATGTGCAATCATGCAATTCAGTGTTAACAACATGTCTCCTTCCAGTTTTGTTATCTCTAACTTCAGCACCCCAAGGTGAAGATTTTTCAACAAACAAATGTGAAAGATTTCTGCTCTTATTGACCACCTGTTGTACCACTGCTGGAAGCTTATCACCTTGTAGACAATCACCTATCCTTCTTCTCAATTCCCACAACCGCATGAGCATGATCCTGATTTGGTCAACCATGTCATGCATAGGCAAATCTTTTAACTCCTTCACCTTGTTGTTGAAACTCTCTGCCAAATTGTTGTTGATGTGGTCACACTTGATGGAAGTGTTGAATGCTGACCTATACCATAACAAAGAATGGTAGGTGTTCAGCCATGGACCAAACACATCACATGCTGCCATGATCTTATCAAGATGATATTTGTGTGTCTGTCTAGTGTAAGATCTTGCTGCTGGACACATGCGCCCAAATTCTTATCCTCTAAATTTTTTGATCAAATTCATCCACAAATGACCGAAGCACTCCCTCTGCTTAGCATGTGGGAAAACATTTTTCACTGAATTTTCAAGCCCCTTACATGCATCTGTGTGTATAGCCAAAGGTGACACTGGCCCTAGGCATCTTTTCAACTGGATCATGAAGCATGTCCATGAAGCCTCTGTTTCTGACTGAAACAAGCCAACAACAATAGGAAACATCCAGTTGTGTCCATCTAGAGCATTGCATGCTACCAACTGACCATTCCACTTGCCTGTCAAAAATGATGAGTCTATGCTCAAATATGGACGGCACCCTGCTTTGAACCCATCGATGCAAGGCTTCAAAGCCATAAAAAACTTGGAGAACTTGACTTCACCTGAGGGTGATACCTCTGTATCTATCTCCACAACACTGCCAGGTGACCTCTTTTCCGCCTCTCCTTTGAAGTGGTAAAGCATCCTAAATGTATTAGCCCAATCACCATATAAATTTTTCATTGCCCTTTATTTTGCCTTCCACACTGTGGTATATTTCAGTTTAATGGGGTACATCTTTTCCAAGTCTCCTTTGAGTTTCTTGGCAGTAGTGTTTGGTGTTTTGGCTAAAATTGGGGTGATCTTTTCTGCAACCCAAAGTTCTGATGTCATGGTTGATACTGTCTGTTAACTTGTAATACAAGTATGTTGATTGGGGATTTGGGTAACCCTGACAGTACTTCCATCAGGTTGCAGTCTAGCAGATATGTACCACTTGCAAGGCTTCACACTACCATCAAATCATCTGCACCTCGCATAAAACTTCTTTCTATCAGTCCAAACAGTCTTGGCATCAAACTCATGTTTCACTGCATAAGTCTTGAAACACATCCTAAACTCCTTCATGCTTGGGAACAACTTGCCTACTTCAATGACAGGGTTTTCTTTGTCATACACATGAACCAGCTCATCATCATGTGCATCATCTACTTCATCTGCAGCTTGTTCCATCAACTGTCCATCTACTTCTTCATCAGCATTAGCAGGCAAACTAGATTCGCCCCACTCCTGCTTATCTCTGTCACCGACTGGAATGCCAAAAAGTTTGGCCATCTCAATGTCAGGCATTGGTGCAATGACCATATCAGTAGGCTCATCTAATTCAACTACATTCCAATCAATAGTTGTTGTAGTTTCAGTTTCAGTTCCAGTCACCTGTCCCTCTTCGGCTATTACTGTAAGTTCATTACACATGGGAATCAATGGTCTCTGTGTAGCCCAATCATCGTCTACCATCTGCACAGCCAATTATGATGGCACATATCCAACCTTCGAAAAAATGTTCAGATCAATGAGCTCAGCAAAAAAATTAGCCCGTTTGCTTGTCCAACCATTTTGCCGATTGATTTCTTCAACAATCTGTTCACCGTCTTCTATTCTAACATACTCTCCTTTCCAATCATCAAACCGCAACAGTAATACTTCTTGCTCTGGACCCCAAACAATATTCTCCCCAATTTTTTCCACCCATTTCTCCACTTCCGTCTCTTCCATGTTCTGTAGAACTTGTGGATCAATCTCTGTAAACTCAACATCCCATTTAACAATTGTGTCTCTCTCAATGTTCTGTATGCTACCATCAACTAATTTTTCCTTTGATGGAAAGAAATTGACTGTCAATTCAAAGGTCCGAGCGGCAGCATCCCCTCTGTCAGTGGCGGACAATGTGAGCCCGTGAGAAAGAGCAGACGAGGCCACCCCCTAATTGCATGCAAAATGGGATCGGAGAGAGGCGCATTACCTATTCGAAGTTGAATCTGGCGGCTCCATCTCAGTATGCCCACGAGCTCCCCTCACAACCTATCGATTCCGCAAGCAAAAACAGAGGAAACGAGCTGAGATCTACGGGCCCGAGAGAGGAACGGGAAGGCGACTAGGGTTTGAATTCACTCACCATTTTCTGAGGACGAAGGCTCCGCCGCTGTTGAGGATGAGGGCTCCTCCGCCGCCACCGAGAACGCAAGATCCGCCGCCACCGGAGAAGAAGGGGGGCAGAGTGGCGGGCCCAGCACGGTCGGGCGGCAGGGCAAGGTCAGCTGTTTTGAGGAACAATTAAGTTGGACCCACATGTCCTAACATAAACGGGCGGGCTTGGTTGACGACCAATTTAACCACATTTAACAGCCATGTCATGCATGGGCTATTTACCTGCTCAAATGTGTCGCACCACAGCCATTCGCTCGAACAACGTCGCACTCTTGCCAATTCACCTCAAAAACGTCGCACAGGAGCTATTGGCCCGAATTTCATCTATACCAACTTGCATAGAGAAGTTATGTTCAAAAAAAGTTGCATCGAGAAGTTCATTTAATGTTGTTGGAAGAAATTATTTTATGATTGCTTGAATGGCTAACTGTAAAGGCTCACTAAATTGCTCATTCGCCCACATGTGTTGTACCTTTTGTTCTCCTTCAGCACCCTATCCATGTATGTCATGTTATCGAAAAACATGTGAGGCGCACTACCACATGAGAAGGAAATGATGTATTATTGCTCCACCTCCAAGCCTTCCATTTTTTTCTTGCCCAGTCCTAATTATGTTCAAGCTGCAGATGAACAATGGCACAAATAGCATTCAGTCTATTACGCGGCTCAGGTGACGGGTGGGAAGTTGTACGTCGAGAGATGGCCCGCGAATAAGTTCATCCTGCGATTTGATTACATCTATGACATGTTCCACATGACCAAGATGGATTTCCAGTTCATCCGCATTTATGTGTTGTATCTCAACTACGTCATCAGGATTGAGAAGATACAATATATCTACATCATGGACCCGTTCTATACGCACGAGAGCTTCTTGGCAGTTTGCAAAGCGCACCATGACTATGCGATCAAGTACCTCGGTGACTTCATGATCGCTAATAAGGACAAGGAAGCGATTCTCGTGCCTTATCATCCCACGTAAGTCATCCGCACATATCCTTTCATATGTGTTAATCATTCCTTTGCAAGCATGGAGGCTAATTTCAGGTGTACTTAATTTGCGCAGCAGGGGGGCGTCCTCATCGTTCTATACCCGGAATACTCCCATGCTATGTACTTGGGCTCATCGAAGAACCTCAGGAAAAAGGATTACAAGCACATAAAGAGTGTTCTCGATAGTGCCCTGTTAACCTTCAGCCTGTCTAGTGGATATATCAAGGTGAAAAAGTACAGGGGTCGCGGGCTGGCTTTCGGTCATAAGACCAACTTCTGCTGCATCCAGCAACTGCACACCAGTATGGCTGATGGATTCTACCTCATGCATCACCTGCTTGAGTACAGAAGGGATAATCAACGCCTTCGCATGTCAGCTACTACCAATGATTCCGAGATTGTCAGCTGGGCCACAAGCATAGCAAAGACATCGAATCATCGAATTAGAGCTGAATTTTATCACGTACAATGTGAACTTGCCCAAGTGATCATGAAGCAGGTCCTCATACCAACAAGGATGTTCTATGATGGGCAAATCACGCGGGAAGATGTGGGAGCACTGCTACTCGCTCAACGTCTGGACCTGAAGCCTTTCAAGAAGCTCGGGTGCTTCCTCCCTGACTATGAAGATTGGACCGCTGATATGGAGGACTGATTTTTGATGACAATGTGTCACTATTGTCTTTCTATGGCAAAACTTTGAATTCATGCACGGCGAAACTATGTGATGTAACTAAACCGTGGTCCTGAACCAACGTAGATCGCTCTAGTTAATTAGTTTGGGTATGAGGAACTTCGCCATTTATGTTTACTATTGGTTGCTTGTATTTTGCTAATTATGCCTCCTTGTTTTCTTAAGTACATTATGTTGCATATTATCGTTCAATTCATCAACTCACGATGCAGGTACATAGATCAGAGATGGCGAAGGACTACTACGCTGTGTACGTTGGGAGGGTTCCAGGAGTCTACGACCACTGGCCAGCTGCTCAGGCCCAGGTGCACAGGTATCCGCGTGCTAGCCACAGAGGGTTCGACAGCAGAGCCGAAGCGGAAAGTAGTTACTTGAGGTGGACACTCCAGAATGAGCAGGGGCGAGACCGCCGGTACTACATAGTCGCGCTCTTGCTCATGCTGATTGCTCTTCTCTTCTACGTCATGGTTTAGATAGAGATGATGAAACTTGTGTGTGTGCCATGACCATGCAGTTGCACTTTTTCGAGACATGACATGATTGCACTTGTGTATCGCTATTTTCGAGATGTGATGGTATTTGTGTTGAATGATGATGATGATGATGGTATGACGAGACTACTGTACGTCTATGATATGATGAGAATAGTGTACGTTTAGTATGATCTGATGAAACTATCATATAGATCCTGTATAAATACATCACAAATATGTAGAGGGGGTGCAAATCTATGCAAGGAGGAACATTAGCAGTAGCGCTGGAAAGCACCTAGCAGTAGCGCTGGCTTAGCAGCAATGCTTCATGTGAACAAGCTCTGCAGATAGTTATCAGTAGCGCTGGTCCTGGAAGCGCTATTGCTAACAATACTTACCTGTAGCGCTGCCCATAACAGCGCTACTTCTACAACTACACATATTTCAAGTGCTAACCCTAGTAGTGTAAGCTGAATGACCCTGAAATTGAAAAGCACTACAAATGAAATCTGAAAAGGTTGAAAGTTGGCATGATATCATCATTTCACCCACATAGCATGTTATAAAAAGTCGAGAGGGTTATGGCAAAAACTGGATGCACTTTGTGTACAAAATGGACAATCTCTTTCGAAGTATCAGGGTTTCATATGAAAACTCATCTGTTACAAAAGGCATTTCATTTCTTCACATGTAACTGCAGTGATATTTTAGATCAAAGGCATCATCATAATAGTTGTGGAGAGAAAGTCTTCACTTTTTCTTCGCTTGTGTCCTTTGCTTATTGCGCTGTAACCATGGATAATCTTCATCGTTTAACAGGGTGCTTGGGTCAGCCTTGACTTTGAAGGGAGGAATTTCATAAAACTTTTCATAATCTTCAGACATGTCTGTCTTGCCCTCCACTCCCACGATTTCTCTTTTTCCTGAAAAAACTATGTGGCGCTTTGGCTCATCGTATGCTGTATTCGCTTCCTTATCCTTTCTTTTTCTCGGTTTGGTAGACATGTCCTTCACATAGAAAACCTACGCCACATCATTGGTTAGGATGAATGGTTAGTCTGTGTACCCAAGATTGTTCAGATCCACTATTGTCATTCCGTACTATGGGTCTACCTGTATCCCGCCTCTTGACAGATTGACCCATTTGCACTGAAACAAAGGGACCTTAAAATCATGTCCATAGTCAAGTTCCCATATGTCCAAAGAAGAGATTGCATTGAGGAATGCACATAGCTTCACAATGGCTAATCGAACTTTTTCCGGTAGAAGCCCCCTCAATGCAACCGAAAGCAGTTGCGTCATAATCACGTGGCAGTCATGAGACTTTAGGTTCTGGAACTTTTTCTCTGCCATATTTATTATTTCGTTTGTATTCGACGAGAAGCCAGGCGGGAGAGGCAAATAATTAAGGTGACAGGAAGCTTAAGTTTTACATTAATCATTATTCTTAATGAGTTTATAAATACAGTTATTCAGACGGTTATATTTTCAAACGAGGAGAGGGTTCCATGTCTTATTTTTGAGTGTGATCTCGGCCATAGTTTTATCTTGGAGTTCCTCACCCTCCATTTCACTGTGATCTTTGGTAGTAATCCTCTGTCGATTGGTTGGTGTGCGGCTTTGCTCTGTCCCTCTATTGATCCATCAGGTCGTATATGAAAACTCTTCATTTTTTCAAATTCCACTATTTATTACTGCAGGTGGCCATGCTAAGATGATGTCTCCGTCTTGTGGAAGATGCACACTGCGGGATGAATACAACTACAAAAATTCAGAGGATGAAAGTAAACATTTCTTGGTGCCTATGATGGGTGATTTCCAACATGCGATGGTAACTAATTCCTATTGTTAGATTTAGTGCCAATCCGGCATGTTTTGTTTCTTATGCATTTAGGCATTAGCTACTTTCCTAAGCATTAATGAAAAGTACATTCACATTGTCTTTATTATACATTGACAAGTGCAAGTGATGAATCATGTGTAGGACATGGAGAGAGTGGTGCAACTAACTCAAGGCTTGACGTTCGCTAGTGAAAACAGAGTGATGGCTAAATATAATTATGCACTAAACTGAAGCCAAATACACTAGTGATGGCTAAACTGAAGCGACATACATTATTGTGAAAAATAATTTATTTAATATTTTAAAAGTATTCATGCCACATTTAGCAAATGTTCATGCTATGTATAAAAAGTTTGCTCTAGTTTTAGAAAATGTTTGTACTATTCATAAAGAATATGTGACATTTCCAAGCTATTCACTCATTTCAATAAAAATGTATGTTGCATTTGTTTGTATGATTAAAACAATATGTTTCGCACACTTCAAATCAATGTACCTTACAGCTAAAAGATCCATGAACAAAAGGAATGTCAAGGGAAAAGCAAAACAGAAGTCATGACCATTCAGATATGTCCTGTTGAGAATGAAGGCTATATAGTTTACTCGTGAGCTCATATGTACCCTTGTGAACAGTAAAATAAAAAACAATAGTAATAGAAAAAAACTGAATTTCTTTGGAACAAACATTGACGAAATATCAACATGCGTGCAAATTTTCATTAAAAAAACAACACATCGAGCATCAATTTTGTTTTTTCTACGAAAGCATATTGACATGTTTTTTCTTCAAGAAAATTCACACGCATTTTCAGAATTCGTCAATGTCAATTCGTAAAAACAAAGTCAGATTTTTACAATTATGTTGACATTTTTTTGATTTTACCTTTCATGAGGATGAGTCTGAGCTCGCGGGCAGAAACTTACTGTCCCTGGTCTTTTTGCATCTCATGGCCTAGAATTGGAACGAGACTCTCTTGGAGGGTGTGGTGAGTAAGAAATATGCAATACTGACTCATTCCATTTCTTTTTGGAGAAAGTTCAATAAAGTTGTCTTTGATGCCTCCATGGGTTCGGCTCGAGTCGGTTGTCCGATGCGTTTCGCAGACGGTACGCTCCGCCAGTCAGTACTTGGTCGATTATGAAGGGACCCTCCCATTTGGGCTTTAGTTTGTCCTTTTTCTTGTCCGGCAGGCGTAGAAGTAGTTCGCCAATGTTGTAAGTTTTGGCCCGTACTTCTCTGCTTTGATATCTTCGGGCCTGTTGTTGATAGAATGCGGAACGATCTTTTGCCACGTCGCGCTCCTCCTCCAACGCGTCTAAGCTGTCCTGCCGATCGAGCTCGGCTTCTCTTTCTTCGTACATGCGCACTCGAGGTGAGTCATGTATTATGTCGCAGGGCAGAACTGCATCGGCGCCGTATACCATAAAAAATGGTGTAAATCCGGTTGTGCGATTCGGCGTGGTCCCCAGCCCCCAGAGTACGGAGTCAAGCTCCTCTACCCAGTGCTTGTTTGATTCCTTGAGGGATCGCACTAGTCTGGGTTTGATGCTGCTCATAATAAGATCGTTGGCTCATTCGACTTGACCGTTAGTTTGTGGGTGATAGACTGAAGCGTAGTCGAGCTTGATGCCCATGTTTTTGCACCAGAGTTTAACTTCGTCGGCTGTAAAGTTTGTGCCATTGTCAGTTATGATGCTGTGGGGGACGCTGTAATGGTGTACAACCCCGGATATGAAGTCTATCACCGGTCCGGATTCGGCCGTCTTTACGGGCTTGGCCTCTATCCATTTGGTGAATTTGTCCACCATGACCAGTAAATATTTTTTCTTGTGGGTTCCTCCTTTAAAGGGTCCAACCATGTCAAGCCCCCAGATCGCAAAAGGCCAGGTGATGGGTATGGTTTGTAGGGCGGTAGGTGGCATGTGGCTTTGATTAGTGAATAATTGGCAACCGACGCATTGCTGCACTAAGTCCTGAGCGTCTGCCCGGGCCGTCGGCCAATAAAATCCGGTATGGAAGGCCTTGATTACAAGGGCCCGAGCTGCGGCGTGGTGCCCGCCTAGTCCGGCATGAATTTCAGGCAGAAGATTTCGCCCTTCTTCGGAGATACACCTTTGCAGGAGTCCGGTTGTGCTCTTCTTATAAAGCTCTCCCTCGTGGACTTTGTAGGCTTTAGATCGCCGCACTATGCAGCGGGCCTCGTTTTGGTCCTCGGGAAGTTCCTGCCTAGTTTGGTAGGCTAGGAATGGTTCTGTCCACGGGGCAATGACTGCCATTATTGTGTGGGCTGACGGTGTTGTTTCGTTGGCAGAGCCACCAACTGCGTCAGAATGTTCAGTGAGGGGTAGTGTGGCTGTGTCCGAGCTGTTGTTTCCGGACTCTCCCTCCCATGTTACGGATGGCTTGAAAAGCCTCTCTAGGAAGATGTTGGGAGGTACGGCATCGCGCTTTGCACCGATGCGTGCCAACACGTCTGCTGCCTGGTTGTTCTCCCGGGCTATATGTTGAAATTCGAGCCCCTCAAACCGGGCTGACATCTTTAAGACGGCGTTGCGATAAGCTGCCATTTTTGGATCTTTGGCGTCAAAGTCTCCATTTATTTGGGATACCGCGAGGTTTGAATCCCCACGGACCTCTAGGCGCTGAATGCCCATGGAGACTGCCATCCGGAGACCATGTAGAAGGGCCTCGTATTCGGCTGCATTGTTGGAGTCCATGTACATTATCTGGAATGCGTATTGGACTGTATCTCCTGCAGGGGACATCAGAACAACGCCAGCCCCCAGGCCAGCCAGCATTTTGGAGCCGTCGAAGTGCATGATCCAGTTGGAATATGCGCCGTACTCTTTAGGGAGCTCGGCTTCGGTCCATTCGGCGATGAAGTCAGCCAAAACCTACATTTGATAGCTCGTCATGGCTTGTAAATTATATCAAACGGAAGGAGCTCAATGTCCCATTTGGCAATCCGGCCCGTTGCGTCGCAGTTGTTTATAATATCATTAAGAGGTACTTCGGATGCCACTATTATTGAACACTCTTGGAAATAGTGTCACAGCTTCCGGGATGCCATGAACACCGCGTATGCTATCTTTTGATAATGCGGGTACCGGGACTTGCATGGGGTTAAGACAGTGGATACGTAGTAAACCGGTTTTTGGAGAGGAAACTTGTGTCCGTCCGTTGCTCGATCAACGACGAGCACCGCACTTACAACTTGATGGGTTGCCGCGGTGTATAATAGCATAGGTTCGCCGGTGTTGGGCGCGGCCAGGACCGGATTTGTTGCCAGTATGGCTTTGATTTCTTCGAGTCCGGCCGTGGCGGCATCCGTCCAGTCGAAGTGTTCGGTGCACCGAAGGAGGTGATAAAGGGGTAAGGCCTTTTCTCCTAAGCGGGAGATAAAGCTACTTAGAGCCGCCACGCATCCGGTCAATTTTTGTATTTGCTTGAGGTCTTTTGGGATATCCAATTGCGACAGAGCTCGGATCTTGGCTGGGTTTGCCTCAATTCCTCTACCGGATACAATGAAGCCCAAGAGCTTTCCGGCTGGCACGCCGAAAACACATTTTTCTGGGTTGAGCTTAATGTCATATGCTCGGAGATTGTTGAACGTGAGCCTCAAGTCGTCTACTAAAGTGTTGACATGTTTGGATTTGATGACCATGTCATCTACGTATGCTTCATCTGTTTTGCCGATCTGGTTGGCCAGACATGTCTGAATCATGCGCTGATATCTTGCGCTGGTGTTTTTGAGCCCGAAGGGCATCGTGTTGAAGCATAATGGGCCGTACGGGGTGATGAATGCCGTTGCGGCTTGGTCTGACTCTGCCATCTTGGTTTGGTGGTAGCCAGAGTATGCGTCGAGGAAACACAATGAATCGTGTCCTGCAGTGGCGTCGATGATTTGATCAATACGGGGGAGAGGGAAGGGATCCTCCGGGCAGGCTTTATTTAGGTCTTTGAAATCGACACATAGGCGCCAGGATTTGTCCTTCTTTGGTACCATCACCAGGTTTGCTAGCCAGTCCGGATGTTTTATATCTTTGATGAATCCGTCTTCCAGTAGTTTTGCTAGCTCCTCTCCCATGGCTTGTCTCTTGGGTTCGAAGAAACGCCAAAGAGTCTGCTTAACGGGCTTGAATCCTTTGAGGATGTTCAGGCTGTGCTCGGCCAGCCTGCGTGGGATTCCCGGCATGTCTGAAGGGTGCCAGGCAAAAATGTCCCAATTTTCTCGTAGGAATTCTCTGAGTGCGGAGTAGACATCGGGTTTTAGTTGTGCCCCGATGGAGGCCGTTTTTGTGGTGTCCGTTGGATGGACTTGGAACTTGACTATTTCGTCTGCCGGCTTGAAGGAGGTGGACTTGGATCTTTTGTCGAGTATCACGTCGTCCCTGTCCACCGCGGACCATAACACAGTTAGTTCCTCAGCCGCTAGGGCTTCAGATAGTGCCTCGAGGGCCAGTACGGCTGTCTTGTATTCGGCGCAGAGCGCTGTGTTTGGATCACTAGTAAGAGTGATGATTCTGTTGGGTTCGGGCATTTTGAGCTTCATGTACCCGTAATGGGGTATAGCTTGAAAAATTGTGAATGCTTCTCGCCCTAACAGAGCGTGGTATCCGCTGCTGAACGGGGCCACTTGAAATGTGACCTCCTCGGATCTGTAATTATCCGGCGTGCCGAACACTACGTCCAGTGTGATTTTCCCTGAACAGCATGCTTCCCGGCTGGGGATTATTCCTCTAAAGGTTGTGTTGCTTCTCTCGATGCGGCTCCAGTCTATTTCCATTTTTCGCAGTGTTTCCTCATAAATGAGGTTCAATCCGCTGCCGCCGTCCATGAGTACCTTTGTAAGCCGGAAACCGTCCACTATCGGACTGAGGACCAATGTGGCTGGTGCTCGGGCTGTCCGGAATTTAGGTTCGTCGCTGGCATTAAAAGTAATAGCCGTGTCACTCCATGGATTTATTGTTGCTACCTGGTAGACTTCGGCAAGGCTGCGGAGCGTTCGCTTCCTCGCATTGTTCGATGTGAAGGTCTCGAAGACTGCATATTGGCGTTTCTGGGGTGGTGCTCTGCAGATTCTGGAGTTAGAAGCTCCTCGCCACTCCTGGCCACCTGCCGGAGTATCCAACATGCTCTAAGGCTGTGAGTTGGTGCAACTTCCCCTGAACTGTGAATTTTACAGGGTCCATTGAGCCATCCCTCCAGTACGGTCCCATACCCTATAGAGGGTTTTTGTTTTTTGCTGTTTGGCTTAGGTGCCTGGCGATAATGCGCCCTTTTGTTTCGGACTGGGATTGTATTCAGGGCCAGATTGTCCCAGAACTTCGTTTCGGTTTTCTGAATGCTTTCTGTCGCACAGTACTTTTGTACTATGGATTTCAAGTCGGCGAATCGTGTAATTTCGCGACGACTTATGGTGTTGAGGATTCCGATGTCCGTGCAGTTGTTACAGAAGAATGTAATTGCATCCTTCTCACGGCAGTCCTTTATCCTGTTTATAACCAGGAGGAATCTGGCCCAGTAGTGGTGTACTGTTTCTCTGGGCTCTTGCCGTATTTGGGATAAATCCCTTATAGTTGGTTGGGTGGGTGCATTTAAGTCTGGAACCTCGCCCGATCTAAGACTCAGGAGCCAAGAAATTTCCGAATTCGGAAGCTTGTTTTCTTGGACATTATTCAATGAATCAGGCCTGCTGCCTGGCTTTAGGTTCAGGGCTTGGGTGACATCCTCCCCTCCGCGGATATCCGACTTGGAGGGGTCGGGAGTCCGGACACATCTGGTCCTTAGGATGGGCGAAGATTCTCCGCGTTGTTCTTCCACCACTTCGACGTGGTGGGTGAACTGGCGAGAGTCGATTTCTCTCTGATCGGGTTTAAGCCCAATCTGGCCGTAATCTGTAGCGACTCCCAGGGCGGCGATGCGATCCAAGAGCTCGTTTAGGGAAGGGATCTCCATCGGATCTAACTGCTCGGCAAGTTCCGAGCCGATCTGGAGATTGCTTTTGATGACCTGAGAGGTCATCGCCGGTGCGGTGGCCGAACAGGCGGTCATCAAAAACCTGCCTAGCCGGAGAGTTTGGCCGACAGCCAAAGCTTCTTTAGCAACCATGCCGTCTTTAAAGATGGGGTGTGGCATCCTTCCTGTTGGTGACGACATAGAGGAACTCTCAATGAAAGCACCAATGTCGGTGTCAAAACCGGCGGATCTCGGGTAGGAGGTCCCGAACTATGCGTCTAGGCGGATGGTAACAGGAGACAAGGGACATGATGTTTTTACCCAGGTTCGGGCCCTCTCGGTGGAGGTAAAACCCTACTTCTGCTTGATTGATATTGATGGTATGGGTATTACAAGAGTTGATCTATCACGAGATCAGAGAGGCTAAACCCTAGAAGCTAGGCTATGGTATGATTGTTGTTCGTCCTACGGACTAAAACTCTCCGGTTTATATAGATAGCAGAGAGGGCTAGGGTTACACAGAGTCGGTTACAACGGGAGGATGTCTTCATATCGTATCGCCAAGCTTGCCTTCCACGCCAAGGAAAGTCCCTATCCGGACATGGGACGGAGTCTTCAATCTTGTATCTTCATAATCCGGGAGTCCGGCCAAAGGTCATAGTCCGGTCATCCGGACACCCCCTAATCCAGGACTCCCTCACCCACCTTCTTCTTCATCTGCTCCGGCAACAAAGCGCGCTGCCGGCGAGTGATGTCTAGCTCGACTTCGGCCACCCGCCAATCATGGACGCAGTATGGTCCACTGCCGTTAACAAGATGCCACGATTGCCCGCGCATGGAGCCTCTCAAGCGTTTGACTTGTGTGAGGGAAGAAAATGGCAACCGTGGGCGCGAGTTTGTGAAATGTTTGAGCAAGCCACAGCCGGGGCAGGTTAAATCTGTGTTCTTGACCAATCCTATTGTCTAATTTCTCCCAATTTCTTTCTTTTTTTCCTCGAATTAGGGCAGTGGATCTGGGTGGTGGATCTAGGATATGCGCCGCCGCCCCCCTGTTTTTTAGGTTCTGAAGAAATGTGGGCATTTTGAGTGGCTCGATGACTATGTTGAAAGGTTGAAATTGGAGGGATCAACCCCAACCCAAGAGCTCAATTTTGGGGGCGGCTTGCCATGGAACAAGCCCCCAATTTGGTGGACAGAGCCAATCCGATGATGCACAGTGCAGAACTGAAGTGTGAATTGAAGAAAATCGGCAAGCAACTAAAGCATCTGATCGATTTGAAGCAGCAAGCAAATATGATGGCTGGAGCATTTTATGGTTGTGTCATTGCTATGGGTTTAGTTTACTTGATGTTCGTCAATCGCTAGAATTTGTTAGAGTTTCAGTTAGTTAGTGAGCTAGTTTCAGGGGTGCCGAGTAGTTTGAGTTAGCCAGGGATCATTTGTTAGATGAATTTGAATTCATGTGATGCAAAACTTGCTTGAATTATTGTAATGATATTTAGGGGCCCTATTCAGTGTTCATGCTCTGTTTCCTCTGTTTTTGTTCTTCAGTTAACAGAGTACACACCCCAATTCAGCTTCTAGTAAAAAACAATACTGGGCCTCCGAATAGATCTTGGGCCATGAGAAAATGGGCCCTGAGAAAATAACCATGCCCGAAATAGAGACCAGCCCACCCGCGTAGGGGCACCAGCCCACCTCTAACTTAGGCAAATAAAATGTTACTTGTTTTTACTTTGGCCTTTTTCTTGCACTAAATTTGTGATGGATCATTTTTTGATGCACTAAAACTAAATGTTACTTGTTTTTATGCATGTCTACGGTTCCATGGACTAAATGGGTTGCATGCTTGCATGAAGTAAATTAGTTTGCATTTCCTAGTTGCATGTCCATAGTGGGTTTGCATGGGGCTCCTAGTTGCATGTCTATGGGTTGGGTCATGACCCATTATTTGGCCAATATTTTGAAGATGGTGTGTGTGGTGATTGGAGTGTAGCAACCCGGGCCCGTAGCAACCAATAGCAATACACAAATAATGGAACAACCCATAGAAATCTACAAATAATAGAACGAAACACACAATATATATAGTAGCATAACGATTATATAGAAGCATAACGATTGCAACCCATAGTTCCACGATAGCCTTACAACTTAAAAATACTAATACAACTTAATAATACTAGCATAACAATTACAAGTTAAAAACTAATACGATACGATACGATAGATCGGGGGCACCAAACGCGGGTTCTTCTTCAGGTTCTTCTCTCCTCCTCCTCCAGGTGAACGCCGGGCCACCTCGCTCCTCCGGGCGCCCTTCACTCGTCGTTGTTGATTGGATACGAGAGCGTGTGCATAACGCCGTTTTTGGGGAAGATGGAGTTGAAGTCGGTGAAAATGTTATGGGTGGTGAAAGCTATGAACTCACAACCAACCCAATACACTCGCCCGAGGAGGTAGAAAGCGTCGAATGGGTTAGTGAACGTAGCGAGGATCCCAACCACAACGCTGTTGTGGGTGACCTCGTCAACATGGTACATCCTCGGAGAGTCGCGGGGGAGGTGGCGGAAGCCGGCCGCAAGGAAGAACTCCCTCAACTCCCTTGCGCCCCTCCACCTTGAGATGCACTACAAGAAATATGTCAACTAGTGACCTTATGTCAGTGACCCTGGAAGAATTGGTCATAGATCTATGACCATTTCAGACCAATTGGTCAAAAGCTGTTCGGGGGGCTCCAAACCCTAAACCATTGCGACCATTTTGGTCAGAAAGGTCGTAATTTCCTTACACGAAATGGTCACAAAGCAAACAATGCTAGTCCGCTGCCTTATTTCTAGTTGTTAATGACCAATATAGATGGTCATTGCCTTGTAGATTGTGGTGGGTTGTGATGACTAGGCGCCATCTCATCAGTTTTGCCTATGTGTCATGTCCATGTGGCAGTTTTTGCCCTAGGTTGTGAAGCAACCTATATTTCTGTTATTCCCAAAATTCCCAAAAAATCTCATAAATGTTTTGGATCATATCTTCATCAAATATGTCAAAAACATTCCTTGCCTAGTTCAAAAATAATTTGAAAATATTCATTTTCCTATTCTGTTCAGAGCAGCACTTTGTGAAGGAAGTACCACTTTGGCATGTCCAAATAGTATCCATTTTCTACAGTGCTTTCCCATGCCCAAATAACCATCCTCCACCAAATGCCAGCTCAATCCATTCATTATTTTGAGCCGAGCTTCAACATTCGTATTTATGTCCAGTGTGGTACTTTGTAAAGCAAGTACCACCTAGGCTCCTCCTTTTGAGCTGAAATTTTTTGAAGACGGTCTTCTTAGTAACTGATCATCCTCAGCCAAAACTCACGCCCATTAGCCATGTGCATTTCCTGTACCGCAAATCAAGCACTTGGCTGCTTATTCATGTTTGAGCATCGATCGGTCTCCTCGTGAGAATCATATGTTGTGATTTTCTTCCTAGCACCTACCTGGGGAGTGCCCAACCCACTAGACATACCTAGGCCACCCAGAACACATGGCAACGCCACGGTCACGCGGTGACCACGCGGCGGGCATGCGAGTTTACGCGCTCTAGAGTTGGGGCCCTCGGCCACCGCCGAAACCTCGACGTATCGCCACCAAACCATGTATTTATGATTAAATAGGTACTTATGTAACTAGAAATGATTTTTGGAAAAAAATAAATAGCAAACTATGAGGCAGCTGCAATTCAAATTTGACCCGCTTCCAACTAAATCAGCGGAAATTTGTCTTTTTCACGAGAGGTGGATCAAACCTTTTTGCACCCAACCATTTTGTCAATTGTGCATTAAATAAGTCCTAGTATTTTAGAAAATTGATGTGGTCCAATTTTGCAACAATTATTTGGGAGGTCCTTCACAAAAAAACCTCCTTTTGGGCACTCAGAAAATAAAAAATGGTTTTTTCGTCCAAAGAAAATGAAAACTTCCTTAGGCAACATTGTTTGCCATTCCAATATGCACCCTTGTGCACAATATGAGATCATTTGAACAAACTATGCCACGAATGTGGCCATAAGATTGATCATTTGGATTGAAAGCCATGAATCTTCAGAGATGATAGCTCATTTCTGAGAACACTTTCTTAAAATAATTGCCGTATTACAAGTTTGTTATTTTTCTTGGGATCTTGTCCACATATAATGACACAATGCAAAGGTTTCCTAATTTTTTGATTTTTTTGAATTTTTTATACCCGTTTCAAAATGCGGTCAAAACGGCGGGAATGACCGTTCCTAGCTAGTGGTTGAATCTTGGAATTTTTTTGATGTTTCTCTGATTAAATAGATACTTATGTACCTAGAAATGATTTTTGAAAAAAATAAAGAGCAAACTACAAGGTAGCTACAGTTCAAATTTGACCCGCTTCCAATTGAATCGGTGGATATTTGTCTTTTTCACGAGAGGTGGATCAAAACTTTCTACACCCAATAATTTGGTCAATTGTGCATTAAATATGGCCTAGTATTTTATAAAAATGATTTGGTCCAATTTTGCAACAATTATTTGGTAGATTCTTCACAAAAAAAACCTCATTTGGGGCACTCGAAAAATGGAAAATGACTTTTTCGTCCAAAGAAAATGAAAAGTCCCTTAGGCAACATTGTTTGGAATTCCATGATGCACCCTTGTGCACAATATGAGATCATTTGAATAAACTATGCCATGAATGTGGCCGTAAGATTGATCATTTGGCTTGAAAGGCATGAATCTTCAGAGATGATAGCTCATTTCTGAGAACACTTTTTTAAAATAATTTCCGTATTACAAGTTTGTTATTATTTTTGCGATCTTGTCCACATATAATGACACAATGCAAAGAATTCCCAATTTTTTGTTTTTTTTTGATTTTTTTATACCCGTTTCAAAATGCGATCAAAAGGCGGGAATGACCGTTCCTAGCTAGTGGTTAAATCTTGGAAATTTTTGGTGTTTCCCTGATTAAATAGGTACTTATGTACCTAGAAATGATTTTTGAAAAAAATAAAGAGCAAACTACAAGGTAGCTACAGTTCAAATTTGACCCGCTTCAAGTTGAATCGGCGGAAATTTGTCTTTTTCATGAGAGGTGGATCAAAACTTTTTACACCCAATAATTTGGTCAATTGTGCATTAAATATGGCCTAGTATTTTATAAAAATGATTTGGTCCAATTTTGCAACAATTATTTGGTAGATTCTTCACAAAAAAACCTCATTTGGGGCACACGAAAAATGGAAAATGACTTTTTCATCCAAAGAAAATGAAAACTCCCTTAGGCAACATTGTTTGGAATTCCATGATGCACCCTTGTGCACAATATGAGATCATTTGAACAAACTATGCCATGAATGTGGCCGTAAGATTGATCATTTGGCTTGAAAGGCATGAATCGCATGATAGCTCAATTGTGAGAACACTTTTTTAAAATAATTGCCGTATTACAAGTTTATTATTTTTTCTGAAAACCTGGTCACATATGATGACACAATGCAATCCAATTTATTGATTTTTTTTGAATTTTTTATGCCCGTTTGAAAATGCGGTCAAAACGGCGGGCTTGATCGTTCCTAGCTAGTTGTTGAATCTTGGAAACCTTTTGATGTTTCTCTGATTAAATAGATGGTTATGTACCTAGAAATGATTTTTGGAAAAAATGAAGAGCAAACTATGAGGAAGCTACAGTTCAAATTTGACCCGCCTCCAACTGAACAGGCGGAAATTTGTCCTTTTCACGAGAGGTGGATCAAAGCTTTTGACACCCAACCATTTGGTCAACTATGCATTAAACACGGCCTAGTATTTTATAAAATTGATTTGATCCATTTTTACAACAATTATTTGGTAGTTCCTTCAAAAAAAACTTCATTTCGGGAACTCCAAAAATGATTAAAAATAGCTAGAAAGATAAAAAATGCATGCAAATTTGTGATCATCCATAAAATGTGGTCTAAATTGAGTGATAAATCTAGTTGTGCCATTTTGGAAAATATTTTTGATAGATGCTTCACAAAACCTCCTAGTTTTAGTACTTAAAAACTATTTTAAATCATAAAATTTCTGAACCAATCAGGGCTCTTCCCACGGATCACTCCAATGTAGCCGATCTGAACCGTCCAGATCCCACGGATCCAACGGCTCTCACTCACCTCTCAGGTCTCTCTCCCCCAACCCAAATCCTAGCAGCCCTCACTCCATCTAGATATCTCTCCTCCTCTCCCCGAGAACCCACCCGCCGCCGCCTGTCTCCTCCCTCGCCGCCATTGCTGCCACCTCCTTCCCGTCCCCGGCCTCCTTCCGCAACGCCCCCATCGATCCCGATCCCCTCTCCTCCTCCCTCGTCCTCATCTCCTCGCCCCCACCGCTCCCACCCACCAAACCGATCCTGATCCCTTCCAGATCGAGAGAGAGTGAGAGCTCGCCTCCTCCCTTCTAGATCGCTGCCGCCACCTACCTCCGGTGGAGCTCGCCGCCGTCCATGGCCTGCCCCAGGCCCGAGGTGCTTCGCTCCTCTAGATCCAGCCTCCTCCTCGGTCCTGCCCGACGCGTTCGACTTGGGCTCCAACGCCTACGCCCACAATGCCGCCACCGTCGGCGGCCTCGTCTCCGACCTGCGCTCCTGCATCTCCCAGGGTGCGTGTCTGCGACCACTACCCTCACCATCACTGTCGACGACCCCCCACCTCCTCCACACACCACCGTTCCCTCCCCTCACCCTGGCCCCAGGTCGGGCAGTGCGAGGCGATGCTCCAGACCCCCGAGGGCCGCAGCCTTTCCATGGTGCGCTCCTTCCTCCCTCTCCTCCCAGACCTGCTTGGATCCGCATGACCCACCCTCACCGCACCTCGTCTCCTCTCTCTGCCTCTCAGATCCACCACGGCAAGGTCACCATGGGCCTCGACCTCCATGGACGGCGGCCAGATCGAGCGGAGCTTCCCTTCCTCCGCCCGACGGGACAAGGACAAGGACAAGTAGCAGCATCATCGCATCATCAAGGTTCAATTTCATCTTCTTCCCTCTGTTTATTTTCTACAATCCCAAGCCATTGCTGCAATCCCTCCCTCCCTCCCTCGATTGGATTGGAATCTTCGATCTGGGCTGGTGGCTGATTGTGGCTGGGTTCGTTCATGGGCAGGGACCAAGGTCGGGTACAAGACCGATGTGGTCGTTGGAGCGAAGGACCTGGGGCACGACTGGAGGGCGTACCGCGGGATCGGCTACTTCATCGAGCCACTCGTTCTGCTCGGCCTCTTCGCCAGGTCGACCTTGTCCATTCGTCTCAAAGCCGAAGGGTGTTTTCTTATCCTGTTTTTGCTTGAGATTAATTGATTCGATGTCAGATTATGTGTATATACTGGCAAGTTCAAAATGTAGTATAATAGTGTTGATATAATGTAGTGCTGGGCACCACCTCATGTGTTTATCATACACAGGCACTGTGATTATCTAATTTAGCACGTTGCTGATCTTATAATGCTACTCTGCATACTTAACTTGCTGCCTGGTAGGGGTTCCCCTTGAAGGATTGATTGTGCTCTGTATCCTACCATGATATATTCTCAGCGAGTTTACTGAAATTGCTGTAGTCTGAAAAATAGTTAACAGATTCTCTGTTTGGTACTATTAAACTGATAGTCAGATAAACTTTTAAATTGTTGGTTTCATACTACTCACAATCAATAGATGAATTTTAGTACTTCTGTTTGGTACTCTTTGCCACTAGTAAGAACAATTGTTTGTGAAGCTAGTAAAAATCATGGAACTTAAAAGGTCAAATAAGTTGATTTATCTCTTTTCAGCCTTAACAGAGAAGATGGAGTTATCCGTTCTATTTAGCCTATTTTTACTTGGGTTGGATTAACCTGTGAACAAAATTCAAGTTCCTATAATACTAAATTAAATCTAGTTTCTGCACATCATATTGTTTTCAGGTTTTGCACCTGAGCTGTATTCTTCCACATGAATGGAACCACTTAGGGTTGTTTTAGCACGTTGTAGTTCAAGCCTGAGAGAAACTGCAGTTTCCCCTCCAACTCAGTGATTATTGGTCCACATGAATGACATGTTTTTAAATCTATTTCCTAATTTTGTGGTCTGTGGAACAAGGCTGGTTGCTGTAGCTTCTCAAAAGTTCATTGCAGACATCGCAGACATTGCTGTTACTTACTATACGTTGCATTGTAGTTTCGCTGGAGATTTTGCTTGAGAGCCACTTGGATTCACGCAGCATCAGGAGGAGCTCAAGCACGACCACCAAGAGGCACCACCGCAGCAGCAGGTAGCATGTCCATATCCAGCTCCCTCTCCCTCTGCTCCCAATCCTTTTTATTAGAATATACTGTGTACATTCTGAACTCCCTAATGTGACACAAGTATATGCACATGCTATGGTTTAAGTGTTGCTAGTGTATGGTAAATAGGTTGAGCACCCGCCGCTATTTGATGCTATTTTGTTTAGGATACTGTTCCTCTATGCATGTAATCTCCAGACCATGCTCAAGCATACACACACGGTTGATTTGCATGGAACGATTACTACTAACTAAAGAAGGAAGCAGACTTCTTCACATAAAGGAAGATGTCTGTTTTAGTAATATAAATAAATAAAAAAGATTGTTTGCATACAATTAGATCATTCTCACTTATTAGTTGATGATTTCAAAGTATGTAGAATCTTTAGTTCTCTGGTTATATTATAGTCAGAATTATACCGTGTGCATGATTTTATCCATTGCTGGTACTATGGATAGAGCTTTGTGTGTAATCTGGAGTTGTTCTTGTTATTGTTCTATCCATTTTATTGTTCTATCCATTTTATTATACTGTGTGCATGATTGTTCCATTGCTGTTGCATGATTTTATCCACTGTTTGCTCCAAACTGGGAGCTTGTTCTATATTATTCTATAATGAATCAGCTAATAATCTGGAGTTGTTCTTGTTATTCATTGCTGGTACTATGGATAGAGCTTTGTGTGTTTATCATTCTATAATGAATTGTCCTTTACTCCATTTTACTCCAGTTTTTCTAATTCTTCTTAGCTGATTCATGTAACAGGGCGATCATGGAGGGCATGCAGTCGTTCTATTAGCCCAGTCCTGACTATGGCCGTCCAATGAGTCCGGCATTTGATCTCTATCCAAGGAGCTCCATGTTGAAGAAGAAAACACTTGTAGAGCTTGTAACATTACTTGGAGAGCTTGTAAAGTACTGCAGAGCTTTGCATTTGTAGAGCTTGTAAAGCATTGTATATGTTGAGCTTGTATTACGTGTCATTTGTAGAGCTTGTAGTGAATCTGGCTATTGTTATTTGAATTATTATGTGTGTTTTCTGCTTGCCTATTTAAATACTGGTTATTTTCTTACTATGAAATTCAAATATGATGTCAAATTGAAATATGAAGAATCTAAGCCTAATAGCTGGGACCCATTTATCAGAACCTGACAAGTGGGACTTGTTTGACTAATGGACCCATTTTATAAAAAAAAAGAAAACTAAAACTGCTGGTACAAAAAGGCCTTGGCCCAGAATATAAAAAGGCCGAATTGTAGGGCTTGGCCCGTGTAGTTCACCAAAATTAGCGGCGAAAAAATATAAATGGGGTGAATTAATGGGCTCGGCCCATGTAGAAAACCGAATTGGACCGGGCTGAATCTTCTACCACATCAGCTTGCCACGCTGGATGCCTACATGGCCTGGGGAGGTTGCTAGTGACCAAACCGCCACAGTAGGCATATTTTGGTCGTAAACGTCTACGACCTTCTCACAGAGAAGGTCGCTATAGTTAGTTTATGACCGCCAGCTTTTGACCTTCTGTTTTTGGTCACAAAAAGGTCGCAAATGAAAAACCATGACCTTTCAGTGACCAATAGTGGTGGTCACAAGTTGACATATTTCTTGTAGTGATGGCCCAAACCCTAAGGGTACTCTCCACGTATACTCCGTTCAGGTAGAGCCTTTCTGGCATGGTTGGGGGGAGTTGGTAGGTGGGGGCATTGTACTACATGGTGGCTCGGGGCCCCGGTGGCTCGAGGGCTCGATCGGGTTTGATGGAGAAGAAGGAAGAAGGAGGGCAGACGAGGAAGAGGATGGGGTATGGATGAGGAGGGATAGGAAGACGATAGTGCCCGGCTTAAATAGCCCAAGAGCGACGTGGTTTTTGATTTCTTCGAGTGGTTTCACTGGGTAGAATTAATGGGCGGGCGGCGTTTGGTGGCGCCCCATGGAAGTGTGTACACGAGCGTGGGAAACAGGCTGCGACAGTTTTGTGCCACCGGTCGCGGGTCAAGGGGGACGGGATCACGCACGCGTCTGTGCCGTCGTGGGTCAAGGCGACATGCCTTCCCCGGGTTCTCTGCGTGTGTCGCTCGTGCATTCATGTCATATCCCATCTTGCTAGGGCCTGGCTAGAGGGCAACGTTCGGTCGATGGGAGACGTGACAATAATGGACACGGACGCCTTCATTTGCCCATCTTGTAACGGGCAGCACGCCGTTTGAACTGCATCGTTACCCACATCGATACCCCATGCCAGTATCGCGTCCTCAAAGAGGAGCACGCCATCCACGGCACGCCATGCAGCGTTGGCTTTTTGGCCGGGTGCTTGCTTTGATGCGACGCTGCATCGGTTGTAATGGTAGGCATGCGACAGCTTACTGCTTCGTTGGAGGTGGCGGAGCAGGGCTACGTCGAGGGCGGGCATGCATGCAATGCATGGGCGCAGTTCTGTGGGTGGGCATGCATGCTGCGGGCGGGCAGGAGGGCAGGCACGGGCACGCATGCAACGATGGAAAGGGCACTGCGTAGGCTTGGTCCATGCACCGCGTCAACTCTTGCCATTGGATTCAAATGAACGGTCCTGATGCCCCAACGAGAGAGGCTGATCCAAACCCCACAGATCCAACCAATCAGCACGTCTCATGCGGATCGATGCACACTGTAGCTAACCCTAGCGCCGGATCTCAACCGTCCACACACAACGATCGACGACCCGGAAGTGTGCGGGGTTTTGAGAGGGGTTTTGAGGGGTTTTGACTGATTAGGGTTGAGCATAACTAATTCAAAAAAAAATATGTAACTTGCGCACATAGTCTTATTATGTCGTATAGTAACGAGAAAAAAATAAAAATATGGTTTACATACATTTTTACGAAAAACCGTTCACAAAATTGCCATTCCTCGGACAATGTAGTATGGAGTTCAAGGGAGAGAGTAGTGCGCACCCGAGAGTAGGTGGGGGTTTTGAAAATGAAAAGTGTGAAAACCTCACCAAAATTTCATTTTGGATTGACTAAGAAAGATCTTAACTTACTTTTCTCATTTTCATGTTTTAAACTTGTTTTATATATAATTTTCTATTAAACCTTGTTTTTTCAAAAAGAAAAGAAAATAATAGAAATTTAATTCAATAAATAGTGAGACTTTATATTTACACTATATAGGTAGAATAGATGTGTAGAAAAATTATTTGGCTGGTTTAGAGAAGGTGCCAAAAAAACTTGCTTAAATATGAGGCCATTTACCCTACCTTTGGAGGTCATTTGAGACACACTTTTCATGACTATGAGTTCAACTTACCAAAAGGGCTTGGAATGATCAGCAAGAAAACATATTTCAGTTGAGGTACTTTAGATAGCATTAAAACATCAATACCCCATCCCTAATTCAAATTTGAGCCCAAATTTGAATTTAAATTTGAATTTTATTTGGCTATTTTAGACAAGTTACCAAATATTATTACATGCCCCAAATTTTCAAACTGTTCTCTGTTCTACCTCTTCCTACCAGGTTGTGTGCCCTTCTTCGCCTTAGCACTTCTTGTTTTTGGTTCTACTACACACACAAGTTCACTGATCATCTTGGTTTTCTTTACTGGTCTTCTCAACACCTCGGCAACACCCTCGTGATCAGTGTCTTCAGTCTCAATGTTGATAGAAGTTTCAGTTTCTTCGATGTGTACCTCAACATGGGTTTCTTCAGTCTGAACCTCAACATGGGTTTCTTCAGTCTGAACCTCAACACGCTCAGGTTCAGTTTCAACCTCGAGAGCAGTTTCTTCAGTCTGAATGTTGACTGCAGCAGGATTTTCTTCAGTCTGCTCAGGCTCAGGCACACTTCTGTTCTTTCTACCGCCGTTTACTCTTGCTTTTTTTGTTGGCCAACACTGTTCAACAACAAGGGGCTGACTCGCTCGCTTCCTCCTGGCCATTGGGAAAATGTTATAGATATAGTAACTGGAAAAAAGCACCAAATCAAAACACAGACAAATAAACAAGAACATACTTTGGCTTATCAGGAGTGTAACGCCATTTGACAGATCCCACTCTGTGCCCAAGTTCCTGGCACAACTTGCATCTGTTTTTGTTAACTTTCTATGCCCTTTTTGGCTTTCCATCTTTCTTTCCCTTCTTACTACTCCCACCTTTCTCAAACCATGCCTTGAATCTATGATGTTTAGGCCTGCCAGCCTTTCTTTCAGTCAAGGGAGGACACATCGAAAATTCAATGTCCACTTCAGGCCACTGAGACTGATCTGTAAGTGGTGGAATTGGAGTAGCATATGCAGCTTTGAATCTTGCTACCGAATAATATTCATGCAAATATGGGTGCATGTTTATCTTCGGTTGGGATGTTAAGAAAAGAATGGCATGCTCACATGGTTTACCAGTGTGTTGCCACTCGAGGCATGTGCAATCATGCAATTCAGTGTTAACAACATGTCTCCTTCCAGTTTTGTTATCTCTAACTTCAGCACCCCAAGGTGAAGATTTTTCAACAAACAAATGTGAAAGATTTCTGCTCTTATTGACCATCTGTTGTACCACTGCTGGAAGCTTATCACCTTGCAGACAATCATTTATCCTTCTTCTCAATTCCCACAACCGCATGAGCATGATCCTGATTTGGTCAACCATGTCATGCACAGGAAAATCTTTTAACTCCTTCACCTTGTTGTTGAAACTCTCTGCCAAATTGTTGTTGATGTGGTCACACTTGATGGCAGTGTTGAATGCTGACCTATACCATAACAAATAATGGTAGGTGTTCAGCCATGGACCAAACTCATCACATGCTGCCATGATCTTATCAAGATGATATTTGTGTGTCTGTCTAGTGTAAGATCTTGCTGCTGGACACATGCGCCCAAATTGTTATCCTCTAAATTTTTTGATCAATTCATCCACAAATGACCGAAGCACTCCCTCTGCTCAGCATGTGGGAAAGCATTTTTCACTGAATTTTCAAGCCCCTTACATGCATCTGTGTGTATAGCCAAAGGTGACACTGGCCCTAGGCATCTTTTCAACTGGATCATGAACCATGTCCATGAAGCCTCTGTTTCTGACTGAAACAAGCCAACAACAATAGGAAACATCCAATTGTGTCTATCGAGAGCATTGAATGCTGCCAACTGACCATTCCACTTGCCTGTCAAAAATGATGAGTCTATGCTCAAATATGGACGACACCCTGCTTTGAACCCATCGATGCAAGGCTTCAAAGCCATAAAAAACTTGGAGAACTTGACTTCACCTGAGGGTGATACCTCTATATCTATCTCCACAACATTGCCAGGTGACCTCTTTTCCGCCTCTCCTTTGAAGTGGTAAAGCATCCTAAATGTATTTGCCCAATCACCAGATAAATTTTTCATTGCCCTTTATTTTGCCTTCCACACTGTGGTATATTTCAGTTTAATGGGGTACATCTTTTCCAAATCTACTTTGAGTTTCTTGGCAATAGTGTTTGGTGTTTTGGCTAAAATTGGGGTGATCTTTTCTGCAACCCAAAGTTCTGATGTCATGGTTGATACTGTCTGTTAACTTGTAATACAAGTATGTTGATTGGAGATTTGGGTAACCTTGACAGTACTTCCATCAGGTTGCAGTCTAGCAGATATGTACCACTTGCAAGGCTTCACACTACCATCAAATCATCTGCACCTCGCATAAAACTTCTTTCTATCAGTCCAAACAGTCTTGGCATCGAACTCATGTTTCACTGCATAAGTCTTGAAACACATCCTAAACTCCTTCATGCTTGGGAACAACTTGCCTACTTCAATGACAGGGTTTTCTTTGTCATACACATGCACCAGCCCATCATCATGTGCATCATCTACTTCATCTGCAGCTTGTTCCATCAACTGTCCATCTACTTCTTCATCAGCATTAGCAGGCAAACTAGATTCGCCCCTCTCCTGCTTATCTCTGTCATCGACTGGAATGCCAAAAAGTTTGGCCATCTCAATGTCAGGCATTGGTGCAATGACCAAATCAGTAGGCTCATCTAATTCAACTACATTCCAATCAACAGTTGTTGTAGTTTCAGTTTCAGTTCCAGTCACCTGTCCCTCTTCGGCTATTACTGTAAGTTCATTACACATGGGAATCAATGGTCTCTGTGTAGCCCAATCATCGTCTACCATCTGCACAGCCAATTATGATGGCACATATCCAACCTTCAAAAAAATGTTCAGATCAACGAGCTCAGCAAAAAAATTAGCTCGTTTTCTTGTCCAACCATTTTGCCGATCGATTTCTTCAACAATCTGTTCATCGTCTTCTATTCTAACATACTATCCTTTCCAATCATCAAACCGCAACAGTAATACTTCTTGCTCTGGACCCCAAACAATATTCTCCCCAATTTTTTCCACCCATTTCTCCACTTCCGTCTCTTCCATGTTCTATAGAACTTGTGGATCAATCTCTGTAAACTCAACATCCCATTTAACAATTGTGTCTCTCTCAATGTTCTGTATGCTACCATCAACTAATTTTGCCTTTGATGGAAAGAAATTGACTGTCAATTCAAAGGTCCGAGCGGCAGCATCCCCTCTGTCAGTGGCGGACAATGTGAGCCCGTGAGAAAGAGCAGACGAGGCCACCCCCTAATTGCATGCAAAATTGGATCGGAGAGAGGCGCATTACCTATTCGAAGTTGAATCTGGCGGCTCCATCTCAGTATGCCCACGAGCTCCCCTCACAACCTATCGATTCCGCAAGCAAAAACAGAGGAAACGAGCTGAGATCTACGGGCCCGAGAGAGGAACGGGAAGGCGACTAGGGTTTGAATTCACTCACCATTTTCTGAGGACGAAGGCTCCTCCGCTGTTGAGGATGAGGGCTCCTCCGCCGCCACCGAGAACGCAAGATCCGCCGCCACCGGAGAAGAAGGGGGGCAGAGTGGCTGGCCCAGCACGGTCGGGCGGCAGGGCAAGGTCAGCTGTTTTGAGGAACAATTAAGTTGGACCCACATGTCCTAACATAAACGGGCGGGCTTGGTTGACGATCAATTTAACAACATTTAACAGCCATGTCATGCATGGGCTATTTACCTGCTCAAATGTGTCGCACCACAGCCATTCGCTCGAACAACATCGCACTCTTGCCAATTCACCTCAAAAACGTCGCACATGAGCTATTGGCCCGAATTTCATCTATACCAAGTTGCATAGAGAAGTTATGTTCAAAAAAAGTTGCATCGAGAAGTTCATTTAATGTTGTTGGAAGAAATTATTTTATGATTGCTTGAATGGCTAACTGTAAAGGCTCACTAAATTGCTCATTCGCCCACATGTGTTGTACCTTTTGTTCTCCTTCAGCACCCTATCCATGTATGTCATGTTATCGAAAAACATGCGAGGCGCCCTACCACATGAGAAGGAAATGATGTATTATTGCTCCACCTCCAAGCCTTCCAATTTTTTCTTGCCCAGTCCTAATTATGTTCAAGCTGCAGATGAACAATGGCACAAATAGCATTCAGTCTATTACGCGGCTCAGGTGACGGGTGGGAAGTTGTACGTCGAGAGATGGCCCGCGAATAAGTTCATCCTGCGATTTGACTACATTTACAACATGTTCCACATGACCAAGATGGATTTCCAGTTCATCCGCATTTATGTGTTGTATCTCAACTACTTCATCAGGATCGAGAACATACAATATATCTACATCGTGGACCCGTTCTATACGCACGAGAGCTTCTTGGCAGTTTGCAAAGCGCACCATGACTGTGCGATCAAGTACCTCGGTGACTTCATGATCGCTAATAAGGACAAGGAAGCGATTCTCGTGCCTTATCATCCCACGTAAGTCATCCGCACATATCCTTTTGTATGTGTTAATCATTCCTTTGCAAGCATGGAGGCTAATTTCAGGTGTACTTAATTTGCGCAGCAGGGGGGTGTCCTTATCGTTCTGTACCCGGAATACTCCCATGCTATGTACTTGGGCTCATCGAAGAACCTCAGGAAAAAGGATTACAAGCACATAAAGAGTGTTCTCGATAGTGCCGTGTTAACCTTCAGCCTGTCTAGTGGATATATCAAGGTGAAAAAGTACACGGGTCGCGGGCTGGCTTTCGGTCATAAGACCAACTTCTGCTGCATCCAGCAACTGCACACCAGTATGGCTGATGGATTCTACCTCATGCATCACCTGCTTGAGTACAGAAGGGATAATCAACGCCTTCGCATGTCAGCTACTACCAATGATTCCGAGATTGTCAGCTGGGCCACAAGCATAGGAAAGACATCGAATCATCGAATTAGAGCTGAGTTTTATCACGTACAATGTGAACTTGCCCAAGTGATCATGAAGCAGGTCCTCGTACCAACAAGGATGTTCTATGATGGGAAAATCACGCGGAAAGATGTGGGAGCACTGCTACTCGCTCAGCGTCTGGGCCTGAAGGCTTTCAAGAAGCTCGGGTGCTTCCTCCCTCACTATGAAGATTGGACCGCTGACATGGAGGACTGATTTTTGATGACAATGTCTCACTACTGTCTTTCTATGGCAAAACTTTGAATTCATGCACGGCGAAACTATGTGATGTAACTAAACCGTGGTCCTGAACCAACGTAGATCACTCTAGTTAATTAGTTTGGGTATGAGGAACTTCGTCATTTATGTTTACTATTGGTTGCTTGTATTTTGCTAATTATGCCTCCTTGTTTTCTTAAGTACATTATGTTGCATATTATCGTTCAATTCATCAACTCACGATGCAGGTACATAGATCAGAGATGGCGAAGGACTACTACGCTGTGTACGTTGGGAGGGTTCCAGGAGTCTACGACCACTGGCCAGCTGCTCAGGCCCAGGTGCACAGGTATCCGCGTGCTAGCCACAGAGGGTTCGACAGCAGAGCCGAAGCGGAAAGTAATTACTGGAGGTGGACACTCCAGAATGAGCAGGGGCGAGACCGCCGGTACTACATAGTCGCGCTCTTGCTCATGCTGATCGCTCTTCTCTTCTACGTCATGGTTTAGATAGAGATGATGAAACTTGTGTGTGTGCCATGACCATGCAGTTGCACTTTTTCGAGACATGACATGATTGCACTTGTGTATCGCTATTTTCGAGATGTGATGGTATTTGTGTTGAATGATGATGATGATGATGGTATGACGAGACTACTGTATGTCTATGATATGATGAGAATAGTGTACGTTTAGTTTGATCTGATGAAACTATCATATAGATCCTGTATAAATACATCACAAATATGTAGAGGGGGTGCAAATCTATGAAAGGAGGAACATTAGCAGTAGCGCTGGAAAGCACCTAGGAGTAGCGCTGGCTTAGCAGCAATGCTTCATGTGAACAAGCTCTGCAGATAGTTATCAGTAGCGCTGGTCCTGGAAGCGCTATTGCTAACAATACTAACCTGTAGCGCTGCCCATAACAGCGCTACTTCTACAACTACACATATTTCAAGTGCTAACCCTAGTAGTGTAAGCTGAATGACCCTGAAATTGAAAAGTACTACAAATGAAATCTGAAAAGGTTGAAAGTTGGCATGATATCATCATTTCACCCACATAGCATGTTATAAAAAGTCGAGAGGGTTATGGCAAAAACTGGATGCACTTTGTGTACAAAACGAACAATCTCTTTCGAAGTATCAGGGTTTCATATGAAAACTCATCTGTTACAAAAGGCATTTCATTTCTTCACATGTAACTGCAGTGATATCTTAGATCAATGGCATCATCATAATAGTTGTGGAGAGAAAGTCTTCACCTTTTCTTCGCTTGTGTCCTTTGCTTATTGCGCTGTAACCATGGATAATCTTCATCGTTTAACAGGGTGCTTGGGTCAGCCTTGACTTTGAAGGGAGGAATTTCATAAAACTTTTCATAATCTTCAGACATGTCTGTCTTGCCCTCCACTCCCACGATTTCTCTTTTTCCTGAAAAAACTATGTGGCACTTTGGCTCATCGTATGCTGTATTCGCTTCCTTATCCTTTCTTTTTCTCGGTTTGGTAGACATGTCCTTCACATAGAAAACCTACGCCACATCATTGGTTAGGACGAATGGTTAGTCTGTGTACCCAAGATTGTTCAGATGCACTATTGTCATTCCGTACTATGGGTCTAGCTGTATCCCGCCTCTTGACAGATTGACCCATTTGCACTGAAACAAAGGGACCTTAAAATCATGTCCATAGTCAAGTTCCCATATGTCCAAAGAAGAGATTGCATTGAGGAATGCACATAGCTTCACAATGGCTAATCGAACTTTTTCCGGTAGAAGCCCCCTCAATGCAACCGAAAGCAGTTGCGTCATAATCACGTGGCAGTCATGAGACTTTAGGTTCTGGAACTTTTTCTCTGCCATATTTATTATTTCCTTTGTATTCGACGAGAAGCCAGGCGGGAGAGGCAAATAATTAAGGTGACAGGAAGCTTAAGTTTTACATTAATCATTATTCTTAATGAGTTTATAAATACAATTATTCAGACGGTTATATTTTCAAACGAGGAGAGGGTTCCATGTCTTATTTTTGAGTGTGATCTCGGCCTTAGTTTTATCTTGGAGTTCCTCACCCTCCATTTCACTGTGATCTTTGGTAGTAATCCTCCGTCGATTGGTTGGTGTGCGGCTTTGCTCTGTCCCTCTCTTGATCCATCAGGTCGTATATGAAAACTCTTCATTTTTTCAAATTCCACTATTTATTACTGCAGGTGGCCATGCTAAGATGATGTCTCCGTCTTGTGGAAGATGCACACTGCGGGATGAATACAACTACAAAAATTCAGAGGATGAAAGTAAACATTTCTTGGTGCCTATGATGGGTGATTTCCAACATGCGATGGTAACTAATTCCTATTGTTAGATTTAGTGCCAATCCGTCATGTTTTGTTTCTTATGCATTTAGGCATTAACTACTTTCCTAAGCATTAATGGAAAGTACATTCACATTGTCTTTATTATACATTGACAAGTGCAAGTGATGAATCATGTGTAGGACATGGAGAGAGTGGTGCAACTAACTCAAAGCTTGACGTTCACTAGTGAAAACAGAGTGATGGCTAAATATAATTATGCACTAAACTGAAGCCAAATACACTAGTGAAGATAAGGTGATGGCTAAACTGAAGCCACATACATTATTGTGAAAAATAATTTATTTAATATTTTAAAAGTATTCATGCCACATTTAGCAAATGTCCATGCTGTGTATAAAAAGTTTGCTCTGGTTTTAGAAAATATTTTAAAAGAATATGTGACATTTCCAAGCTATTCACTCGTTTCAATAAAATGTATGTTGCATTTGTTTGTATGATTAAAACAATATGTTTCGCACACTTCAAATCAATGTACCTTACAGCTAAAAGATCCATGAACAAAAGGAATGTCAAGGGAAAAGCAAAACAGAAGTCATGACCATTCAGATATGTCCTGTTGAGAATGAAGGCTATATAGTTTACTCGTGAGCTCATATGTACCCTTGTGAACAGTAAAATAAAAAACAATAGTAATAGAAAAAAAACTGAATTTCTTTGGAACAAACATTGACGAAATATCAACATGCGTGCAAATTTTCATTAAAAAAACAACACATGGAGCATCAATTTTGTTTTTTCTACGAAAGCATATTGACATGTTTTTTCTTCAAGAAAATTCGCACGCATGTTCAGAATTCGTCAATGTCAATTCGTAAAAACAAAGTCAGATTTTTACAATTATGTTGACAATTTTTTGATTTTACCTTTCATGAGGATGAGTCTGTGCTCGCGGGAAGAAACTTATTGTCCCTGGTCTTTTTGCATCTCATGGCCTAGAATTGGAACGAGACTCTCTTGGAGGGTGTGGTGAGTAAGAAATATGCAATACTGACTCATTCCATTTCTTTTTGGAGAAAGTTCAATAAAGTTTTCTTTGATGCCTCCATGGGTTTGGCTCGAGTCGGTTGTCCGATGCGTTTCGCAGATGGTACGCTCCGCCAGTCAGTACTTGGTCGATTATGAAGGCACCCTCCCATTTGGGCTTTAGTTTGTCCTTTTTCTTGTCCGGCAGGCGTAGAAGTAGTTTGCCAATGTTGTAAGTTTTGGCCCGTACTTCTCTGCTTTGATATCTTCGGGCCTGTTGTTGATAGAATGCGGAACGATCTTTTGCCACGTCGCGCTCCTCCTCCAACGCGTCCAAGCTGTCCTGCCGATCGATCTCGGCTTCTCTTTCTTCGTACACGCGCACTCGAGGTGAGTCATGTATTATGTCGCAGGGCAGAACTGCATCGGCGCCGTATACCATAAAAAATGGTGTAAATCCGGTAGTGCGATTCGGCGTGGTCCACAGCCCCCAGAGTACGGAGTCAAGCTCCTCTACCCAGTGCTTGTTTGATTCCTTGAGGGATCGCACTAGTCTGGGTTTGATGCCGCTCATAATTAGATCGTTGGCTCGTTCGACTTGATCGTTAGTTTGTGGGTGATAGACTGAAGCGTAGTCGAGTTTGATGCCCATGTTTTTGCACCAGAGTTTAACTTCGTCAGCCGTAAAGTTTGTGCCGTTGTTAGTTATGATGCTGTGGGGGACGCCATAACGGTGTACAACCCCGGATATGAAGTCTATCACCGGTCCGGATTCGGCCGTCTTTACGGACTTGGCCTCTATCCATTTGGTGAATTTGTCCACCATGACCAGTAAATATTTTTTCTTGTGGGTTCCTCCTTTAAGGGGTCCAACCATGTCAAGCCCCCAGACCGCAAAAGGCCAGGTGATGGGTATGGTTTGTAGGGCGGTAGGTGGCATGTGGCTTTGATTAGTGAATAATTGGCAACCGACGCATCGCTGCACTAAGTCCTGAGCGTCTGCCCGGGCCGTCGGCCAATAAAATCCGGTATGGAAGGCCTTGCTTACAAGGGCCCGAGCTGCGGCGTGGTGCCCGCCTAGTCCGGCATGAATTTCAGGCAGAAGATTTCTCCCTTCTTCTTTGGAGATACACCTTTGCAGGTGTCCGGTTGTGCTCTTCTTATAAAGCTCTCCCTCGTGGACTTTGTAGGCTTTAGATCGCCGCACTATGCAGCGGGCCTCGTTTTGGTCCTCGGGAAGTTCCTGCCTAGTTAGGTAGGCTAGGAATGGTTCTGTCCACGAGGCAATGACTGCCATTATTGTGTGGGCTGACGGTGTTGTTTTGTTGGCAGAGCCACCAACTGCGTCAGAATGTTCAGTGAGGGGTAGTGTAGCTGTGTCCGAGCTGTTGTTTCCGGACTCTCCCTCCCATGTTACAGATGGCTTGAAAAGCCTCTCTAGGAAGATGTTGGGAGGTACGGCATCGCGCTTTGCGCCGATGCATGCCAACACGTCTGCTGCCTGGTTGTTCTCCCGGGCTATATGTTGAAATTCGAGCCCCTCAAACCGGGCTGACATCTTTAAGACGGCATTGCGATAAGCTGCCATTTTTGGATCTTTTGCGTCAAAGTCTCCATTTATTTGGGATACCGTGAGGTTTGAATCCCCACGGACCTCTAGGCACTGAATGCCCATGGGGACTGCGATCCGGAGACCATGTAGAAGGGCCTCGTATTCGGCTGCGTTGTTGGAGTCCGTGTACATTATCTGGAATATGTATTGGACTGTATCTCCTGCAGGGGACGTCAGAACAACGCCAGCCCCCAGGCCGGCCAGCATTTTGGAGCCGTCGAAGTGCATGATCCAGTTGGAATATGCGCCGTACTCTTTAGGGAGCTCGGCTTCGGTCCATTCGGCGATGAAGTCAGCCAAAACCTTCATTTGATAGCTCATCATGGCTTGTAAATTATATCAAATGGAAGGAGCTCAATGGCCCATTTGGCACTCCGGCTCGTTGCGTCGCAGTTGTTTATAATATCATTAAGAGGTACTTCGGATGCCACTATTATTGAACACTCTTGGAAATAGTGTCACAGCTTCCGGGATGCCATGAACACCGCGTATGCTATCTTTTGATAATGTGGGTACCGGGACTTGCATGGGGTTAAGACAGTGGATACGTAGTAAACCGGTTTTTGGAGAGGAAACTTGTGTCCGTCCGTTTCTCGATCGACGACGAGCACCGAGCTTACAACTTGATGGGTTGCCGCGATGTATAATAGCATAGGTTCGCCGGTGTTGGGCGCGGCCAGGACCGGATTTGGTGCCAGTATGGCTTTGATTTCTTCGAGTCCGGCCGTGGCGGCATCCGTCCACTCGAAGTGTTCGGTGCGCCGCAGGAGGCGATAAAGGGGTAATGCCTTTTCTCCTAAGCGGGAGATAAAGCGGCTTAGAGCCACCACGCATCCGGTCAATTTTTGTATTTGCTTGAGGTCTTTTGGGATATCCAATTGCGACAGAGCTCGGATCTTGGCTGGGTTTGCCTCAATTCCTCTACCGGATACAATGAAGCCCAAGAGCTTTCCAGCTGGCACGCCGAAAACACATTTTTCTGGGTTGAGCTTAATGTCATATGCTCGGAGATTGTCGAACGTGAGCCTCAAGTCGTCTACTAAAGTTTTGACATGTTTGGATTTGATGACCACGTCATCTACGTATGCTTTAACTGTTTTGCCGATCTGGTTGGCCAGACATGTCTGAATCATGCGCTGATATGTTGCGCCGGTGTTTTTGAGCCCGAAGGGCATCGTGTTGAAGCAGAATGGGCCGTACGGGGTGATGAATGCCGTTGCGGCTTGGTCTGACTCTGCCATCTTGGTTTGGTGGTAGCCAGAGTATGCGTCGAGGAAACACAATGAATCGTGTCCTGCAGTGGCATCGATGATTTGATCAATTCGGGGGAGGGGGAAGGGATCCTCCGGGCAGGCTTTATTTAGGTCTTTGAAATCGACACATAGGCACCAGGATTTGTCCTTCTTTGGTACCATCACCAGGTTTGCTAGCCAGTCCGGATGTTTTATATCTTTGATGAATCTGGCTTCCAGTAGTTTTGCTAGCTCCTCTCCCATGGCTTGTCTCTTGGGTTCGGAGAAACGCCGAAGAGTCTGCTTAACGGGCTTGAATCCTTTGAGGATGTTCAGGCTGTGCTCGGCCAACCTGCGTGGGATTCCTGGCATGTCTGAAGGGTGCTAGGCAAAAATGTCCCAATTTTCTCGTAGGAATTCTCTGAGTGCGGCGTAGACATCGGGTTTTAGTTGTGCCCCGATGGAGGCCGTTTTTGTGGTGTCCGTTGGATGGACTTGGAACTTGACTATTTCGTCTGCCGGCTTGAAGGAGGTGGACTTGGATCTTTTGTCGAGTATCACGTCGTCCCTGTCTACCGTGGACCGCAACACAGTTAGTTTCTCAGCTGCTAGGGCTTCGGATAGTGCCTCGAGGGCCAGTATGGCTATCTTGTATTCGGCGCGGAGCGCTGTGTTCGGATCACTAGCAAGAGTGATGATTCTGTTGGGTCCGGGCATTTTGAGCTTCATGTACCCGTAATGGGGTATAGCTTGAAAAATTGTGAATGCTTCTCGCCCTAACAGAGCATGGTATCCGCTGCTAAACGGGGCCACTTGAAATGTGACCTCCTCGGATCTGTAATTATCCGGCGTGCCGAACACTACGTCCAGTGTGATTTTCCTTGAACAGCATGCTTCCCGGCTGGGGATTATTCCTCTAAAGGTTGTGTTGCTTCTCTCGATGCGGCTCCAGTCTATTTCCATTTTTCGCAGTGTTTCCTCATAAATGAGGTTCTATCCGCTGCCGCCGTCCATGAGTACCTTTGTAAGCCGGAAACCGTCCACTATCGGACTGAGGACCAATGCGGCTGGTGCTCGGGCTGTCCGGAATTTAGGTTCGTCGCTGGCATTAAAAGTAATAGCCGTGTCACTCCATGGATTTATTGTTGCTACCTGGTAGACTTCGGCAAGGCTGCGGAGCGTTCGCTTCCTCGCATTGTTCGATGTGAAGGTCTCGAAGACTGTTGACACCATACTGGCGTTTCTGGGGTGGTGCTCTGCAGATTCTGGAGTTAGAAGCTCCTCGCCACTCCTGGCCACCTGCCGGAGTATCCAACATGCTCTAAGGTTGTGAGTTGGTGCGACTTCCCCTGAACTGTGAATTTTACAGGGTCCATTGAGCCATCCCTCCAGTACGGTCCCATACCCTATAGAGGGTTTTTGTTTTTTGCTGTTTGGCTTAGGTGCCTGGCGATAATGCGCCCTTTTGTTTCGGACTGGGATTGTATTCAGGGCCAGATTGTCCCAGAACTTCGTTTCGGTTTTCCGAACGCTTTCTGTCGCACAGTACTTTTGTACTGTGGATCTCAAGTCGGCGAAGCGTGTAATTTCGTGACGACTTATGGCGTTGAGGATTCCGATGTCCGTACAGTTGTTACAGAAGAATGTAATTGCATCCTTCTCACGGCAGTCCTTTATCCTGTTTATAACCAGGAGGAATCTGGCCCAGTAGTGGTGTACTATTTCTCTAGGCTCTTGCCGTATTTGGGATAAATCCCTTATAGTTGGGTGGGCGGGTGGATTTAAGTCCGGAACCTCGCCCGATCTAAGACTCAGGAGCCAAGAAATTTCTGAATCCGGAAGCTTGTTTTCTTGGACATTATTCAATGAATCAGGCCTGCTGCCTGGCTTTAATTAGGTTCAGGGCTTGGGCGACATCCTCCCCTCCGCGGATATCCGACTTGGAGGGGTCGGGAGTCCGGACACATCTGGTCCTTAGGATGGGCGAAGATTCGCCACGTTGTTCTTCCACCACTACGACGTGGTGGGTGAACTGGCGAGAGTCGATTTCTCTCTGATCGGGTTTAAGCCCAATCTGGCCGTACTATGTAGCGACTCCCAGGGCGGCGATGTGATCCAAGAGCTCGTTTAGGGAAGGGATCTCCATCGGATCTAACTGCTCGGCAAGTTCCGAGCCGATCTGGAGATTGCTTTTGATGACCCGAGAGGTCATCTCCGGTGCGGCGGCCGAACAGGCGGTCATCAAAAACCTGCCTAGCCGGAGAGTTTGGCCGACAGCCAAAGCTTCTTTAGCAACCGTGTCGTCTTTAAAGACGGGGTGTGGCATCCTTCCTGTTGGTGACGACACAGAGGAACTCTCAATGAAAGCACCAGTGTCGGTGTCAAAACCGGCGGATCTCGGGTAGGGGGTCCCGAACTATGTGTCTAGGCGGATGGTAACAGGAGACAAGGGACATGATGTTTTTACCCAGGTTCGGGCCCTCTCGGTGGAGGTAAAACCCTACTTCTGCTTGATTAATATTGATGGTATGGGTATTACAAGAGTTGATCTACCACGAGATCAGAGAGGCTAAACCCTAGAAGCTAGCCTATGTTATGATTGTTGTTCATCCTACGGACTAAAACTCTCCGGTTTATATAGACAGCAAAGAGGGCTAGGGTTACACAGAGTCGGTTACAATGGGAGGAGATCTTCATATCGTATCGCCAAGCTTGCCTTCCACGCCAAGGAAAGTCCCTATCCGGACATGGGACGGAGTCTTCAATCTTGTATCTTCATAATCCGGGAGTCCGGCCAAAGGTCATAGTCCGGTCATCCGGGCACCCCCTAATCTAGGACCCCTCACCCACCTTCTTCTTCATCTGCTCCGGCAACGAAGCGCGCTGCCGGCGAGTGATGTCTAGCTCGACTTCGGCCACCTGCCAATCATGGACGCAGTATGGTCCACTGCCGTTGACAAGATGCCACGATTGCCCGCGCATGGAGCCTCTCAAGCGTTTGACTTGTGTGAGGGAAGAAAATGGCAACCGTGGGCGCGAGTTTGTGAAATGTTTGAGCAAGCCACAGCCGGGGCAGGTTAAATCTGTGTTCTTGACCAATCCTATTGTCTAATTTCTCCCAATTTCTTTCTTTTTTTCCTCGAATTAGGGCAGTGGATCTGGGTGGTGGATCTAGGATATGCGCCGCTGCCCCCCTATTTTTTAGGTTCTGAAGAAATGTGGGCATTTTGAGTGGCTCGATGACTATGTTGAAAGGTTGAAACTGGAGGGCTCAACCCCAACCCAAGAGCTCAATTTTGGGGGCGGCTTGCCGTGGAACAAGCCCCCAATTTGGTGGACAGAGCCAATCCGATGATGCACAGTGCAGAACTGAAGTGTGAATTGAAGAAAATCGGCAAGCAACTAAAGCATCTGATCGATTTGAAGCAGCAAGCAAATATGATGGCTGGAGAATTTTATGGTTGTGTCATTGCTATGGGTTTAGTTTACTTGATGTTCATCAATCGCTAGAATTTGTTAGAGTTTCAGTTAGTTAGTGAGCTAGTTTCAGGGGTGCCGAGTAGTTTGAGTTAGCCAGGGATCATTTGTTAGATGAATTTGAATTCATGTGATGCAAAACTTGCTTGAATTATTGTAATGATATTTAGGGGCCCTATTCAGTGTTCATGCTCTGTTTCCTCTGTTTTTGTTCTTCAGTTAACAGAGTACACACCCCAATTCAGCTTCTAGTAAAAAACAATACTGGGCCGCCGAATAGATGTTGGGCCATGAGAAAATGGGCCCTGAGAAAATAACCATGCCCAAAATAGAGACCAGCCCACCCGCGTAGGGGCACCAGCCCACCTCTAACTTCGGCAAATAAAATGTTACTTGTTTTTACTTTGGCCTTTTTCTTGCACTAAATTTTGTGATGGATCATTTTTTGATGCACTAAAACTAAATGTTACTTGTTTTTATGCATGTCTACGGTTCCATGGACTAAATGGGTTGCATGCTTGCATGAAGTAAATTAGTTTGCATTTCCTAGTTGCATGTCCATAGTGGATTTCCATGGGGCTCCTAGTTGCATGTCTATGGGTTGGGTCATGACCCATTATTTGGCCAATATTTTGAAGATGGTGTGTGTGGTGATTGGAGTGTAGCAACCCGGGCCCGTAGCAACCAATAGCAATACACAAATAATGGAACAATCCATAGCAATCTACAAATAATAGCACGAAACACACAATATATATAGTAGCATAATGATTATATAGAAGCATAACGATTGCAACCCATAGTTCCATGATAGCCTTACAACTTCACGATAGCCTTACAACTTAAAAATACTAATACAACTTAATAATACTAGCATAACGATTACAAATTAAAAACTAATACGATACGATACGATAGATCGGGGACACCAAACGCGGGTTCTTCTTCAGGTTCTTCTCTCCTCCTCCTCCAGGTGAACGCCAGGCCACCTCGCTCCTCCGGGCGCCCTTCACTCGTCGTTGTTGATTGGATACGGGAGCGTGTGCATAACGCCATTGTTGGGGAAGATGGAGTTGAAGTCGGAGAAAATGTTATGGGTGGTGAAAGCTATGAACTCACAACCAACCCAATACACTCGCCCGAGGAGGTAGAAAGCGTCGAATGGGTTAGTGAACGTAGATAGGATCCCAACCACAACGCCGTTGTGGGTGACCTCCTCAACATGGTACATCCTCGGAGAGTCGCGGGGGAGGTGGCGGAAGCCGGCCGCAAGGAAGAACTCCCTCAACTCCCTTGCGCCCCTCCACCTTGAGATGCACTACGAGAAATATGTCAACTAGTGACCTTCTGTCAGTGACCCTGGAAGAATTGGTCATAGATCTATGACCATTTCAGACCAATTGGTCAAAAGCTGTTCGGGGGGCTCCAAACCCTTAACCATTGCGACCATTTTGGTCAGAAAGGTCGTAATTTCCTTACACGAAATGGTCACAAAGCAAACAATGCTAGTCCGCTGCCTTATTTCTAGTTGTTAATGACCAATATAGATGGTCATAGCCTTGTAGATTGTGGTGGGTTGTGATGACTAGGCGCCATCTCATCAGTTTTGCCTATGTGTCATGTCCATGTGGCAGTTTTTGCCCTAGGTTGTGAAGCAACCTATATTTCTGTTATTCCCAAAATTCCAAAAAAATCTCATAAATGTTTTGGATCATATCTTCATTAAATATGTCAAAAACATTCCTTGCCTAGTTCAAAAATAATTCGAAAATATTCATTTTCCTATTCTATTCAGAGCAGCACTTTGTGAAGGAAGTACCACTTTGGCATGTCCAAATGGTATCCATTTTCTACAGTGCTTTCCCATGCCCAAATAACCATCCTCCACCAAATGCCAGCTCAATCCATTCATTATTTTGAGCCGAGCTTCAACATTCGTATTTATGTCCAGTGTGGTACTTTGTAAAGCAAGTACCACCTAGGCTCCTCCTTTTGAGCTGAATTTTTTTGAAGACGGTCTTCTTAGTAACTGATCATCCTCAGCCAAAACTCACGCCCATTAGCCATGTGCATTTCCTGTACCGCAAATCAAACACTTGGCTGCTTATTCATGTTTGAGCATCGATCGGTCTCCTCGTGAGAATCTTATGTTGTGATTTTCTTTCTAGCACCTACCTGGGGAGTGCCCAACCCACTAGACATACCTAGGCCGCCCAGAACACATGGCAACGCCACGGTCACGCGGTGACCACGCGGCGGGCATGCGAGTTTACGCGCTCTAGAGTTGGGGCCCTCGGCCACCGCCGAAACCTCGATGTATCGCCACCAAACAATGTATTTATGATTAAATAGGTACTTATGTAACTAGAAATGATTTTTGGAAAAAATAAATAGCAAACTATGAGGCAGCTGCAGTTCAAATTTGACCCGCTTCCAACTGAATCAGCGGAAATTTGTCTTTTTCATGATAGGTGGATCAAAACTTTTTGCACCCAACCATTTTGTCAATTGTGCATTAAATAAGTCCTAGTATTTTAGAAAATTGATTTGGTCCAATTTTGCAACAATTATTTGGGAGGTCCTTCACAAAAAAAACCTCCTTTTTGGCACTCAGAAGATAAAAAATGGTTTTTTCGTCCAAAGAAAATGAAAACTTCCTTAGGCAACATTGTTTGCCATTCCAATATGCACCCTTGTGCACAATATGAGATCATCTGAACAAACTATGCCACGAATGTGGCCATAAGATTGATCATTTGGCTTGAAAGCCATGAATCTTCAGAGATGATAGCTCATTTCTGAGAACACTTTCTTAAAATAATTGCCGTATTACAAGTTTGTTATTTTTCTTGGGATCTTGTCCACATATAATGACACAATGCAAAGGTTTCCCAATTTTTTGATTTTTTTGAATTTTTTATACCTGTTTCAAAATGCGGTCAAAACGGCGGGAATGACCGTTCCTAGCTAGTGGTTGAATCTTGGAATTTTTTTGGTGTTTCTCTGATTAAATAGATACTTATGTACCTAGAAAAGATTTTTGAAAAAAATAAAGAGCAAACTACAAGGTAGCTACAGTTCAAATTTGACCCGCTTCCAATTGAATCGGCGGATATTTGTCTTTTTCACGAGAGGTGGATCAAAACTTTTTACACCCTATAATTTGGTCAATTGTGCATTAAATATGACCTAGTATTTTATAAAAATGATTTGGTCCAATTTTGCAACAATTATTTGGTAGATTCTTCACAAAAAAAACCTCATTTGGGGCACTCGAAAAATGGAAAATGACTTTTTCGTCCAAAGAAAATGAAAACTCCCTTAGGCAACATTGTTTGGAATTCCATGATGCACCCTTGTGCACAATATGAGATCATTTGAATAAACTATGCCATGAATGTGGCCGTAAGATTGATCATTTGGCTTGAAAGGCATGAATCTTCAGAGATCATTTCTGAGAACACTTTTTAAAAATAATTTCCGTATTACAAGTTTGTTATTTTTTTGCGATCTTGTCCACATATAATGACACAATGCAAAGAATTCCCAATATTTTGATTTTTTTTTGATTTTTTTATACCCGTTTCAAAATGCAGTCAAAACGGCGGGAATGACCGTTCCTAGCTAGTGGTTGAATCTTTGAAATTTTTGGTGTTTCCCTGATTAAATAGGTACTTATGTACCTAGAAATGATTTTTGAAAAAAATAAAGAGCAAACTACAAGGTAGCTACAGTTCAAATTTGACCCGCTTCCAGTTGAATCGGCGGAAATTTGTCTTTTTCACGAGAGGTGGATCAAAACTTTTTACACCCAACAATTTGGTCAATTGTGCATTAAATATGGCCTAGTAGTTTATAAAAATGATTTGGTCCAATTTTGCAACAATTATTTGGTAGATTCTTCACAAAAAAACCTCATTTGGGGCACACGAAAAATGGAAAATGACTTTTTCGTCCAAAGAAAATGAAAACTCCCTTAGGCAACATTGTTTGGAATTCCATGATGCACCCTTGTGCACAATATGAGATCATTTGAACAAACTATGCCATGAATGTGGCCGTAAGATTGATCATTTGGCTGGAAAGGCATGAATCGCATGATAGCTCAATTGTGAGAACACTTTTTTAAAATAATTGCCGTATTACAAGTTTATTATTTTTTCTGAAAACTTGGTCACATACGATGACACAATGCGATCCAATTTTTTGATTTTTTTTGAATTTTTTATGCCCGTTTGAAAATGCGGTCAAAACGGCGGGCTTGATCGTTCCTAGCTAGTTGTTGAATCTTGGAAACCTTTTGATGTTTCTCTGATTAAATAGATGGTTATGTACCTAGAAATGATTTTTGGAAAAAATGAAGAGCAAACTATGAGGCAGCTATAGTTCAAATTTGACCCGCCTCCAACTGAACCAGCGGAAATTTGTCCTTTTCACGAGAGGTGGATCAAAGCTTTTGACACCCAACCATTTGGTCAACTGTGCATTAAACATGGCCTAGTATTTTATAAAATTGATTTGATCCATTTTTACAACAATTATTTGGTAGTTCGTTTCGAGAACTCCAAAAATGATTAAAAATAGCTAGAAAGATAAAAAATGCATGCAAATTTGTGATCATCCATAAAATGTGGTCTAAATTGAGTGATAAATCTAGTTGTGACATTTTGGTAAATATTTTTGATAGATGCTTCAAAAAACCTCCAAGTTTTAGTATTTAAAAACTATTTTAAATCATAAAATTTCTGAACCAATCAGGGCTCTTCCCACGGATCACTCCAATGTAGCCGATCTGAACCGTTCAGATCCCACGGATCCAACGGCTCTCACTCACCTCTCAGGTATCCCTCCCCCAACCCAAACCCTAGCAGCCCTCACTCCATCTATATCTCTCTCCTCCTCTCCCCGAGAACCCACCCGCCGCCGCCTGTCTCCTTCCTCGCCGCCATTGCTGCCACCTCGTTCCCGTCCCCGGCCTCCTTCCGCAACGCCCCCATCGATCCCGATCCCCTCTCCTCCTCGCTCGTCCTCATCTCCTCGCCCCCACCGCTCCCACCCACCAAACCGATCCTGATCCCTTCCAGATCGAGAGAGAGTGAGAGCTCGCCTCCTCCCTTCTAGATCGCTGCCGCCACCTACCTACGGTGGAGCTCGCCGCCGTCCATGGCCTGCCCCAGGCCCGAGGTGCTTCGCTCCTCTAGATCCAGCCTCCTCCTCGGTCCTGCCCGACGCGTTCGACCTGGGCTCCAACGCCTACGCCCACAATGCCGCCACCGTCGGCGGCCTCATCTCCGACCTGCGCTCCTGCATCTCCCAGGGTGCGTGTCTGCGACCACTACCCTCACCATCACTGTCGACGACCCCACACCGCCTCCGCACACCACTGTTCCCTCCCCTCACCCTGGCCCCAGGTCAGGCAGTGCGAGGCGATGCTCTAGACCCCCGAGGGCCGCAGCCTTGCCATGGTGTGCTCCTTCCTCCCTCTCCTCCCAGACCTGCTTGGATCCGCATGACCCACCCTCACCGCACCTCGTCTCCTCTCTCTGCCTCTCAGATCCACCACGGCAAGGTCACCATGGGCCTCGACCTCCATCGACGGCCGCCAGATCGAGCAGAGCTTCCCTTCCTCTGCCCGACGGGACAAGGACAAGGACAAGCAGCAGCATCATCGCATCATCAAGGTTCAATTTCATCTTCTTCCCTCTGTTTATTTTCTACAATCCCAAGCCATTGCTGCAATCCCTCCCTCCCTCCCTCGATTGGATTGGAATCTTCGATCTGGGCTGGTGGCTGATTGTGGCTGGGTTCGTTCATGGGCAGGGACCAAGGTCGGGTACAAGACCGATGTGGTCGTTGGAGCGAAGGACCTGGAGCACGACTGGAGGGCGTACCGCGGGATCGGCTACTTCATCGAGCCGCTCGTTCTGCTCGGCCTCTTCGCCAGGTCGACCTTGTCCATTCGTCTCAAAGCTGAAGGGTGTTTTCTTATCCTGTTTCTGCTTGAGATTAATTGATTCGATGTCAGATTATGTGTATATACTGGCAAGTTAAAAATGTAGTATAATAGTGTTGATATAATGTAGTGCTGGGCACCACCTCATGTGTTTATCATACACAGGCACTGTGATTATCTAATTTAGCACGTTGCTGATCTTATAATGCTACTCTGCATACTTAACTTGCTGCCTGGTAGGGGTTCCCCTTGAAGGATTGATTGTGCTCTGTATCCTACCATGATATATTCTCAGCGAGTTTACTGAAATTGCTGTAGTCTGAAAAATAGTTAACAGATTCTCTGTTTGGTACTATTAAACTGATAGTCAGATAAACTTTTAAATTGTTGGTTTCATACTACTCACAATCAACAGATGAATTTCAGTACTTCTGTTTGGTACTATTTGCCACTAGTAAGAACAATTGTTTGTGAAGCTAGTAAAAATCATGGAACTTAAAAGGTCAAATAAGTTGATTTATCTCTTTTTAGCCTTAACAGAGAAGATGGAGTTATCCGTTCTATTTAGCCTATTTTTACTTGGGTTGGATTAACCTGTGAACAAAATTCAAGTTCCTATAATATTAAATTAAACCTAGTTTCTGCACATCATATTTTTTTCAGGTTTAGCACCTGACCTGTATTCTTCCACATGAATGGAACCACTTAGGGTTGTTTTAGCATGTTGTAGTTCCAGCCTTAGAGAAACTGCAGTTTCCCCTCCAACTCAGTGATTATTGGTCCACATGAATGACATGTTTTTAAATCTATTTCCTAATTTTGTGGTCTGTGGAACAAGGCTGGTTGCTGTAGCTGCTCAAAAGTTCATTGCAGACATCGCAGACATTGCTGTTGCTTACTATACGTTGCATTGTAGTTTCGCTGGAGATTTTGCTTGTGAGCCACTTGGATTCACGCAGCATCAGGAGGAGCTCAAGCACGAGCACCAAGAGGCACCACCGCAGCAGCAGGTAGCATGTCCATATCCACCTCCCTCTCCCTCTGCTCCCAATCCTTTTTATTAGAATATACTGTGTACATTCTGAACTCCCTAATGTGACACAAGTATATGCACATGCTATGGTTTAAGTGTTGCTAGTGTATGGTAAATAGGTTGAGCACCCGCCGCTATTTGATGCTATTTTCTTTAGGATACTGTTCCTCTATGCATGTAATCTCCAGACCATGCTCAAGCATACACAAACGGTTGATTTGCATGGAACGATTACTACTAACTAAAGAAGGAAGCAGACTTCTTCACATAAAGGAAGATGTCTGTTTTAGTAATATAAACAAATAAAAAAGATTGTTTGCATACAATTAGATCATTCTCACTTATTAGTTGATGAGTTCATAGTATGTAGAATCTTTAGTTCTCTGGTTATATTATAGTCAGAATTATACCGTGTGCATGATTTTATCCATTGCTGGTACTATGGATAGAGCTTTGTGTGTAATGTGGAGTTGTTCTTGTTATTTTTCTATCCATTTTATTGTTCTATCCATTTTATTATACTATGTGCATGATTGTTCCATTGCTGTTGCATGATTTTATCCACTGTTTGCTCCAAACTGGGAGCTTGTTCTATATTATTCTATAATGAATCAGCTAATAATCTGGAGTTGTTCTTGTTATTCATTGCTAGTACAATGGATAGAGCTTTGTGTGTTTATCATTCTATAATGAATTGTCCTTTACTCCATTTTACTCCAGTTTTTCTAATTCTTCTTAGCTGATTCATGTAACAGGGCGATCATGGAGGGCATGCAGTCGTTCTGTTAGCCCAGTCCTGACTATGGCCGTCCAGTGAGTCCGGCATTTGATCTCTATCCAAGGAGCTCCATGTTGAAGAAGAAAACACTTGTAGAGCTTGTAACATTACTTGGAGAGCTTGTAAAGTACTGCAGAGCTTTGCATTTGTAGAGCTTGTAAAGCATTGTATATGTTGAGCTTGTATTACGTGTCATTTGTAGAGCTTGTAGTGAATCTGGCTATTGTTATTTGAATTATTATGTGTGTTTTCTGCTTGCCTATTTAAATATTGGTTATTTTCTTACTATGAAATTCAAATATGATGTCAAATTAGAAAATGAAGAATCTGAGCCTAATAGCTGGGACCCATTTATCAGAACCTGACAAGTGGGACTTGTTTGACTAATGGACCCATTTTATAAAAAAAAGAAAACTAAAACTGCTGGTACAAAAAGGCCTTGGCCCAGAAAATAAAAAGGCCGAATTGTAGGGCTTGGCCCGTGTAGTTCACCAAAATTAGCAGCGAAAAAAATATAAATGGGCTGAATTAATGGGCTCGGCCCATGTAGAAAACCGAATTGGACCGGGCTGAATCTTCTGCCACATCAGCTTGCCACGCTAGATGCCTACATGGCCTGGGGAGGTTGCTAGTGACCAAAACGCCACAGTAGGCATATTTTGGTCGTAAACGTCTACGACCTTCTCACAGAGAAGGTCGCTATAGTCAGTTTACGACCGCCAGCTTTTGACCTTCTGTTTTTGGTCACAAAAAGGTCGCAAATGAAAAATCATGACCTTTCAGTGACCAATAGTGGTGGTCACAAGTTGACATATTTCTTGTAGTGATGGCCCAAACCCTAAGGGTACTCTCCACGTATACTCCGTTCAGGTAGAGCCTTTCCGGCATGGTTGGGGGGAGTTGGTAGGTGGGGGCGTTGTACTACATGGTGGCTCGGGGCCCCGGTGGCTCGAGGGCTCGATCGGGTTTGATGGAGAAGAAGGAAGAAGGAGGGCAGAGGAGGAAGAGGATGGGGTATGGATGAGGAGGGAGAGGAAGATGATAGTGCCCGGCTTAAATAGCCCAAGAGCGACGTGGTTTTTGATTTCTTCGAGTGGTTTCATTGGGTAGAATTAATGGGCGGGCGGCGTTTGGTGGCGCCCCATGGAAGTGTGTACACGAGCGTGGGAAACAGGCTGCGACGGTTCTGTGCCACCGGTCGCGGGTCAAGGGGGACGGGATCACGCACGCGTCTGTGCCGTTGTGGGTCAAGGGGACACGCCTGCCCTGGGTTCTCTGCGTGTGTCGCCCGTGCATTCATGTCATATCCCATCTTGCTAGGGCCTGGCTAGAGGGAAACGTTCGGTCGATGGGAGACGTGACAATAATGGACACGGACGCCTTCATTTGCCCATCTTGTAACGGGCAGCACGCCATTTGAACTGCATCGATACCCACATCAATACCCCATGCCAGTATTGCGTCCTCAAAGAGGAGCACGCCATGCACGACACGCCATGCTGCGTTGGCTTTTTGGCCGGGTGCTTGCTTTGATGCGACGCTGCATCGGTTGTAATGGTAGGCATGCGACAGCTTACTTCTTCGTTGGAGGTGGTGGAGTAGGGCTACGTCGAGGGCGGGCATGCATGCAATGCATGGGCGCAGTTCTGTGGGTGGGCATGCATGCTGCGGGCGGGCAGGCGGGCAGGCACGGGCACGCATCCAACGATGGAAAGGGCACTGCGTTGGCTTGGTCCATGCACCGCGTCAACTCTTGCCATTGGATTCAAATGAACGGTCCTAATGCCCCAACGAGAGAGGCTGATCCAAACCCCACCGATCCAACCAATCAGCGCGTCTCATGCGGATCGATGCACACTGTAGCTAACCCTAGCGCCTGATCTCAACCGTCCACACACAACAATCGACGACCCGGAAGTGTGCGGGGTTTTGAGGGGTTTTGAGAGGGGTTTTGAGGGGTTTTGACTAATTAGGGTTGAGCATAACTAATTCAAAAAAAAATATGTAACTTGCGCACATAGTCTTATTATGTCGTATAGTATCGAGAAGAAAATATAAATATGGTTTACATACATTTTTACGAAAAACCCTTCACAAAATTGCCATTCCTCGGACAATGTAGTATGGAGTTCAAGGGAGAGAGTAGTGCGCACCCGAGAGTAGGTGGGGGTTTTGAAAATGAAAAGTGTGAAAACCTTACCAAAATTTCATTTTGGATTGACTAAGAAAGATCTTAACTTACTTTTCTCATTTTCATGTTTTAAACTTGTTTTATATATAATTTTCTATTAAACCTTGTTTTTTCAAAAAGAAAAGAAAATAATAGAAATTTAATTCAATAAATAGTGAAACTTTATATTTACACTATATAGGTAGAATAGATGTGTAGAAAAATTATTTGGCTGGTTTAGAGAAGGTGCCAAAAAAACTTGCTTAAATATGAGGCCGTTTACCCTACCTTTGGAGGTCATTTGAGACACACTTTTCATGACTATGAGTTCAACTTACCAAAAGGGCTCGGAATGATCAGCAAGAAAACATATTTCAGTTGAGGTACTTTAGATAGCATTAAAACATCAATACCCCATCCCTAATTCAAATTTGAGCCCAAATTTGAATTTAAATTTGAATTTTATTTGGCTATTTTAGACAAGTTACCAAATATTATTACATGCCCCAAATTTTCAAACTGTTCTCTGTTCTACCTCTTCCTACCACGTTGTGTGCCCTTCTTCGCCTTAGCACTTCTTGTTTTTGGTTCTACTACACACACAAGTTCACTGATCATCTTGGTTTTCTTCACTGGTCTTTTCAACACCTCGGCAACACCCTCGTGATCAGTGTCTTCAGTCTCAATGCTGATAGAAGTTTCAGTTTCTTCGATGTGTACCTCAACATGGGTTTCTTCAGTCTGAACCTCAACATGGGTTTCTTCAGTCTGAACCTCAACATGCTCAGGTTCAGTTTCAACCTCGAGAGCAGTTTCTTCAGTCTGAATGTTGACTGCAGCAGGATGTTCTTCAGTCTGCTCAGGCTCAGGCACACTTCTGTTCTTTCTACCGCCATTTACTCTTGGTTTTTTTGTTGGCCAACACTATTCAACAACAAGGGGCCGACTCGCTCGCTTCCTCCTGGCCATTGGGAAAATGTTATAGATATAGTAACTGGAAAAAAGCACCAAATCAAAACACAGAAAAATAAACAAGAACATACTTTGGCTTATCAGGAGTGTAACGGCATTTGACAGATCCCACTCTGTGCCCAAGTTCCTGGCACAACTTGCATCTGTTTTTGTTAACTTTTTGTGCCCTTTTTGGCTTTCCATCTTTCTTTCCCTTCTTACTACTTCCACCTTTCTCAAACCATGCCTTGAATCTACGATGTTTAGGCCTGCCAGCCTTTCTTTTCGTCAAGGGAGGACACATGGAAAATTCAATGTCCACTTCAAGCCACTGAGACTGATCTGTAAGTGGTGGAATTGGAGTAGCATATGCAGCTTTGAATCTTGCTACCGAATAATATTCATGCAAATATGGGTGCATGTTTATCTTTGGTTGGGATGTTAAGAAAAGAATGGCATGCTCACATGGTTTACCAGTGTGTTGCCACTCGAGGCAAGTGCAATCATGCAATTCAGTGTTAACAACATGTCTCCTTCCAGTTTTGTTATCTCTAACTTCAGCACCCCAAGGTGAAGATTTTTCAACAAACAAATGTGAAAGATTTCTGCTCTTATTGACCACCTGTTGTACCACTGCTGGAAGCTTATCACCTTGCAGACAATCACCTATCCTTATTCTCAATTCCCACAACCGCATGAGCATGATCCTGATTTGGTCAACCATGTCATGCACAGGCAAATCTTTTAACTCCTTCACCTTGTTGTTGAAACTCTCTGCCAAATTGTTGTTGATATGGTCACACTTGATATCAGTGTTGAATGCTGACCTATACCATAACAAAGAATGGTAGGTGTTCAGCCATGGACCAAACTCATCACATGCTGCCATGATCTTATCAAGATGATATTTGTGTGCCTGTCTAGTGTAAGATCTTGCTGCTGGACACATGCGCCCAAATTCTTATCCTCTAAATTTTTTGATCAAATTCATCCACAAATGACCGAAGCACTCCCTCTGCTCAGCATGTGGGAAAACATTTTTCACTGAATTTTCAAGCCCCTTACATGCATCTGTGTGTATAGCCAAAGGTGACACTGGCCCTAGGCATCTTTTCAACTGGATCATGAACCATGTCCATGAAGCCTCTTTTTCTGACTGAAACAAGACAACAACAATAGGAAACATCCAGTTGTGTCCATCTAGAGCATTGCATGCTGCCAACTGACCATTCCACTTGCCTGTCAAAAATGATGAGTCTATGCTCAAATATGGACGACACCCTGCTTTGAACCCATCGATGCAAGGCTTCAAAGCCATAAAAAACTTGGAGAACTTGACTTCACCTGAGGGTGATACCTCTGTATCTATCTCCACAACACTGCCAGGTGACCTCTTTTCCGCCTCTCCTTTGAAGTGGTAAAGCATCCTAAATGTATTTTCCCAATCACCATATAAATTTTTCATTGCCCTTTATTTTGCCTTCCACACTGTGGTATATTTCAGTTTAATGGGGTACATCTTTTCCAAGTCTACTTTGAGTTTCTTGGCAGTAGTGTTTGGTGTTTTGGCTAAAATTGGGGTATTCTTTTCTGCAACCCAAAGTTCTGATGTCATGGTTGATACTGTCTGTTAACTTGTAATACAAGTATGTTGATTGGGGATTTGGGTAACCCTGACAGTACTCCCATCAGGTTGCAGTCTAGCAGATATGTACCACTTGCAAGGCTCCACACTACCATCAAATCATCTGCACCTCGCATAAAACTTCTTTCTATCAGTCCAAACAGTCTTGGCATCAAACTCATGTTTCACTGCATAAGTCTTGAAACACATCCTAAACTCCTTCATGCTTGGGAACAACTTGCCTACTTCAATGACAGGGTTTTCTTTGTCATACACATGCACCAACTCATCATCATGTGCATGATCTACTTCATCTGCAGCTTGTTCCATCAACTGTCCATCTACTTCTTTATCAGCATTAGCAGGCAAACTAGATTCGCCCCTCTCCTGCTTATCTCTGTCATCGACTGGAATGCCAAAAAGTTTGGCCATCTCAATGTCAGGCATTGGTGCAATGACCAAATCAGTAGGCTCATCTAATTCAACTACATTCCAATCAACGGTTGTTGTAGTTTCAGTTTCAGTTCTAGTCACCTGTCCCTCTTCGGCTATTACTGTAAGTTCATTACACATGGGAATCTATGGTCTCTGTGTAGCCCAATCATCGTCTACCATCTGCGCAGCCAATTATGATGGCACATATCCAACCTTCGAAAAAATGTTCAGATCAACGAGCTCAGCAAAAAAATTAGCCCGTTTGCTTGTCCAACCATTTTGCCGATCGATTTCTTCAACAATGTGTTCACCGTCTTCTATTCTAACATACTCTCCTTTCCAATCATCAAACCGCAATAGTGATACTTCTTGCTCTGGACCCCAAACAATATTCTCCCCAATTGTTTCCACCCATTTCTCCACTTCCGTCTCTTCCATGTTCTGTAGAACTTGTGGATCAATCTCTGTAAACTCAACATCCCATTTAACAACTGTGTCTCTCTCAATGTTCTGTATGCTACCATCAACTAATTTTGCCTTTGATGGAAAGAAATTGACTGTCAATTCAAAGGTCCGAGCGGCAGCATCCCCTCTGTCAGTGGCGGATAATGTGAGCCCGTGAGAAAGAGCAGACGAGGCCACCCCCTAATTGCATGCAAAATTGGATCGGAGAGAGGCGCATTACCTATTCGAAGTTGAATCTGGCGGCTCCATCTCAGTATGCCCACGAGCTCCCCTCACAACCTATCGATTCCGCAAGCAAAAACAGAGGAAACGAGCTGAGATCTACGGGCCCGAGAGAGGAACGGGAAGGCGACTAGGGTTTGAATTCACTCACCATTTTCTGAGGACGAAGGCTCCGCCGCTGTTGAGGATGAGGGCTCCTCCGCCGCCACCGAGAACGCAAGATCCGCCGCCACCGGAGAAGAAGGGGGGCAGAGTGGCGGGCCCAGCACGGTCGGGCGGCAGGGCAAGGTCAGCTGTTTTGAGGAACAATTAAGTTGGACCCACATGTCCTAACATAAACGGGCGGGCTTGGTTGACGACCAATTTAACCACATTTAACAGCCATGTCATGCATGGGCTATTTACCTGCTCAAATGTGTCGCACCACAGCCATTCGCTCGAACAACGTCGCACTCTTGCCAATTCACCTCAAAAACGTCGCACAGGAGCTATTGGCCCGAATTTCATCTATACCAAGTTGCATAGAGAAGTTATGTTCAAAAAAAATTGCATCGAGAAGTTCATTTAATGTTGTTGGAAGAAATTATTTTATGATTGCTTGAATGGCTAACTGTAAAGGCTCACTAAATTGCTCATTCGCCCACATGTGTTGTACCTTTTGTTCTCCTTCAGCACCCTATCCATGTATGTCATGTTATCGAAAAACATGCGAGGCGCCCTACCACATGAGAAGGAAATGATGTATTATTGCTCCACCTCCAAGCCTTCCAATTTTTTCTTGCCCAGTCCTAATTATGTTCAAGCTGCAGATGAACAATGGCACAAATAGCATTCAGTCTATTACGCGGCTCAGGTGACGGGTGGGAAGTTGTATGTCGAGAGATGGCCCGCGAATAAGTTCATCCTGCGATTTGACTACATCTACGACATGTTCCACATGACCAAGATGGATTTCCAGTTCATCCGCATTTATGTGTTGTATCTCAACTACTTCATCAGGATCGAGAACATACAATATATCTACATCGTGGACCCGTTCTATACGCACGAGAGCTTCTTGGCAGTTTGCAAAGCGCACCGTGACTATGCGATCAAGTACCTCGGTGACTTCATGACCGCTAATAAGGACAACGAAGCGATTCTCGTGCCTTATCATCCCACGTAAGTCATCCGCACATATCCTTTCGTATGTGTTAATCATTCCTTTGCAAGCATGGAGGCTAATTTTAGGTGTACTTAATTTGCGCAGCAGGGGGGCGTCCTCATCGTTCTGTACCCGGAATACTCCCATGCTATGTACTTGGGCTCATCGAAGAACCTCAGGAAAAAGGATTACAAGCACATAAAGAGTGTTCTCGATAGTGCCCTGTTAACCTTTAGCCTGTCTGGTGGATATATCAAGGTGAAAAAGTATAGGGGTCGCGGGCTGGCTTTCGGTCATAAGACCAACTTCTGCTGCATCCAGCAACTGCACACCAGTATGGCTGATGGATTCTACCTCATGCATCACCTGCTCGAGTATAGAAGGGATAATCAACGCCTTCGCATGTCAGCTACTACCAATGATTCCGAGATTGTCAGCTGGGCCACAAGCATAGGAAAGACATCGAATCATCGAATTAGAGCTGAGTTTTATCACGTACAATGTGAACTTGCCCAAGTGATCATGAAGCAGGTCCTCGTACAAACAAGGCTGTTCTATGATGGGCAAATCACGCGGGAAGATGTGGGAGCACTGCTACTCGCTCAGCGTCTGGGCCTGAAGCCTTTCAAGAAGCTCGGGTGCTTCCTCCCTGACTATGAAGATTGGACCGCTGACATGGAGGACTGATTTTTGATGACAATGTGTCACTACTGTCTTTATGGCAAAACTTTGAATTCATGCACGGCGAAACTATGTGATGTAACTAAACCGTGGTCCTGAACCAACGTAGATCGCTCTAGTTAATTAGTTTGGGTATGAGGAACTTCGTCATTTATGTTTACTATTGGTTGCTTGTATTTTGCTAATTATGCCTCCTTGTTTTCTTAAGTACATTATGTTGCATATTATCGTTCAAGTCATCAACTCACGATGCAGGTACATAGATCAGAGATGGCGAAGGACTACTACACTGTGTATGTTGGGAGGGTTCCAGGAGTCTACGACCACTGGCCAGCTGCTCAGGCCCAGGTGCACAGGTATCCGCGTGCTAGCCACAGAGGGTTCGACAACAGAGCCGAAGCGGAAAGTAGTTACTTGAGGTGGACACTCCAGAATGAGCAGGGGCGAGACCGCCGGTACTACTTAGTCGCGCTCTTGCTCATGCTGATCGCTCTTCTCTTGTACGTCATGGTTTAGATAGAGATGATGAAACTTGTGTCTGTGCCATGACCATGCAGTTGCACTTTTTCGAGACATGACATGACTGCACTTGTGTATCGCTATTTTCGAGATGTGATGGTATTTGTGTTGAATGATGATGATGATGATGGTATGACGAGACTACTGTATGTCTATGATATGATGAGAATAGTGTACATTTAGTATGATCTGATGAAACTAACATATAGATCCTGTATAAATACATCACAAATATGTAGAGGGGGTGCAAATCTATGAAAGGAGGAACATTAGCAGTAGCGCTGGAAAGCACCTAGAAGTAGCGCTGGCTTAGCAGCAACGCTTCATGTGAACAAGCTCTGCAGATAGTTATCAGTAGCGCTGGTCCTGGAAGCGCTATTGCTAACAATACTTACCTGTAGCGCTGCCAATAACAGCGCTACTCCTACAACTACACATATTTCAAGTGCTAACCCTAGTAGTGTAAGCTGAATGACCCTGAAATTGAAAAGCACTACAAATGAAATCTGAAAAGGTTGAAAGTTGGCATGATATCATCATTTCACCCACATAGCATGTTATAAAAAGTCGAGAGGGTTATGGCAAAAACTGGATGCACTTTGTGTACAAAACGGACAATCTCTTTCGAAGTATCAGGGTTTCATATGAAAACTCATCTGTTACAAAAGGCATTTCATTTCTTCACATGTAACTGCAGTGATATTTTAGATCAAAGGCATCATCATAATAGTTGTGGAGAGAAAGTCTTCACTTTTTCTTCGCTTGTGTCCTTTGCTTATTGCGCTGTAACCATGGATAATCTTCATCGTTTAACAGGGTGCTTGGGTCAGCCTTGACTTTGAAGGGAGGAATTTCATAAAACTTTTCATAATCTTCAGACATGTCTGTCTTGCCCTACACTTCCACGATTTCTCTTTTTCCTGAAAAAACTATGTGGCGCTTTGGCTCATCGTATGCTGTATTCGCTTCCTTATCATTTCTTTTTCTCGGTTTGGTAGACATGTCCTTCACATAGAAAACCTACGCCACATCATTGGTTAGGACGAATGGTTAGTCTGTGTACCCAAGATTGTTCAGATCCACTATTGTCATTCCGTACTATGGGTCTACCTGTATCCCGCCTCTTGACAGATTGACCCATTTGCACTGAAACAAAGGGACCTTAAAATCATGTCCATAGTCAAGTTCCCATATGTCCAAAGAAGAGATTGCATTGAGGAATGCACATAGCTTCACAATGGTTAATCGAACTTTTTCCGGTAGAAGCCCCCTCAATGCAACCGAAAGCAGTTGCGTCATAATCACGTGGCAGTCATGAGACTTTGGGTTCTGGAACTTTTTCTCTACCATATTTATTATTTCCTTTGTATTCGACGAGAAGCCAGGCGGGAGAGGCAAATAATTAAGGTGACAGGAAGCTTAAGTTTTACATTAATCATTATTCTTAATGAGTTTATAAATACAATTATTCAGACGGTTATATTTTCAAAGGAGGAGAGGGTTCCATGTCTTATTTTTGAGTATGATCTCGGCCATAGTTTTATCTTGGAGTTCCTCACCCTCCATTTCACTGTGATCTTTGGTAGTAATCCTCCGTCGATTGGTTGGTGTGCGGCTTTGCTCTGTCCCTCTCTTGATCCATCAGGTCGTATATGAAAACTCTTCATTTTTTCAAATTCCACTATTTATTACTGCAGGTGGCCATGCTAAGATGATGTCTCCGTCTTGTGGAAGATGCACACTGCGGGATGAATACAACTACAAAAATTCAGAGGATGAAAGTAAACATTTCTTGGTGCCAATGATGGGTGATTTCCAACATGCGATGGTAACTAATTCCTATTGTTAGATTTAGTGCCAATCCGTCATGTTTTGTTTCTTATGCATTTAGGCATTAGCTACTTTCCTAAGCATTAATGAAAAGTACATTCACATTGTCTTTATTATACATTGACAAGTGCAAGTGATGAATCATGTGTAGGACGTGGAGAGAGTGGTGCAACTAACTCAAGGCTTGACGTTCGCAAGTGAAAACAGAGTGATGGCTAAATATAATTATGCAATAAACTGAAGCCAAATAGACTAGTGAAGATAAAGTGATGGCTAAACTGAAGCCACATACATTATTGTGAAAAATAATTTATTTAATATTTTAAAAGTATTCATGCCACATTTAGCAAATGTTCATGCTGTGTATAAAAAGTTTGCTCTAGTTTTAGAAAATGTTTGTACTATTCATAAAGAATATGTGATATTTCCAAGCTATTCACTCGTTTCAATAAAAATGTATGTTGCATTTGTTTGTATGATTAAAACAATATGTTTCGCACACTTCAAATCAATGTACCTTACAGCTAAAAGATCCATGAACAAAAGGAATGTCAAGGGAAAAGCAAAACAGAAGGCATGACCATTCAGATATGTCCTGTTGAGAATGAAGGCTATATAGTTTACTCGTGAGCTCATATGTACCCTTGTGAATAGTAAAATAAAAAACAATAGTAATAGAAAAAAAACTGAATTTCTTTGGAACAAACATTGACGAAATATCAACATGCGTGCAAATTTTCATTAAAAAAACAACACATGGAGCATCAATTTTGTTTTTTCTATGAAAGCATATTGACATGTTTTTTCTTCAAGAAAATTCGCACGCATGTTCAGAATTCGTCAATGTCAATTCGTAAAAACAAAGTCAGATTTTTTACAATTATGTTGACAATTTTTTGATTTTACCTTTCATGAGGATGAGTCTCAGCTCGCAGGCAGAAACTTACTGTCTCTGGTCTTTTTGCATCTCATGGCCTAGAATTGGAACGAGACTCTCTTGGAGGGTGTGGTGAGTAAGAAATATGCAATACTGACTCATTCCATTTCTTTTTGGAGAAAGTTCAATAAAGTTGTCTTTGATGCCTCCATCGTTGACAGGTGAATCCGGTACTTGAAGGCCCATATTTTAGCCTCGTAATCCTATATCACCCAGACATTGATAGAAGTTGGCTGGGGAGTCAAGCCATCTAATAAAGCAAGTGTACCCTCCTTGTCGAACAACTTCCCATCATGGAACGAATGGGGTGGACCACACATCTATTGGAAAGACCCTGATTCTATGTCGAATACAATAATGTCTCCACGGTCTCCCATAATGTGACTGGAACCATAAATATGCTAGTTCAGTCTCCATGGTGGTGGACTTGTGGTAACACTGGTGGAAAAAGGGCCTTTGGTCGCGGTTCGCAACTGCCATTAGTCGCGGTTGCGCAACCGCGACCGACCTGGCGCGACTAAAGGCCCCCCCCCTTTAGTCGCGGTTGCTTAAGAACCGCGACTAAAGGCCCGTCCACGTGGGCGCCAGGTGGCCGTCGGGGTGGAGGACCTTTAGTCGCGGTTCTTCTGGCCAACCGCGACTAAAGGCC
>NC_057813.1:744765776-744767097 GCF_018294505.1 Triticum aestivum
GATGTGTGGGTCAATGAACCCAACATCATGGATGTTCCTTACTCTGCATTCCTTAATCTTCATTCTGCATGTATAATAGCGGACACAACAATATAGTTAGGACATATATATAGTGCAGGCAATATGAACGAGATGGGGTAGAAATTAATAAATCACTTACAGAACGTAGCAACTGATGATAGATTTATCGAGCTCGCGCAGATTGAAAAGCTGGAACAATTCACTCAGTTCAATTTGTACATAGTAATGTTTGAAGTGATGCTCATGTCTAACTTCCGCATAAATATATTCTTTGGCGTTTTTATTTTTTATGTAACCCTTGTACCATTTCAGCAGACCTTTCATTTGTGGAGGTAGATCCTTTTCCTGCGCAGGCTCGACGAGAGGCCCATTCTTGACATATGTAATTACTACCTCCTTCACTGGCGCCTCATCAAGGCCTAAGAGTTCACGAAGAGTAATACCTAAGTTGGCCGCTTGTTCTCTGGCACTCGTTACAGTCAATCCCTGTGCTGCCGCAGCTTGTATGATCTCGGGGGCATCCGGACAGAAGGCTTCCACTATAAGCGGGGCAATCGATTGTTTACTTTGTTCCCCGAGCTGGGCAACTTGTTTCCCGCTTTTTTTTTACTTTCGGCCTTCTCCCGCTCTTTGTTCTCCTTGAACATGAGTGCCTGCCTGCGAAGTTCACGTGCATAGTCGTTAGGCAGATTCTTCGCGGCTTGGGACGGTGTGCTCAAAAATGACTTAGCCCACTTCTTTTGCTCATCAGAAAATACTGGCTGGGGCTCGGGCTCTCTTTTCTTCTTGCAGTCCGCCTTCCATTTCTCCGAATCAGCAGCCGCGGCCGCGTCGACTTCCTCGGCACTACGTTCCCAAGGCCTTGTGGGGAGAGGCTTCAGTGATGGCTCCGGTACCTTTGTGGTCTTAGGTACATAAGGGTCCGGGTTAATAATCCAGGACTGCTTCTGCTTCTTTGCCGGAGGTGGATTGGGGGGCGGCGTCTGATCACCCGCCGGACGAGGACTGGGGGGCGGCGGCTGATCACCCGCCGGACGTTGTGGACTGGGGGGCGGCGTCGGCTGACGTGACGGAGGTGTAGGTGAACCGCCACCACCACCACCACCACCACCACCACCGCCACCGCCACCACCACCACCGTAGGGGGGTGGACTTGTTGTCCTTGGCGCCTCGCCTGGAAACTTGATAAACTTCTTTTGCCATAGAATGAAATGGCGCTTGACATCTCCAAGTCTTTTCTCCCCTTCAGGTGTAGCAATGTCAATCTCCAGGTCCTCAAACCCTTGGACTATGTCCTCCA
>NC_057813.1:744770710-744772561 GCF_018294505.1 Triticum aestivum
AATTCAATTCAAAATGTTAAAAATACAAATAATATATCAAAAAATTCAGAAAAATAAAACTAATTCAATTCAAAATGTTAAAAATATAAATAATATATCAAAAAATTCAGAAAAATAAAACTAATTCAATTCAAAATAATATACCAGAGGCCGGTCGTCAAACTTTGGTATCCATGGAGCGTCATGGACTACATCACTCCAAATTTCATGTATCATTCGAAAATGGACACCAAACACATCACGGGTAATATAATTCACATGATCCATTCAACAAAGTTTGGTACAATAAATTATTACACATCATTTCTTCCCTTGTGTCCCTGCTTGCTTACGATTGTGCCGTATCCATGGAGAATCCTCAACATTTAACTTAATGCTTGGGTCGGTGTTCACTTTGAAGGGCGGAATTTCAGCAAACATATTATAATCTTCTGACATGTCTGTCTTGTCCTCCACTCCCACGATGTTTCTTTTCCCTGAAAGAACAATGTGGCGCTTTGGATCATCGCATGATGCACTGATCGTTTTCTTATCTTTCCGTTTCCTCGGTTTGCTACTCATGTCCTTCACATAGAAAACCTGAGCGACATCTTTCGCTAGGACGAATGGTTCGTCAAGGTAACCAAGATTGTTGAAATCCACCATTGTCATTCCGTATTGCTGGTCCACCTTTACCCCACCTCCTGTTAGCTTGAACCATTTGCACCGGAACAAAGGGACCTTAAAGGAGGGTCCATAGTCAAGTTCGCATATCTCCTCTATGTAACCATAATATGTGACCTTTTGCCCATTCTCGGTTGCTGCATCAAAGCGGACACCACTGTTTTGGTTGGTGCTCTTTTTATCTTGGGCGATCGTGTAAAATGTATTCCCATTTATCTCGTACCCTTGGAAAGTCGTTATAGTCGAAGATGGTGTCTTGGCCAACATGTACAGCTGATCTACAACATCATTGTCATTCATTAAATGTTTTCTCAACCAACTGCCGAAAGTCTCCATGTGGGCCTTCCTAATCCAGGATTCAGGCTTCCCCGGGTTGTCCGAGCGTAAAATATTCTTGTGTTTCTCAAAGTATGGAGCCACCAAGCTGGAATTGGTCAGTACAGTGTGGTGTGCTTCAGTCAGAGAATGGCCGTCCATACATATCGTTGATTTCCTTCCGATCGTGCCTTTTCCACTTAGTCTCCCCTCGTGCCGCGATCGAGGAAGACCAATCGGCTTAAGGTCAGGAACAAAGTCAACACAAAACTCAATTACCTCCTCATTTCCATAGCCCTTGGCGATGCTTCCTTCTGGCCTAGCACGGTTACGAACATATTTCTTTAATACTCCCATGAACCTCTCGAAGGGGAACATATTGTGTAGAAATACAGGACCAAGAACGAAAATCTCTTCGACTAGGTGAACCAGGAGGTGCGTCATAATATTGAAGAAGGATGGCGGGAACACCAACTCGAAACTGACAAGACATTGGATCACATCGTTCTGTAACCGTGGTAGAACTTCTGGATTGATTACCTTCTGAGAGATTGCATTGAGGAATGCACATAGCTTCACAATGGCTACTCGAACATTTTCCGGCAGGAGCCCCCTCAAAGCAATCGGAAGCAATTGCGTCATAATCACGTGGCAGTCGTGAGACTTCAGGTTTTGGAACTTTTTCTCCGCCATGTTTATTATTCCCTTTATATTGGACGAGAATCCAGACGGGACCTTCATACTGCTCAGGCATTCAAAAAAGATGACCTTCTCTTCTTTGGTCAGAGCGTAGCTGGCACGACCTTGAAACCATTCCGGATGCCGGTCATCAGGGTCTTTCAAACGTTGCTGGTCCTGCCGTGCTTCCTTTGT
>NC_057813.1:744775193-744777545 GCF_018294505.1 Triticum aestivum
AAAGGCCTTTGCGCACCTTTAGTCGCGGTTGGCCTGGCCAACCGCGACTAAAGCCCCTCACGTGCACCAGCTGGCCACGGAGCGCCCTGGGCCCAGGCCTTTGGTCGCGGTTCGTCTGCCGAACCGCGACTAAAGACTTCATTAGTCGCGGTTCCTACAGTTTCGCGACTAATGGGGCTGGACGGAAGCCTCTTTTTCTACCAGTGTAAACAGGAGAACATGCGCACGGATAACCGAGTTATAGATGTACAACTAGTTACCCCGACAGAAGATATGGAGTCCATCGCAGGAGCCTTTGCGACCATCTTGACAATGGTGTTCGGAGCCTTGGAGGGAAGTTCCGAGCTGCTGAGCAATGGCGCCATGAACAACGATGAGGGTGGTGGGCCACGTGTGGCCATCGACAATGGGGAGCCATGGCTAGCAGCCATGGTGCTCACGCAAGAATCTAGGTATCGATGTCACAATGCGATGGCTAGCAGCCATGGTGCTCACGCAAGAATCCTGGTGTGGATGTCACACTGCGTCATGACATGGTGATGGCACAACAGCAGCCGACGTCCTTCGGCGGCAACCTATGAGTGTTTTTTTCAATGAACTTCTCGGGCAAGACCTCGGGCAGGGTCGGGCCTCTCTTTCTCGGCATCGTAGTGCTCCGATGACTCCGGTCGGCTGGAAAGAGACTAAAGACTTTAGTCCAACAATACCTTGACTCAAGAAGAGAGGCAAGTAATGTGATAGACAGCTTATTAATCATTATTACTGCTGAGGTTATAAATACTATTATTCAAACGGGTGTATTTTAAAATAACGTTAGAGTTCCTAGTCTTAATTTTTGAGTGTGATCTCGGCCATAGTTTTGTCTTGGTCTTCCCCACACTCCGATTTCAGTGTGATCTTGGCCAGTAATCCTCCGTCGATTGGTTGGTGTGCTGCTATGCTCTCTCCCTCTCTTGATGCATCAGATCGAATATGAAATCTCTTCATTTCTTGAAATTCCACTTTTTATTGCTGCAGGTGGCCAGGCTAAGATGATGTCTCCGTCTTGTGGAAGATGCACATTGCGTGATGAATATAACAACCAAAATTCGGAGGATGAAAGTAAACATTTCTTGGTGCTATGTTGGGTGATTTCCAACACAAAATGGAAACTAATTCCTTTTCTTAGATTTAGTGCCACTCCGTCATGTTTTGTTTCTTATGCATTTAGGCATCAGCTACACTCCTAAGCGTTAATGACAAGTACATTTACATGTGTCTTTATTATACAATGACAAGTGCAAGTGATAAAAGTGTGTAGGCCGTGAAGAGAGTTGATGCAACCAACTCAAGATTTGGTGGTCGCTAGTGAAATCGAGTGATGGCTAAGTCGAATTATACACTAAATGGAAGCCAAATACACTAGTGAAGATAGAGTGATGGCTAAACTGAAGCCACACTCCTTATTGTGAAAACATAATATATTTACTTTTTTAAAAGTGTTCATCCCACATTTAGAAAATGTTCATGCTGTGTAAACAAGTTTGCTCAAGTTTTAAAAAATGGTTGTACCATTCAAAAAGAATTATGTGACATTTCCAGGCTATTCACTTTTCAAGAAAATTTATGTTGCATTTAAAAATATATTGTACAATGTAAAAAATGTTTAGTGCACTTCAAAATCAATGTGCATTACAGTTAGAAAAGCTATGAACAAAAGGACTGTCAAGGGAAAAGCAAAACAGAAGTCACGACCATTCAGATATACCCCGTGGGGAATGGAGGCTTTAGAGTCTATTCGCCAGCTCATATGCACCCTCGTGAGCGGGAAAATCGAAAACAATAATGAAAGAAATACAAAACAGAATTTTAAAGAACAAGCATTGACGAATTCTTAACATGCGTGCAAATTTTTATTAGAGCAGAACACATCACTGAACTGGTGCACCCCTTGAGCTGATGCACCAGGTCGTCTACCTTGTTGAAGTCTATCACGGGCTGGTTCCTGGTAAAGCAGAGCGGACGAAATCAATACCCATGATGAGATGATGAAAGCAGATCGAAAGAAGGGGGTCTTAGGGGCGGACAACAGGCCGGCGATGTCGTTGAGAATCCTGTTGGCGTTGGCGATGAAGAGGTTGATGACCTCGGTGACCAAGCCTTCTTGTGCTGAGCTACCATCCTCGTCCATCGACTGCAAGTACTGGAAATACTCGTCAACCATACCCTAGATGGATCACTGCACGAGAAGCTAAAAGCATAGTCGGCCAGCAACCACACAGGTCTAGTAGGGGGGTGAGGGGTGGACTGACCAGGGCGAACCTGGATGTGACAAGGGTTTTCAGCTGGGCCCTAAGCGCGACAGACGCCATG
>NC_057813.1:744777920-744782978 GCF_018294505.1 Triticum aestivum
AGGCTTGGGGAGATAGCCCCTTATATGCCCGGACGCACGAGGCTATCCGCGCGAAGAAGTGCGGCTGGGAGTGCCCCCCTTTAACAGTCTACTAGTGCCTCGGCCGGGAGCTAGACGTTGTCGACACTGGATGCAGCCAGATGGGCGCCCGTTCAAGGGTCGTTGGATGGGTCCTCCACTGGCCATTGACGGTCGGCATCTCTCTAAATAGAAAAAACCAGGAGATGTAGGAATACGAACAAGAAGTATAGTGGTGGCTGACTGAGATTGTCTTAAGGATTTATCGAGGGCATCAAGAAGGATGACGGAAATGGTTCCGTGTTTGTGTCGCTCGTCTCGTCTCGACGCGACGCGCTCTTGTTTGAGGACAAGAGCACAAAAATGAGACGGAACGTAATTGTATATATCCAACTCAAATTCGCCTTTCTCTACAACAAGCGAGTTCAGTTTAGTAACGGAATGAATTGTTCTGGCAAAAAACAGAAGATAAAACTCCACAATGCTCGCTCTCGAGCCAGCGACCTACCATTCGATTGCTTCCGTATACGAAGGAGTAGTTCGTTGGATTGTTTTCTCGCGCCTAATTCAGCCCTGCGGAGACGTGCTGGCTCAGCCGGGAGCCATTAACAGCTAAAGGTTGACCACTCGTTCGATGGGTCCTCCACTGGCCATCTCTAAAAATCTGGAGATGTGTGTTTACGAAGAACAAGTTTAGTGGCGGCTGGATGAGATTAATTAATTATGAGTTTGTATCGCATGCACATTAAGAAGAGGCAGTTGCCATCACGTACTAGTTTATACACGAGTTCTTGTAGGAATATATACAAGTCTAAGGGTGGGAGCAAGTAGTTGTGACGTCACACATGTATTAAAAATACTAAATACTTGTATTATGAAAATATAATTTGCTTAATTTGTTAAAAGTGCTCGTGGCACATTTAAAAAATGTTCAATAAACAATGTTTTCTCAACTCTTAGAAAATGTTTGCACCATTCAAGAAAACAGTAAGTGGCATCTAATTTTTTTCACGCATTATTTCATGAAAATGTATGTGACATTTTCGGAAAATGTTCGACATTATTAATTTTTTCATGTACTTCAAAACATAATGTTTCTTACCATTAAGAAGCAATGCACGTTACACTTCAAAAAAATCTTCACATGTTTAAAACAATATTCACAAGTTGTGTCTATGCGAGGTGCTTGACAAAATGTTGCTTATGCATCCCACAAAGAGATAAGATGAGGTGGCAGTCAACTTATGATTTTTCTAGTCAAAAATCGGGACACGACTTCCCAATACTACTTCATTTCTGGTTTTGGATAAAAAATGTCTGGTTTTAAAATATGAGGGGTGAAATGTCAACGAGAAAAAGATGAAGAACTGAATATCGACTTCTTGTAATTTTGAGGGACTAAAAACATACTTTTCTCTTAAAAAATGAAGTATCTACATAACGTTCACATGTTTTAGATGTTATGCATGCATCAAAGATTGCATCATTTATCGAAACGATCACGCGGAGAAAATTAGTTGTCCAGTGTGCAATGCTTCTCGATATAAGAAGTACGGAAATTAAGCTCCTCAGAAAGATATATGATACTGATCCTACGGAAGAAAGCTCATGTGCAGGCTTGGATGTTACTTGGCGCCATGATATGGCGACGACCTGACAGCGGCCGACCTTGTGCGGCAACCTGATGAGCATCTTGTCAATGATCTCCTCGAGCAGATCCTTGAGCAAGGTCACGCCTCTCCTGCCCGGCATCATAGTGCACCGTCGACTCCGTGCGTCAGAAAGACACTGCAAGATTTACTCCAATAACAACTTGAATCAAGAAGAGAAGCAAGTAAAGTGATAGATATCATAAGTTTTGCATTGATCAGTAATGGCAAGTAAATTTATATTGGTCTTGATTATACATTGAAAAGTTCAACTGATGAATGTGTTTAGGACGTCGAGAGAGTGGATGCAACCAACTCAAGACTTGGTGTTCACTAGTGAAAACAGAACTGATAGCAAAACCGAATTATATGCTGAACTGAAGCCAAATACACTAGTGAAGTTCGAGTGACGGCTAAACTAAAGCCACATACAATGCTAGCTTAACAAAAAGACTTGGAAAGCAAGACCCTCGGAGGTTCCTGCGACGGAAGCGAGCTATGTGCGCATCATGAGCATGTTCTGTCGCTTGTAATTAACTAGCCTGGGCGGTAGCCGAAGGTGGAGAGAGTAAATCAAGAGAATGCACCCAAGGAGAGAGGGAGACAACAACGGCCAATTCGGGCAGTGATAGTGCTCGTCTCCATTGGGGGAGAAGCTGGTGGAGAAGGCGCTCGTCAGAGCAGCGGCTCGGTTCAGTGAGTGAGGCAAAGCCAAAGTGGAGGGTCAAGCCGTGTCGGGGCCGTGATCTTCCTCGACTAGGCTAGGAGGAGAGCTCGAGATGAAGGCCATAGCACGAAGTTCCAGTGTGTGGAGGGAGGCAAGAAAGCTCAATAAGGTATGCGGGAAGCAGGGCAGGAGCCGCATCGGCCAGGTGGATGGGCATGTTGAGATGGAAGATGAGCTCCACGTAGACGTGGTGTCACACATGTGTTTTTTCCTTTTATTTTGTTTAGACTTCAGAAAAATACTAAATACTTTTATTATGAAAATATAATTTGGTCAATTTTTTCAATGTGTTCATTGTGCTTATAAAATTTGTTCAATAAACAAAGTTTTCTCTACTCTTATAAGATATTTGCACCATTCGATGGTGGTGGGCTGTCTATGGCCATCGACAATGGTTAGCGATGGCTGGCGCCGGCGGTGCTCATGCAAGAATGCGGGTGTGGATGTGACACTTTGTCATGACATGGTGATGGCACGGCAGCGGCCAACGTCCTTCGGCGGAAACCTGATGAGTATTTTTTCAATGATCTCCTTGGGCCGAGCCACGCCACTCCTTCCGGCATAATAGTGCTCCCTCGACTCCAGTCAGTTGGATAGACGCGACAAGATTTAGTCCAACAGGAGCTTGAAACAAGAAGAGAGGTCAGTAAGGTGATAGAAAGCATAAGTTGTACATTAATCACTATTCTTAGTGATGTTATAAATAGAACCATTCAAAAAGGAATATTTCCAAGTCTTCATTTTTTTAGTGTGATCTCGGCCATAGTTTTATCTTGGACTTCCCCACCCTCAGATTTCGGTGTGATCTTGGCCACTAATGTGCTGCTTTGCTCTCTCCCTCTCCTGATCCATCATGTCGTATATGAAATCTCTTCATGTCTTCATATTCCACTTTTAATTGTTGTAGGTTGCCAGGCTAAGATCACTAGTAGAAAAAGGACTATTTGTCCCGGTTCGTAAAGGCCTTTAGTCCCGTTTGCTGAAGGGTCGTTACTAATGCCCTAACCCTTTAGTCCCGGTTCTTACACGAACCGGGACAGATGGGCCTCCACGTGGCCGCTGCGGCGAGCCCAGGCAGGAGGGACTTTGGTCCCGGTTGGTGGCACCAACCTGGACCAAAAGGCATCCACGCATCAGCAGCTGGCAGGAGCTGAGGTTCTTTTTTTGAAAGGGGGTGGGTTTAGGGTGTTTTGGGGGGTTAATTTAGGTGTTTCATATATTGTGTTAGCTAGCTAATTAATAGGGAGAAGTGTCCTCTCTTATCTCCATGCTTGGTCGATGCTACGTACTATACATATAGAGAGGACTCGACACGCTAGCTAGTAAGCAAATGAAGGAAACAGAAGATCGTCATGAACATATGCATACAGAGAGAAGTGATATCGACCTCTCCTTCGCCGAGAGATTGGTCGAGCAACAAGTTTTCTTGCAATATAATCCGACGCTACTGGCTACATATATACAATATAAGATCTCTTACAATATAATCCCTAATTATATATGAACTCAGGGTCCACATGGTATTCTCCATCTTTATCGATCACGTGGCCAAGAAAGAATGCCGCCAATTCCTCTTGAATTGCTCGCGTGCGATCTGGTGCTAGGAGTTCATCCCGCATCCGAAACATCTAATTTGAAGAAGGGGGTCAATACATATATATGAATGAATGAAACTCAACACAAATGATGGTAATAAAATAAAATTGTGAATAGTATTGCTTACACACTTCATATTGTTTGTTAGAGTAGCCCCGCTCACAGGTCGTGTGGCGGATGGACTCACAAACATAGTATCCACAGTAATTATTTCCGGCTTTCTGCCACAACCACTTCAAAAAAAAACTAGAGGTCAATCAAACTGATAAGCAAGCATGCTAAATGGTATTGATAAAACTAGCGCTAATCACTAGCAGATGCGCGGAACATGCTAGTAGTACTTACTTTCGGGTGTTTAAATTGCAGCTTCTTCTGCAGTCCCGGAGCTTTTGAGGTGAATTTTTTCTAAACCATGCCAGACAAAGAAACAATTACTTGATATCAGGAACTGAACAAAGTTGCCGATATGGTGCGATAATGATCGATTTAACTTACTTCTCGAGCATTTCAGTCATGTCCGCATACTCCTGGGGATCTTTTCGTGTCGAGTCTAAGACGGTTACTAGTCCCTGCTCAAGCTTAATCTCTAGGAGAATATAGTGGAAACTTCGCACACGTGCATAACTCATCAATTACATTACTATAACCTCGACTAATAAGGGAAACCGAATATGCACAAGACAGTAACACTCACTTGAAGTTGTAAGGAAAGAGTATTATAGCTTTGTTTTGATTTAATACCAACGATCGTAGCAAGTTGGCCTCGGTATCTTTGGCATGAAATTCAACCGTATATGCATCTATGAGATTTGTGTTAACGAACCCAATATCACCGATTTGTCTTTTCTTCAATTCGGCGATCTTCAATCTGCATAATATAGTGAGGATAATTATATATACATGCAAGGAAAGAGCTGACCTATATATAGAGACTTAATGACAGAAGTAGTACTTACAGACAGTAGCAAGTGACCGTTAATTTATCGAGCGCACGTTGATTGAAAAACTGAAAGAACTCCTCAAATGAAACATTCAACAGTTCAATCCAATGAGGTCATGCTCCTCTTT